>NW_025335268.1:65138019-65177043 GCF_004798865.1 Varanus komodoensis
TCTCTCTCTCTCTCTCTCTCTCTCTCTCTCTCTCTCTCTCTCTCTCTGTGTGTGTGTGTGTGTGTGTGTGTGTGTGTGAGAGAGAGAGAGAGAGAGAGAGAGAGAGAGAGAGAGAGAGAGCGCGCGCGCGCGCGCGCTATCAAAAAGAAAATTTTGCATCTGATGAAGTTTGTTCTAGTTTATGGAAACGTAGACCATAATACAATTGGTATTTGTTCAGATGCCCACAGACTCCTTTTTCCACATCCAAGGAACATACAGTAAAGTCTGTATGCATAATAAGGCTGCACATTAATCACTTTAATCAGGAATTCTAAATAAAAATAAAGCTTTAATCAGAGATTAAGATTAGCTGGGTGCTGGGTCAGTGGGACTCAGATTGAAGGCTGCTCAGCCACGCCAGTCATGGCAAAACAGGAAGTCCCTCTTCTCTGCCCTGACTTGCCACACAAGTAATATAAAGATGGCCTTTGTCTCGAATCGAAAGCTAGCAGGTATTTGTCAAAGTGGAACCCCTTTGCTTTCCTTTTAGAAGCAGAAATCACAGGAGGCAACTGAAGCAGACAGCGGAGAGGTATGAAAGGAACTCGCCATGCCCCGTGGATCTGCAAACTACTTCCCCCGCCAGCTCCACTGCCCATAGCCAAAATTTCTGCTTGGACACATCGGAAGTGTGCCGTTCTTTGGACTGTGAGCTGGAGCTGCTTCAGAATTAATACAGCACAGCACAAATAAGTCCAGTAAGGAGAGGTAATTATGGAAGACCGACGACTTCTCTGTCTGGAAGGTAAGCTATCAGTCTGCATCCAAGATTTCAGGAATGTTGAACCTGGTTGTTTGAAAGGCTTTAGATAATGCTCAGAAAATAGTTTGAGAAAACTGAATGAGGTGAAATATTTTTCCAATCTGAAGTACTTTCTCACATGTTTTCATCATAAAACGACCACCTAATATCTTTCATCTACTTTCCCTCCTATGGTTACTTGATTTCTTCTTTCTTATAGTTAGTCTACTGGACAGCTAGAGATTTTTCTAAACCTTTAGGTAGGCAAAGCTTCAAAAACTCAATTAAAAATGCCAATCGGTTTAGCAAATTGTGCTTTGGTTGAGAAAATGTTTCCAGTGTGCAGCTATTAAGTGGGCAATCCTTGATCCTTGACATCTTCGGTTGTTGTCCACAGCCCAGTGGCTGGCAGCTCATCGCCCTGTGGGAACGGCATTCTTAAGAAGATTACACTAGCCCCAAAACAATCAAGTCAGGCAGAGGCCAAATCAGGAGAGAGTCTTTTAAACCTTTCACATCATTACTAGCCCATTGTTTTGCAGATCAGGAGCGAAGAGTAGAACGTGAGTGCAAGGCCCCTCTGGACAGCAGGGATTTCAGCCCTGTTGATTACTGGTAAATGGACAACCTGGAGGCTAATCCATTCTTCGGTCCAGAGGCTTGGGCTGTTTAAATCACAGGCACAAAATGGTTTTGTAGTCAAGACACAATTCTCTTTTTGTTATGCGCTGAAATGTTTCATTTCACCCGTCCCCTGTGTCATCTCGTATCTGAATAGCTAACATTGGTATTATGGGAGGTTGCTGGGATGATGATGTTGCTTAATAGACTTTCCATTACTGAAAGGAGATTTTGTTTGCAGAATGGTGAGGCGTTCAAGTTGCCATAAGAACACAAGAATCACCCACCCCCCTTGGTTGGGACTCAGGATCGTCTAGGGCTGCATTCTCTCTAAATCAGTGGCTGGCCAGAGGCCTCTGGGATGCTTGCAAGCAGTGCATAAGAGTGCCAGTGAGCCACTGTTTAATTGCCAGCTTTCGGATGGGAATTTGCTGCCTCTGTACCCTGAAGTTCAATTTAGCATCACGGTGTAACAGGTCATTGGTGCCCAAGTTCAGCACACAACTCAGAAAACAAATGGCCCATAAACACACCTCTGCTTATCACATTTTGAAATGCACAAAATAAAGAACATTGTCCAATGAAGTTAGATCATTGTCCAATAGTCTAGAATTACCTGTTTGATTTATTGTATGTACATCAAGCTTTTGTTCTTTCTTGGCCAGGATTGTCTTCCTGCAGCTGGCTATGGGATCCCTAGGCTCTCAGACAGAGGTCTTGATAGCACCTGAGGGCATAACCCAAAGCATGTGTTCTATCACTGAGCAATGGTGTCTTCCCCCTAATTACTTGTTGAGTAGTTTGGCCTGAGAACTCACACGCAGCAGAGTCCCCCTGACAATTGCTCCTCCTCTTCACCATGGCTTGCCTGCCTCTCTCTCTGGCCTGGATTGTAGTGGTGGTCCAAAAGAGCAGTAGATGCTACTGCCTCCTTGCTCATTACTTTTTACCTACCACTCAAGCACTAAAAACTGAGAAAGAGGCTGAGGGTAAAGAGCCACTGGTGAAGCAATAGCAGACTCACTGAAAGAGGAAGCCCATGGAAGGCATCTGTCCCAAAGGCCATACAGTCCTGGAACCAGCACCGATAGGTCCTGTACTCTGCCTCAGATTGACAGAGTATACATTTGCACAGGTCATTTTTTCTTCCTTCCCCTAACTCTATGCAATCAAAGTAGCAGAAAGAGAGTGATTTCAAATAGATCTGTGAGTTGGCCAGATGCTGTGGCACAGACCCACTGAAAGCACCATGGCCACAATCCTGAAAGTCTCTGAACACGTAGAAGTCTAAGGGAGCCAATTGGCTGTGCATAAGCCTAGGCTGGATTGTAATCAGTGGTGACGTACACCCAGCATTTCATGTCCTGACCTCCATTGCTATGTGTGACAAGATATCAACAGATAGTTACACTATGATTTGTAATGCATGCTGGCAGATTTTCCTGACCTGTGACAGTGGTATAAAACAGCAAAGCCCGTCGAATGGGCTAAGAGTGTGTTTATCAGCATGCCTCTGTGTAATAGTGGTGCAGCTAGATTTAGAATTGGGCTGAAAATAAATAACATGAAACTTCAACCAGGAGCACTATCTTGGTCACCTGACTTTTCAATGGCTATTATTCATTTTCTCTAGTATGTTAACGAGGTTGATCATATTTCTTCTATGCATATTTAATATCCATTTTCTTGTAGTGATTTTTCAGTAATATTTTTCTCAAATGTCACCATGTTGACCTGTTTATTTGATATGAGTTATAGCTGTAATAATAAACGTTCTTATTATAGCTTCTACATGCACTGGCCTGCAGGTCTTTCAAACAACCAATCATTTTCCATAAGAAGCAGGACAGCAATGTGAAGGGACCCCTTTTTTGTCATGAAGCACCATCGCCCCCCTGAAAAACGTAAAACAGAGATGGCACAACATATCAAGTTTGCAAAAACTGTTTGATCTATGGTTACAATGGGACAAATGGCATACATACATATATAACCATATATGAATGATGTCTTTCTTAAACAACTTTCTGTTCTTTAAAGAACTATATATACACAGCTGCTTCCTATAAAGCATGGCAGCACAAAATGTTTGGCCCAAACATGATTCCGGTGTGGCAGTTTGGGCTGCACAGGCATACATATGAGGACACACACATATGTGCAAACACATGAATGCAGAAGGTGAAATGAGTGTGAAGGTAAATCACGTTGTTTTAGCATCAGCAACCTCTAGCATGACTCCAGGAGTGTTTTCTGGTGTGATGGGTTTCTCTGGAGAAATCATGAAGCCAGAAAGTGCTGCAGCCCTTGCACTAAAGGCAACTGATGTTAGCACAGCATAATTCAGCATAATGTAAAAGAGAGCCAGTGTGGTGTAAAAGAGAGCCAGTGTGGTGTAGTGGTTAAGAGCATGGGACTGGGACTCAGGCGATCTGGGTTCGAGTCCCCGCTCAGCCATGGAGCCAACTGGGTGACTTTGGGCCAGTCACAGACTCTCAGCCCAACCTACCCCACAGGGTTGTTGTTGTGGGGATAAGATGGAGGAGGAGAACTATGTAAGCTGCCTTGAGCCTTTTGTAGGAAAAAGGCAGGATATAAATTGGGAAAAAAAATAATTCATGTTTGTGGCAGTGTTGCATTGGAAGTGGCCACACCTTGTGTTGGCTACGCTAACACAAATGATTCCTTTCTGTCTATTAAGAGCTGCATGCTTGGTGGGAACATAGGAATGCACCACCACCTTCTTGGTGGCTGCCCAAGGCTGTGGGACTTTTTTTTCCAAGGGGGGGCTAGATTTGGCATCCTCCCATTTGTATTTTCAGGGGGGAAAAGACTTTCTGTTCTGGCAGGTCTTTGAAAATACTCTGGATCTGTATTGAACTAGTTCTGATCTCTTGATTTTAGCATCTTGATTTTGGTATAATGTTATAATTAAATTAAACCCATAATATTAATATGGGTTTAATTATATTTTTAACTTTTGCATATTACTATTTTATGTTAGTTGTATACATTTTACGACTTTAAGTTGCCTTGAAACTCAGTACTCAGTAAGGGTAGAATATAAATAAGTAAAACAACAACAAAAACACCAACAACTACCACAGAGGTCCTAAGTATGGTTTCTAGAAATATAATTGTGTTCCACCTCAGTTGTACATTCTCCAGTTTTGTTTGATGATATTATTAGCATTATTATTAATAATGATGATATTATTACTGCTACTAAAATTATCTATATACCTTTAAAAACTATACTTTTAAAAATCTCTGAGAAGGGAACAGTAACATTTAAACACGTTAAAATGAACCAAGCATGCATGTGCATGCACGTGTGCGCGCGCACGCGCACACACACAATATAACAAAGGCTAAAACATGTATGTGGAAATATTGATAAAAACATTGAAGCCAATAAAACACCATGATTAACAAGCTGGGCACCACACGCATGCAGGAAAAGTCTGGAAGAAGAAACAGAGTTTTCATTGGTGCTGAAACATGTTGTAAAGGGCATTTCCTGAATAGGGAGTGAGGCAATTCCATAAGGTGGTGCCACCACAGGGAAGAACCAGTTATATGTTGTTGGAAGCTGGAAATCCTTCAGTTATGGTATAGGTAATGAGACCTTTTCTGCTAGTTTTAATGATCACACCTGTTTGTCTTCAGTTTTATGGTAATGAGGGCAACCCAAGTTATTTCGGATATTGGCCCACAAGTGCCCCTCCCTGGCAGTAAAAAGTACAATACAAATACATTCAACAACAAGCATTTCTTGCTTTTTCATAACACTCCAGGTCTGGCTAAAGCAGCCTTTTGCTCTGCTCAATGGTAAGGCAAGTCCTGATGCCAACTGCAAAGAGCTCAAAAATTTACCACAAATGTTTTGGATCTTATCCGTGATACCGACACAAGCAAGTTGTTGCTGTTGCCAGGCAAACCACATTCTTCATTTTCACCCTCTGCGAAAGCCTTTTAAAGTCCCATTATATTTTCGAAAAGAACAATGGAAAGTGACAGGAGACTGGGCACTTTTATAACAATTGGGAAAGGAAAGAGGAAGGCTAGCCAAAAGTGGATTGCAAATACTATCACAGGCAGACTCCAGATGTGCTTCTCACTTTTGATTACCCACACCTTTCCTGGAAAAATGAATGAATAAATGAATGAATGAACCACCCCGGCCACTTATTCCCTGCCCTCCACGAGCACAGCCAATGCACAAGGCAGCCTGAGAGTGTCCCAGCATGCAAGTGAGCACTTTGTAGAGTTGTGTTTTGAAAGAGGTCTGCTTGAGGTAGAGACAGATGAACCTGTGGACAAGACTGTCTGGGGGCTGAGTAAGCAGTGGGGAGAGAGAGGCGAGGGGAATTGTAATTATCGAACAGCACGGTATACATTCTGGATAAGGATGGTGGTGGTGGTGGTGAAGATGGGGATGATCAGTCACGAGCAGCCAGCTGCTCTTCTGCATTTTGATGGTGCTGATCACTTGTTAGTGGGAATCATCAGCATCAGCATCTTCATCAGGAGGGATGTGACCAGCACTCCTGAACCTGATAGCCCTGAGAACTGAACTCAGGACTCTACAGAACAAACTGAATTTGTTCAGTGGGGTATGAATAATCCTGCAATGGCTTCACACTCACAGCAATAAGAGATTAAAGCGATTTGTTTTCACCTTCTCTTTCACCCTTTCCCTCTATTTCATTCCATATATATCTTTTATGATATGAGATAATATACATGTAGTAATAATCATCTTTTTCGCTTCAAGGAAATCAGGACAGTTTACACAATGCTTCTCCTTCTCTGTCTTAACCCCACAAGAACAGCTCCATGAAGTGGGTTGGGCTGAGGGTCTGTGACTCTCCATGGCTCTATACATGTGTAACACTTGCACACACAGAGGTATGTATGTAAATTTATATGTATGTGGCAAGCAGTACCAGGTTTAGGAGGTTGACCCATGCATAGAAATTTGTGCACACAGTTCAAAGTCTTGATGGATTGTGCCTTTTTGGTGACCGCTCTAATAATTAAAAAGTAACCAATTTAGCTAAGAAGTATCTTAATAAATTATAGCAGCATCTATCAACTCCACATTCATTATCTTGAGATCCAGTTCACTAGATCAAAATACCAGCAACAACCTAAAAGTCATAATGTTGTGGGACTACCTACTTTTTGTTTCTTGTTGCTCTTTGTAAAATTGAATGGTTCACATAAGCACAGTTCACTCATTTTATGAACTTGGAAGAATGATGATGATGCTATATTGATATCAATATCACACTCATCTGCACATTGCACAAAAGCATACATCATAAAAACCAATAGACTGAGTGCTGCAAAAATAATATGGACTTAAGAAATAGCATAAATAAATCCATTAATAGTTATAAATTGTAGTACTGATACATGTTCCCTCTTCTTTCAAACAGTGACAACTCTGAAAGGGACCCTTTCTTCATTTATAGGGACTTTTTGTATATGCAGACTCAGAGTTATTCCTTTGTTTTGCAATATCTATTTATACATACAAATGTATGTGCTGAATGGGAAAGAGAAGAGACAGCTAGCTAAGCAGTGCTGGTCTTTAAAAGCGGCCTCAGCACCCACCAATACCCTTAGCAGCTTCCTAAGGTTGCTTCTTGCTTAGCCATTATCAAGGTTTAGTTCTTCTTGTTTTTCTGGGTGTTTTCATCCCCCAGGGAAGCACGTGTGACATGTACATGCTAGGAAGCCCACTGAAAGTGCAGTATGGTGCATAGGAGGTTTGCCTGCACAGAAAACAACACCTCTTGGATTGCTGCCCATTTTGGAGTTGTAGAAGTGCCGGAAGAGGTAGTGACTATTTGTGGCTTTCATGGCTTTTGCTAGAGAATCTGAGAGGCCTTAGGGAAATTTTAGGTGATGTAGTCACTCTGTGGGTGCTGTACCTGAGTATGAAGGAGGCAGCTGCAAAACCTGCACGTGCAAAGCTATTTTTCCCCTCTACATGTATGCAGAGGGTCCCCCTGCGAAGAAATATGCTAGAGGGTGCGGGCATGTGTGTGTGAAGTGAATCCTGCACCAAGGACCCAAGGAACAACAAGAGCCTTAGTGGGAGGGCACTAAGGTTTCCTGCCCAGTCAATAAGCAGCATGTGTGCTTTTTTCCAACAGACACAAATGTGTTGCATGAGGGTGAGGTAAGACAAAGCAAGCAAGCAAGCGTGGAAGCTGAGACAGAGACAGAGACAGGGAGGTTGAGCCAGAAATAGAGATAAAACAAAGCAGTCAGAGAGTGAGAAGAAAGGAAAGCAAGAAAGTCAGCGAGAGAAAGAAGGAAAGCAAGAAAAGTGTGTGTGCGCAAGAAAGAAAAGGGAGCAGGGAGAAGGGAGGACTCAGAGAGAAGGAAAGAAGGAAGAATGGATGGATGGACAGACACAGACAGACAGGAAAGCTAAAGAAAAAAGAGAGACGTCAAGCTCTGTATGTAGGTGCATGGTTGTACCCAGTGAAGGGGAACTCCTGGGAAATGTTAGGGAATCTCCACATACCATTAGAGTAATCCTTTTGCAGTGGCACCCAGGACACTCTTTCAAAATGCTGTATGTGCCCATCATGCCCATCAGTTCAAAAAGGCTGGACAGCCCTTGTGAGCAGGATTCCAATAAGATTCAATAGGCCCCTGTTTTGTCCCCTCTGCTTAATGGATCAACCATGTCGAATGGACGTTTCCACACTGGGCATGTTTCCCAAATGTTCCTGTAGGTAGGATGATCAGATGGCCCACCTCAGGGTCCAGAATTCAGTGACCATCAAAAGTTGCAAGCTGCCGGATTACCGATTACCATGTTTCTGGCATCCAGAGGATCTGGGGAGTTCCTGACTCAGCCACCAAAATGTTTCAGGCTTGCTCTAGGCAGCAGCAGCGCCACGGCTGCATTATTGGAGAGTGGTGATCCAGCTGGGGAGAGACTGTTGCACGAGAGGCAGGTGCAATGATCCCAGGACCAGAATGGCTACAGCAGCCTGAGGACATCCATCCCGGTGCTTTTTCTTCTCTGTGGGCTTCTGCGCAGGTGTCCTGCTGCCGCATCAGTTGCAGCTCCTGAGATGTAGACCCTCAGGCTCAGGTCCAAATCTGGCCTACTCAGTTTCCCAATCTGGCCCTCTGGAGTTCCCCAACTTTATATAGCCCCGCTCCAGATTACCAACTGCCCACAAGACCCTTGTCCAAACTACAGATAGGTGGTTTCTTAGTTTTTGCAGTCTGTTTCCCCAATTCTAAAGGTTTAGAAAGGCCTCTCCAAAAGCTTAGTCTCTGGCAGAAAGAGCTTTGCACTGAAATATCGCGATATCCACACTGGGGCCTGCCTGGCATCAATATTGCCATCTCTTTAGCATCAGGTGAAAACTGCCCTCTGCACACAGATGTGTCATAACATATGTTGGGATACATCAGCTCTTTTAAGAGGTCTTGTTTTTGATGCTAAAATGCTTTTAAATTCTGTATACTGCAATTTTACAGAAACATGTTATTGTTTCTTTTTATTGTATCCTTTTTATTATTGTACTTACAACAAATTGTTGTGAACTTCCAGAGAGCTGCAGCTATTGTGTGGTATGCAAGGCAAATTCACAGCAGCAACAACATTTTTGCCCCTGCTTTTTAGCCTTTGGCTTTGTTCACTCCTGAAATGTGGCTCCTGAGAACTACTCTCAGATGTGACTTAGTCCTTGGTCAGAAAGGGATTCCACACTCCTCACCTAGGATGTGAAGTGTATAGATGCATACCCCTCTGAGGCAGCACAATGTGGTGTATACAAGAAAATGTCAAGGGCCCTCCTATTTAGTTGCTACTGCGTAATGGTGAGTAAAAAGCGGAATGCAATCTTCCACATGTCACATCAAGGTTTTTGGGCTTTTGAGAGCATACATGATTTTGTGGGTAAAAAGCCACCTGCCAAGGTCAGGCATCTCCTGTTCATTCCAGACATTCTGGGCAAAAATGTCTCTTTTGTTCATACTCACAATGCTGACATCTGCCTGAGTTCGTGGAAGGCAACAAACTGTCCCAGTGGTACCGGTTGGCCTTCGCCAACCGGTAGGGGAGAAGTGCCACTGCCTGCAATCTAGTGCAGCCTTTGTCACATCAACAAACCCATTTCTCATTTGTGATTGTGGGTAATAACTTCCTCAGCTTCTACGTCGTGCATCCCAACATCTGCCTGGACAAGGGTGTTTCCCTCGTGCTCCTGGATTCTCTTCCTGGCATGGACAGTGTGCCATGCTGCTGGCCATCTCCCTGTGGCTGATGTCTGGAACGCAGGCTGCAAAAGAGCCAGCAAGGGTCCCTCCCACTGCAATTACTCACATGTGAGGGACCCCACTCCTCCTCCTCCTCCTCCTGGCCTCTAGAAAGGACAGCCATTCCAGTCTAACAGGCATACTGGCTGGACAGGAGATCCTCATTCTTGTATTCCAGATGATGGCAAAAATCATGGTCAGACTTTATGACTAGGTCTCCAGGCTCTGGTGGATCAGCTATTCTGGGGCTGAGGAGGAATCCTACCTCCGCATCAGATTTGCTAGGAGCTCAGGTGAGTGTTTGGGATGAAAAGTCTTCTCCTGTAACATGTTGCTTGACACTTCTGGGCTGCATCTGTAGGACATTCAACAGCCCTTGCAAGCAGCTCTTGTCTGCTTATGGCACACTTCTGAATTGGGTAAATCAGGGCTGTGTGTTCAGGTAGCCACAGCTCCAGAAATGGAGACCTTCTGATCTTTCCTCCACTGAGCTACCTGAAGTAATTTTATCCTGGCCTATGATATCCACACAGAAGGTTGCTTGTGAAGATAAAGGAGCACAGTGTCCAGCACAACTGCAAGGAGAGGAAGCCCTGCAGAGCTGCAAGGCTCGTGGTCATCTAGGGCTGCAGCTTTACTGGGCTGGACCTCAGCTGTGGGTCTGAGCCTCCTTGAAGACCCAGGTCCAGCACAGGCGCACCCCACTCCTGGCTGCATCAACTCTGGGAGCTGTACCAGAAAAGCTAGGCCCCAGTGGAGGTACTGTTGAAAAACCAGTATCAAAGGTGGCTGGGCCTTTTGAAGAAGCCACTGTAGGGTGTCATGAGAACAAGGCCCCTTCCCCCTCAGGGGGAGGTCTAGCTGCTGAACATGGCCTGCTGGGCTGCCTGCTGGAGGGATCATGAATAGGTAACAATGAAACAATGAAACAATGAAAATATCTCTTGGGAAGTGGGGAGAGTCGGGGCAGCCATTGCACTTACACAGGACAGAGGGAAATACAGGCAGAGGGGGCAGTTACATCATAATGAGAGAAGAACATCTGGGCAGCTGACCACAGGAAATCCAACAGCTTCCCAGCCCTGGACAGATTGCTCATTATTACAACAGTGGAAAGTAGTCATTGATGGGATTTCCATGGGCTACATGATGACATGCCATTCTGGGGTCAGGAGGCAAGCAACATTCTTTTAACTAGACTTAAGCCTTCTTAGAATTATGTGATGGGGAGGGAAGCCCCACCCCACCATCACTGCCACCCACACATGATGGGCTTTTAAAAATATATACTATTCCTGAGCCCTGGAAGGCTGTGTGACTCCTGGGTGCCACATGGGTCTGAACAAGCCAGCTAATCTCTGGAGGTATAATATAGGTAATGTCTATAGGCACTATTTGAAACTGGATATTTATTTGGTCTGCTTTTGTTGACATGTATGAATAATTCTTAGAAAGTGATGCTTCCATACACATGCACATACACACACATTTATCTATTGAAACTGATAGAGTCAAATCTGTGCAGCCACTTTGTTGCTGTTGTCTTGTTGAAATTTTGCAATGTATATGGAGGCACTCCATGTGGTTAAGAAACCTGCTTTCACTGAACTCCTAAGAAGAGCTACTGAGCAGGTTAGATCTGGAGTATGCAGTCTGCTTAACACATATCAGCTCACATACGACACAGAGAACCTTGCATGATCAGGGTTTGAGATCACATAGGAAGTCTACAGGGCAATAGCACAAGGCTCCCTTCAAAACTCCATCCCCGCAGTGGAAAGCAGGACCAGCAAGATGCAATGAGCGGAGTGGAAAACAATCTCCACGTTTCCAAGTATCTCACATTTTTGGCCATTTCCTCTCTCACTCACAGTCCGTTCACCTTCCTTGGTTGCTATTTTTCCTTGTTCCCTGTTCCTTTCCTTTGTTCATGCTTCTCTCTCCTCACTTTCATCTCAACCAATTGGCTGTGGCCAATTGTGTGACACCCAATGACATGGTGGTGTAACATCTGGCATGAGGACACTCATAACATCATATGGCCCTCCACAGTTCATTGGATTCAAAGGCAGGGAAGTGCCCCTAGTGAATAAAAGGGTACCGCATTTAGTGGAAGGACTTATCCTGTACAGAGATTCAGCTATGTATGAAGGGCCAGATTAAGAATCCATGTGAGCTGGATTTGGCTCCTGGTGCTGAGTTTCTGCACCCTGATGTACAGGATAAATGCATTAGCAACGTTTGAATGGAGCTAGTGAAAATGCTACAGGTTATTTATTACTTGCAGTCAGTAGCCCTCATTTTTGTTATATTTAAACTTTGTGATGCTCATATAGCTTTAAAAGAGCTGTTTTTTAAAGAAAAGCTTAAAAAGAAAGAAAACTCCTGCTCTGAAATTGTTGAATAGATAGTATTTTAGACACATCATATATTCAAGCTAGATCCTTTGGTTTTCAAAGTACATGGAACATTGGCGTTCTAAATCTAAGGATGAAATTAAATCTCACACTGCTGATCTGAACAGTAGTTGAACTGAAGAGGAAAATTTCCTTTGCCTTTAGGCCTTGTGTGTTCTTGGACACACCAGGCATGAGGGAAAAGAAGGAATTATGGGAGCGAGAAACAGACAGCCTGATACAGTTAGATTGCTCTTTGTGTAGTATCCATTACTGGATTGGAAATCAAATGTGTAACAAAAAGTGCTGGCTAGTGCTGTCAGTTTGATTGATGATCAGCTGTTCAGTGAGAATTATTACAGTGGTGGTGGTGGTACACCAGATTTAAGACCATTTTTCTTCCTCCCCCCAGACCAGATGACTAGTTAGTGCTGATCAGAGAGTATGCTCAATTATGGACATGCCGGTATAATTACCAAGGTGTCTCACTGAGATGCTTCCCCGCTATGTCTGGAGCAGGCCAGAGATAGCGGGGAAGAGTTGGAAGTAGCTTGACTTCTCCATCTCCAGCACAAGCACATGTTAGCTAAGGCCCAAAGTGCTGAGAGGATTATTTTAACCAATGCTGTGCCGTGCCCCTCTTATTTTAACTTTAGCAAACACATAGGTTGTGCGACTCTTAGGGCTTCTGAATGCAACCCCATAGATGTGACATGTGATGAATTAAAGAATAGGACTATGTGTGCACTTCATATGAAACAGTAAGCTAGATGCTCATAGCTGTTTGCAGTGAATGGCGATGAATTTTTTCCCATAAAAATCCCAATTTCTGTAGCGAGGGTTGCGTTGACAACAGTAGCAACTCTCTTGTAGACTGGCTATCATTTTGCATTCTCCACAGCATCAAATATGAGCATCACTGCAATTCATGGTAACCACCTCCACCATCCCACATACAGTTTTAAAATGGTAGAAAATACTTAGAGATGATTCTGCAAAGCGGTCTTCTTTTCCAGAAGTGAGAGGATAATTTAAAAAAAAGAAAACCCTGTCTGCTGGGAAGTTTAGCTCAGCTCTAGCACACAGCAGGCTAAGGGCTGTTGAAAGGATGATGTACAGCAGTCTAACAGCATATTTCCATGCACGTTTAATCAGATGTAATTATGCAATATTCTGTGGAGCTTACTCTGAGGTAATTGTGCATGGAATTGAGTCCAAGACAATGTTAGAGTGTAAGCAGGACCGGACAAAATGCAATTTACTCCTGGGTAAAGAATATATAAGATTGTACTGTAAGCCAATTTGGCTTTGATTTGTGGACTTTATATAAGGATTATCCAGCCTGCTGTCCTTCCAATGTTTGGCTACAACTCCCATAATTCTGCAGCTAGCTATGGGTCCAACACTTCTAGAGATCTCCAGTATGGGGAGGCTCCCCTTGAGCATTCAGGGTGTAGAGTCATCCACTTTCCCTAGTATTCCTAGCAGTCTTGCCCAATTATAGTTCTCACAGTACTTTGGGGGAAGCCACAGTCATTAAATGGATTCAAAACCAACAGTAGCTTTAGTGGTGTCTCTTCTTGTACCCAGAGGCGTTCTTCAGGCTTCTGTTGAAAACGTGATGTCTAACTTGTCTCAAGTAGTGACAAAGGAGTGCTCCTTGCAATGAGCGCTCTTCTTCAAGCCCAGCTGAAGTGACTAAGCCTGTGTGAGAGGACTCGCTTAAGTTTTCAGAGAACTTGCAAAGGCGAACTTTTCAGTGGCTCCTACCCAAAGAAATTTGCATTTTTTAATGAAATGAACCAGAATATTAGTTCAGAATGTATTTGAAATTACTGACTCCTTCATCTTTTCATTTCGTCTAAAGTTTGATGTCATGCTTCTGTTCTTTAATTTCTGCCAGCCAAAGTTCATCCAATAAAAGACCGAAACTGACTTTGTGTTTTTCATCATCTGGGACTGACAGGCTTCCTAGACCAACCTTTAATTCTAAAGTCATAATAAGCACTATATTACAAGAGACTTACACTTCTCAGTCAGGAAGCTGAGTGGCATAAAGTTTTAGCTTTCTGGATTTACAGTTACAGCCTGGACAAATTAAACTGCTTGCATATTCTGACCTTTATAGAGTGAGCCGAAGGAATCTATGACAAAGGACCTCACCAGTCTAATTTAAATGCAATTGCAAGATATGGCATGGCTTGTAAAACAGACAGCATCCGAGATTTTTATACCTGGATATTCATGAGGGCAGCCCACAAATGACTCTACACTGGGCCCATAATTTTAATTAAAGAAACAGACCACAAGGAAATGAAATAGATTACAGTAATTCTTTCTGAAATGTCTAAAGCAACACCACAGATATCTACACAGAGGGCTTGTCTACATGGGTCAAGATAGTTGTTATTATTTTTTAGGAGCAATCCTATGCATGAGGACAATGATGAATTTCTATTAGCCAGAGCTTTCTGGTTGTTCATAGAACAGGCAAAGTCTTACACCTTCCAGGATTTCTTCAGAACAATCGCTAGACCTTTGTCTGCCTAAAACTAGGATTGTACCCATTGCTCTTTCCAAATTCCTGTATGAACTTAACCAATGTCTATCTCCTGGACACATGTGTAGATGGAAAAATAGGGGTCTAACAGCTCTCAGACTTCCCAACTTTTCTGAAACTGTTCTCAGCTTAAAAATATCCAAACATATGGAATTGAAGTACGAATTTAAAGGAACAAGTTTAAATGAGAATGTCATGAAGACTTTTTAAATTAAAAGCAACTTGCAGGTTAATGCAGAATCAAGGCAGAACATACCTATAAGAGAAGACCAGGAGTGGACTGATCCATCCCATCTATCCTTAATTACAAGGGGTATTCAGATGGCAGATGCCATATCCACTAGGTGCATATGGGGTTATATAAGAAGCAATCACACTCCTGTAGGGTTCAGCTCAATGTTTCATTTTAAAAACAGAAGAACAAAAATTTCCCAGTAGATTTGGAACTGCAACATGTCAGGGAATTTCAATTTCATAATAATCCCATAGAATTTGACAATTTCTTGCAGGATTTGGGGCTTTGACCTTTAGCAATGGGGGAAAAGCAGTGGACTGTCATCCATTTCAATGGTATTCTCTAATCATACCTGGTTGTTGGGTTACCAGTTTATGCAGAAACAAAGATGGGCCACTTCTTAGGGGCCGGGGCCCACCTGGCCTCTGCCACCGCCATAGCCCACCACTGCACTGCGGAAATGCAATGGCGATGACAGCTTGCCTCCTTTCAAAGCCCAGCGAGGAAGCTGGTGCAACAATTCCATAATGTGGTGCTGGATGGGCGGTCATGAGGGAATATGCGACTTGAAAAGAGGTCCTTTTCACCATCACTGGAATTCAATGGCCAACTACAGCCTTTTAAAAGGAGGCCATTTTCCACTGAAATCATACTACCCAGTCTTGCTGGGGGATGCAGTGGTGCAGGGAGGACTAGGCAAAAAAGGGGGGGCAGCGAGATTCATGCATCCCATGGGCTGCGTATTGCCCTCTTTTCATTGAACATCAAAAGGAGTGAAGTTTGTGAATCAGATGCATTACTATGTTTAGTTCATAAAATTGCCACTGTAGATATATGTTCATAAAATAGCCACTCTGGATATATATAAAGGCTGCCAGAATAAAAGAGGCAAATGTTGTAGAATAGATACTAACATCCTTGCTGGTACTCTGCCTGGGTTATGAAAATTATAAAATCATTTTCTTATAGATGCATAAAATAATTGTCTGGGAAAGAGCTTTGACACAGGGATAAGTATATTTTGTTGAAAATATTGATTCTTTTGATTTATTTTTGGTAATGCAAGACATATTTATTCTTAACTGTACTAACTGAAAAATATGGGAGCCCTCCAGTGGCCAAAAGAATACTTCCATATCTCCACTGACCTAGCAGCGTTGCTTGAATTTTGCTTGAATGCTTACCTTACTAAATGTTTGTGACAAAATTCGAACCTCTTTCTTTTCCTTTTTGAAGAAATATTGCTCTGGAGTCTTATCCAAAGGCCTTTTTAATACAGAATATGCAACAGTTGTTACTCATTTGTTTTCCACCTTGCGCTTCTGATGTGAGCGTATAATATTTTTCCAGCAGCAGGTGCGCAATATCTCGTGCAAGAGAAAATGTAATTCTTCCACTTACTAGCTTATCTTTGGCTATCTTGATAGAATCGGAGGGTGGTTGTGTGCAAACAACCTATGACCATTGTCTGTGATGCTATTAGTGGAGCTCACCTGCTTCTTATCTATGCCTGCCATTTTTTGACCTTCAGTTTTTCCTTCTGCTTTCTCGGAGTCCCATTACTGTGCACTTTCCTAGCAACCTATGCAGTGCAACTTGAAGCGATGGGAAAAGTGGCAAGGCAGACCTTCCTTTTTCTTAGCACTGCCCAATGCTTGCCAGGGATGCAGGAGCTCAGATGGAGAACACATGCTTCAGTGAACACAAGCCACCCCCATTCCCAGAAATATATGAAATATTATAACAAGAAATATGTGTAATGCATCTTATAATAAAGATACTAAATAGATATGCATGAACCCAGACACTGTCTCCCCATTGTGTATGTGATAAATCATAAAGAAGCACCCCACTCTTTCAGATCTTTTGTGCGTGAGGGTTTTCCCCTGCTGTTTCTTCTGGCCATATGATTATATCAGAGATTTGTGGATAGGGTGAAATGGGGTATGTGGGTCGCAATATCTTTTCCCTCAGGATTATTTCACAGGAGATGCTTCTTGTGGAAATGCTGTGAGAATCCAATTTCTGTGGATCCAGTTATGAGCCAACCTGCTCCACTCTTGCAGGATTAACTTGTCGGTCAGAGTGAAGTTACGTTTGAGATTTTACCGTTCTCCACATGTTGTCATAGCAGCAACGGGAACAGCAACTGTAGGCACAACCCTTCCCCACAGTACATACCAAATATATTTTAAAATGCATTATTCTGAACTGAAGGACATTTAGACTGCTGTTGTTATGTTGCTATGCGCTGTCGGTCATCACCAACTAATGGCCTGCTGTGCCTGATGAATGAATGCCCCTGAATAGCCGGCCCTAGTTCAGCTCTTCTAAACTCAGGGCTGTGGCTTCCTTTATGGGATTGATCTATCTCAAATTTGGTCTTCTTCTCCTTTTACTGCCTTCAACATTCCCCAGCATGATTGCCTTCTCAAATGAGTCTTGCCTTCTCAGAATGTGCCCAAAGTACAACACCTACAGTTTCGTCATTTTTGCTTCTAGGTTCTGGCTTAATTTAATTTAGGACTCACTTGTATTTCAGGGTATTCGGAAAGCTCTTCTCCAGTAGCAAAGTTTGAATGCACGAATTTTCTTTCTGTCAGCTTTCTCCACTGTCCAGCTTTCCCACTCATACACAGTGGTTGACCATGCAATAGCTTGGATGATCTTGACCCTGATCTCCAGTGACACAACTTTATACTTGATGATCTTCTCTAGTTCCTTCATTGCTGTCCTTCCAGTTCTCAGTGGTCATCTAATTTCTTGACTACCATCTCCCTTTGAATTGATGACAGAGCCTAGGTATGCAAAATCACTCACAATTCAGTTTCTTAATTGTTTACCTTAAATTGTGTAATTATTTTATATTCATGTTTGTTTTCTCAATATTCAGCTGCAGTCCTGCTTTCTTCTTTCACTTTCATCAGTTGTTTCAAGTCATTGTGACTTTGTGCCAGTAGTATGGTATCATCTGTATTTCTTAAATTAGTAATGTTTCTTCTGCCAATTTTCACCACTTCCTATGATTCCAATTCAGTTTTCCTTATGATATGTTATGTGTACAGATGGGACAGGTATGGAGATAAAATGCATCCTTGTCAGAAAGCTTTACCTATGGGAAACCATTCTGCTTCTCCAGATTTTGTCCTAAGAGTAGCTTCCTGTCGATGATACAGGTACACATCAGGACAATCAAAGCCTCAGGAACACCCAGTTCTTTCAAAACCATAATAAATATAATTGCAGATTAATGCTGAAATGGATCAGAACAGGCATATGAAGGAAACATGCAAAAGTGGTACAGGGTATGGCAGGGGAGATGTTCATTTCGTTTAGGTTAAAGCATTTACTTGCACACATTAAAAAACTACAAACACACACACCAAAAAGGTGCAGCTGAAACCATTTTATTAGACATGTGGGGTGTCAGGGAGCTGTATATCCAAGGGACCCTGCCTTGGTCACGCATGTATCTGTATGGGTATGGGAGTACATTAAGCAGTAGACTGTAACCAGTGTTTATTCCAGTCCTCTGCCACTCACAGAAACTCCATTTTCATTATTGGACTGGACTCAAACCCAGTACTTTGAACCCACTTGTGATTCCACAGCATGCTGCACAAGGCATTGCACAACTCCACTCCGTTAGGTAAGCATTGCTTGTGGTAGTTGCGTTAGCTGATGAACTATCCCTGGAGTGAGGTCATTCTTGTAACTTTCTGCTAGCAAAATGTGGGATATAACTCACTGGTGTATGCACTAGGAAGCCTCTACCATGGCCTTCAACACCTGGTTGCCTCATTTGGTTTTGGGACTGGAAGTGGTGGAGCAGATGTCATTGCCTTTAGGTCAAGGCCATATCCCATGGAACAAGCAGGTATTCCCCCATGGAGCTCCTAGCATGGTGAGTCTGTGTGAAAGGGCAACTAGCCCCTTGTGGGGTGGTGGGCATGTTAGACTATAAACGCCTGCAGGGGAAAACAGCAGGCATTTTAGTCAGCACTTCTCAGACGCTTGAAACAATTGTAGGTTGGCAGAGAAGGCAAAGGGATTAGAAGGCAGTCTCCATTCTCCTTCTTTTAACAAGGGTTGCATTTGTTAACAAAACGTGCTGATAAGTGCACCCAGTTTCCAAGGATATTTCTTTGAACCTCTTAGATATTCATATGCAGCCAACAGAAATGCTAGACAGCCAAAGCCCACTGCAGTCCTATTATGTGCAATGCAATTATCACACACACAGGTGGGTTCAGCCAAAGAACAGGATGCAGGATAAAAAAAGTTAATCTCATTGTTGCCCTGGGGAAATAGAGATCACATGGTTTGTCCTGCTGGGGACAGCTTCTGAGATGATTCCTTTATTTATGTACTTTTTGCCACTTCACTTCTGATCCCTAACAATGGGGATCCCTAAAAAGATATGACTGCCTGCTTTGTCAATCTGCTTAGCTACCTCTGCCTGTCTAGCTGTGCTGGTTACACCACTGAATGCTCAGGTGTGCTTCATTCTTAAATATTCCATTTCCGGTGCTTTCATTCAGGGAGCCGTCTCTTTCTTCTGTTGCTTTTCGTAACAGCTGCAAGAACTCAGCTTGCCATTCTGGGCGGCAAGAGGTGCCTTCCTGAACTGCTCATGGAGCTGCAAAAAAGATGTGGGAAGGTTCATCCAAGACCCCCCAATGTTCATTCTTGGGGTGGGCCACCCGTGCTAGGCATGGCTGAGCCTCTCCTTGTTCTCTGCGAAGCTCATTGCTACAGGCTGTCTTCCCGCAAAAGGCGACCAAGGAGCCAAAAGTATTGGTGGGTGGTGCAGACTAATGGCCAGGCAAAAGAAAAAGGCAGCTTTTTCTGGAATTGAAAAGGTGCTTCATTAGCACACAACTGGTTAACCACAGGCAGGCTAAACATTCAGCCCATGAGGCTCTGAAATACGTGCTACAAACAAGCTAACCAACCAACCAATTCCAGTTCTTTTGTTTATTTATTTATACTTTCATGTATATGCCGCCTACTAGCATAGTCTTGAGGTGGCTTACGGTAAAGATAAAGATAAAAACACATTAAATACACATGAAATAAAATAAAACTTCATTATCAAAATTTAAAACCTAACAAAAATAACCAGACAAGCAGCAGTGCAGGGGAGGGCAGGATCGATCACTGAAAGAGATATCTAAAAGAAATGTTTTTGCCTGGCACTGAAACAGCAACAGAGACGGTGCCAGGCAAGCGTCCTGGGGAGGCTATTCCAGAGGAAGGGAGTAGCTACCCAGAAGGCCCTTTAGTTTTTTTCCTTCTATCCTCAACTCTTTGAGGGATGGCATTTGCGGAAGGGCCCCCTGGCCTGATCTTAAGGGACAGGCAGGTTTGTGTGGGACGAGGCTGTCCTTCAGGTAGCCGGGCCCTAAGCTGGGTTTTTAGTAGCCATGTCAATGCTGGTGCTACTAGGTAGTTTTAGAGGTTGAATATGATGGCCCCTTGGGTCCCCTTTTTCAGTGGCAATTTGTATTGCAGGAATAGGCAGACTTTGGGGGGTAAGTCTGCAATCTGGAAATCTCTCTAAGGGTTCAATAAAATGGCTTCCATGGGAAACATGGAGAAGGACAAGTAACCTGCCCCAGATATTGAGTATGGGGCACAAATGGGGTCAGACCATTAGAGGCCAAACAACTACTTTGAACCAACAGTTTTCAACAGCAATCTCCAGTGCTGGTAAGAAAAAATTGCCTTGTGTTGTGTTTTTAAGTGGGAAGTGAAGGGCTTCTTGCTAGTTTCCAGGAAAAGTGTCCAGAAGGATATGAATACCCACAGGAACCAAGCTCCTTAGCATTCAAGGGACTTCACCGACATCAAAAGGTGGCCAGGAGGCCTGGCTAGGTTAGGGATCTGGATGGGAGATGAATAAATTCAGTTCAGATATTAATGCAAACTTTTCACACTTTTGAACCTATACAAGAACTGAAATTCAGTTACCCTTTGAAAATCACTTTCTCTGAATTTTATGATCAAGTTTTCCAATAATAAAATACATGCAAAATATTTATATTAAAGAAAAGTACAGAACTAGGTATATATTAGTGAAAAGAATATTCCAAAATGCATTATATTAGGGGAAATTGCTTACAAAATGTATATATTAGAGGAAATGGAGGTAGAAATATCTCTGAATATTCATGTGAGCTTTAAAAAAATCCTAAAACTGGTGTAGAAAATGGACTAACTGCACTTAGGATTGGAAAAATGAGAAATGGAGAGAAAACTGCCGATTTTTCCATCTGCTGCTCATCCTGCTGATACGGGGTCTGGTCATCTTTGCCAAAGTTCTGTCCTGATAGCATCCCCATAAGTCTATATTATACAGTCCCTTCGTTACTCAAGTTGAAATGTATCTCGGTTCTGATGAGCACTGCCTCTCATTAAACTTTATCAGTGGAACCGTGACAGACAATACCTACCGCACATTATCCCTGCTACAGCGACATGCTTCCCTTCTGGAAGGCTTCTGTACAGAAATTTGTGCCATCGGAAAAGGTAACCCAGAAGCTCCATTTGCACCGAAACACCTGCTCATTTTGGCTCTGGCAGACTGCTTGTAACCCCTATGACCTCCTAGGCTGTAACTGCCTATGATTATGGAAGGGCGCTAGTCTTCCCTAGAAGCATGAGTGAAATAGGCCCATCATTATATATCTCACCTCAGTCTGACCAAGTCAAAAGTAATCACTTTGCTGTTTTACAGCAGCAAGTTTGATAGCATGCGAGCAATGCTCTTGAGCAGATAACTCAGAGAATGGGAAGATGAAAGGCAAAACACCATTTTCAAAAATACTTAATCCTTTAAAAATAAAAAAGACTGCTGTTAATATTAGAGATTGATAACTACAATGTATTTGATTCTGTATTTGTTCTTGCACATGTTTCTGTTTCTTTACTTGATGAATTTTTCTTTATTTATCCAGCCACACTATAAAGCAGGTCTCGTTTTCTGGGTGACTCAGAAAACAACACTGAAACATAATAAAATATGATGAAATATTGAGACCTGTCCAGAGAGCTTTGGCTACTGGACAGTAGAGAAAAGAAAAGGAAAAAATGAGATAGGGTATAGAAAAATTAAAACTCAAAGGACGAACCTCCCCAGCTCATGTTGGGTAAACACTACCTTTTAGTATTCCTAACGTGCCAATTTCATGTCTTGGGAGTATGGGAGTTTGGGATGGGGTTTCGCTACTGTTTTTATTGTCCCCAAATGGTTCCATCATCCCCCTTATCAAAATTGCCTTGATCAGGAAGTTGGCATCTGTGCTAAAGCTATTTATTTTGGTGTTCCAGTGATATTCTCAGTTGACCTTTGCTTTGCATGCCATGATTCAAATGGCTCAGGTTTGAGACTGTCTTGTGCATCTTCAATTCTACCTTTGAAAAGGCTTCCTGGAGTTAGGAACTTAGAGTTCAGCCCTGTGAGATTCTGCATGAATATGGTTCTTACAGTCTGGCTGAAGCAAACCCCAAACAATCAAAATAAAGGTTCTGGTGCTAGCACAGCACCTCTGCTTTGGACGTCCTGTGATGTCACTTCACAGCAGGCTTCTACAGGACACAACTATCCTGCCAAATCCCTCTGCTACTGAGGGGAAAGATAGCAGCTCTGTAGAAATGCATCAAGTTAATACCTCATTTTGAAGTGATATCATTCCCACAGGTTACAACACGGGAAAAGAACCTTGCAGGATCAGACCAAGGGTCTGTCTTGCCCAACAGTGGCCAACCAGCTACTCACAGGAGGCCCATAAGCAGGACCTGACTGGAACAGCACCTTCCTGGCCAGGTTCCCCACCAGTTTGTATATACAGGCATTCTTATATTGAGGTAGCATACAGCCATTCCGACTACTAACCATGGATGACCTTCTCCTCCATGAATTTGCCCTATCTCCTTTTAAAGCATCCAAATTGCTGACTTTGTGGCAATTCATTTCATAGTTCAAGCACGTGCCATGTTAAGAAGCTATTCCTTTAACCTGTCTTGAAGCTTCCACCTGTATCATGTCTCTTCTTATTTACCTTTCCCCCTCATGTCTAAGGGACCACAATTCAGCAGCCCCCTTATGGCCTCATTGCATTGCTTTTTTACCACTTATTTACAAACTGTAGTGTAGACACAAATGGACAATGCAGCATAGGACGGAGCTGACAATTGTCATTTTCCTACTTCTGAAAGAGGTAATGAACGCTATCGTGAGACTTAAAACACCCACAATTATCTGCCTATTCATGCAACTAACTTATTGGTACCTATTTCCATGGGTCAAAGACGGAATGATGAAAATGAGTGCACAAAGCAGATCGAGACATGCAAAAAGACCCCATTGATACTTTTGTGCATTAACTCAAATTGCAGATATGTACTTGAACTACCATGTACTTGATTTATTTTAACTTTTCAAATACCATTTTTGAAATCCTTTGAAAAGAAATTAAATGATGATTTTGTGATTTCACTTTTCCTTTCCCATGACATTTAATTTAGCATAACCTGTTCTCCAACTGGAAACTTTACCTCTGCCATTAATCTTCTCCAGGTCCCCTCTAGATTCCCCACCAACAGTCATAAATGTTTGTGTATGTTCTTTTATACCATTTATTGCACTTTCCATTTATGCACTGATTTATTTTCAGCATGGACCAGACAGATTTGGCCATAACTGCATCAGGTAACACCCTGCAGCAGTTTAAATATGGCAAGTTTTGGGATAGATTTTGTTTTATAGGAACAATTTTCATGAGAAAGTTTATATCTGTGAACTAAAAGCACACAAGTGCCATATTACAATGGAAATGTATCATCTGACTGAAACATAGCATAATTATTTTTAAATTCTGGGGTTTTTTCATCCAACCCACGAAATCACACACCCTACTTTAAATGACTGAAATAGTCTCTGATTATTTTTTTAATGCAATTCCAGCTCCATTCAGTTTTATACACCTTGCATTTCCCTGTATGAATTCATTACACTTTAGTTGAAGAATGACTCTTTAGAATTTTTGGGGGGAAGAGCAAATACATTTCAGTGGTGGTAGGGTAAGATTCATAGGAAATTTCACATGTCCTTTGCTGCAGTCACAATTATGGTGTTGAAAGCTGCCTATCTGAAGGCCATGATCAAGAATTATTATTATTATTATTATTATTATTATTATTATTATTATTATTATTAGAACATTTCTATGCCGCCCCTTGCCGAAACCTCGGGGCGGCTTACAACACAATGAAATACAATACAATACAAAAATAACAATATAAAATTAAAATTAATAATATAAAATAAATTTTATACACTCACACACACACACACACACACACACACGGTATAAAAGAAGTTATAAAAGAAAAGTTATAAAAGAAAAGAAAAGAATCACAGGGGGAGGTGCACAGTGATCGAGGACGATCAAGAATAGCCATCTTGCGCCTGAAACAGAGATTGTGGCACTATCTGCCATAGTCTGTGACTCAGACCCAACCTCAACTTTAAAAAAGAAAGGGACTGCAGTGCCTAGGACTCAGTGCTCGCGGAGTGTGGCGGCTGGTATAATTAGAACCAGCACTTACTTCTGTGGGCTGTTCCACTGCATGTTGGTCCCCACTGACATTCCTGCATGCCAGTCCAGAGGTCAGGTAGAGGAGCATCGGTGTGTGGGGGGTGTGTGTGTGTGTATGCATTCCCTGTTGCTCTGCGTGAACAAAATGAGATGTGAATTGGCTCTCAGTGTTTTCATCACAACAGCAGGATTGCCATGCGTCTCTTTTGCATTGGAAAATGTGTGCATCCCTCTGCCCATATGGAACTGCTTCTGTGCCAACAAAGCATGGCTGGTTTGAGAATGTCGCACACGGCTGCTTGCTGATAGATGCCATGTTGCCAGCAATGGCACCAGCACCATCTATATGCCACTGCAAAGATATGTAAAAGGAAACTTGTCATTACTGAAGGAGCGGGATGAAATGGAACTGCCCACTTCCGCAGAAGACTGTCCAGGACCACAGCAGCTGACCCCATAGCCATAGTAAATGCATTTAGGCTATGATGAGGTCAGGTTTTCTTGATTATGCAATGTTCATAGCTGGATTTCTTGTGTGTTTCCTTCCTCTCTTGCATGCCATGCCATGGTCCATGGAGAGCAATCCAGGAAGCAATTCTTAGGATTGCTTGAAAACTCCTTCTCAGGCCACAGACAAAGTTATAACCTCAAAGCTTGTTTCTGTATCAGGATTCCTCCCCTCCTGGATCTAGCAAGCCACCATGGTCTATGGTGGCTCCCTCTGCAAGGTCAGAACCCCAACCTTACAGTGGGGAAACCTGGGTGTATCCGAGCATTCCCATGGAGAGTGGGAAAGAATTTAGGCTGATCAGTGCCCTTGCATGCACGCATTCCCTCAAGAGGGTATCTTAATGCTTTCTTCCCACTGATAATTTTCTTCATCTGCAGAAGCCTTGCTTCCCATTGCCTCCTGCACGCATAAGATACAGCTCTGATACTGGTGTTAGGATTGTGTTCCAAATGTAATTTATTTTTAATTCATTTTAAATGCACGTTGACACATTGCTTGGGTCAAGAACTACATAGCAATATTTGTGGATGTATACAGTCTCCCAAACATTAGTCTGAGTGATGTGGATCAAGACGGTGATAGAAACATTCACAACGAACATAAGTCGACATGTAAAAATCATTTCAAGTTCACACAATTCCTTTGCTGGGATACAAGTTGCTTAACAAAACAAAAACAAAACAAAACAAAACCTTGCCTTTTACACAAAACCCAAAGCTTTTACCTTTGTTTCAAATGTGGCAGCTGACTAGGATGGTTCTATGACCAAACCAAGTCCCACAACACATGCTTAGAAGCACTTCATAGTCTAACCAAATGGCATGTGCTGAGGGAAACAAAATACTCCACCTAAAAGGAGACACAATTTGCTGTGACTGTGACATCAAATGTCAGTCCCAGGTACTTGCTAGAGAAAGATCCTGAAGGAAGAGGGAGAACTTGCAGAGAAAGAGAGGGAGGGAGGAAGAGAGGGTGGGAGGGAGGTTTAGAAAAAGACAGCAGCTCAACAAGCCACACTTACAACCTCAGAGACAGCAGAATGCCTAGGAGGAAGGGACCAAGTCCAGAGGAACAAGGAAAGGAGATCAGCAAGCAAGACCTTCCTAGAGAGGGTTTGATCCAACCAGTGATGATAGACTTTGCTGGAGCCTGATTTCAGCAACTGGCAAATTTAGAGTGCAAGAATTTCCTCTGGTGAGCCCCTTATGCTGCATTGTCACCTGGGGAGGACCCACCCAACCATGCGGGCACTCCCCTCCCACCGTTGTGTCGACGCTGGGCCACTGGGCAAGCAGCACAACAGGTACCAACAGTAGGCAGAAAAACACGAGTGAAAAACTGAGTTCTGTTTGATGCCTTGGAATGCTGCCCTCAGGGAGAATACTGTATGTCCCTGAAAATAAGGCTTAATCAGAAAATAAGCCCTAGCATGATTTTCCAGGATGCTCATAATATAAACCCTATCCTCAAAATAAACCCCTGTTAAGATCGTCAACCAGAAGGATGTCTGTTGCAACACACGACGGATGTAATGAATTATAAAGTAATACTATTAATATATAATTAAATACAAATACATAATATTATTGACAATAATACTTAAAATAAATGATATATACATTATTCTTAAGTATTTATAAATACCCAAGTGGGTGCCTTTGGACAAGAGGTAAATGCCTGTGTAAACAGATGAACTCTAGACTTATTGCTGAATGACCAGTCAGAGTACAGACACAACACACAAATAACATGCTCACTTGATAATGAACAGACATGTTTCATAAGGCAATACATCTTGTGTTGTAAGAGATGTACTTAATGCACTTGTGTGTTGCCACTCCTGTCTCGTAAGTCTTCAATTAACACTTGATTTAATGGTAGATTTTAAAGGGAATAATATTTTGACCCCCCGGCAAGATGAGTGCAAAAAGAAAGAGCTATTCCATCGAGTACAAGAAAGGAATCATGGAGGACTCTTGGGGCAAGAATCTTACTGTTTTCATAAGAAAAAATAAGACATCACCTGAAAATAACCCCTAATGCATCTTTTGGAGCAAATTAGTATAAGACCTGGTCTTATTTTTGGAGAAATATGGTAACTACTCACATATGACTCTGTGGGCTTGAAAAACCTGAGCTTTTTCATTATCTGCACAACTGTCTCGTGAAGAATCCCGTAAACAAATCAAGACTATTCCAAAATATATACCTGCATAACTCTTCAAACATGCTTGTTGAGTCCAGATATGGATGGCAGTGGTGGTGAAGATTCCAGTGGAGAATGAACAGAACCCCCAGTGAAATTAAGCATAGCAATGAATGAAATCTGACCACATAAAAGTAAGTGTTAAATAAGCTCTACTCCCTTTGGGAATCAGCCTTTATGATATATACATATAATCTTATAAATTTCCATTTATTCCCCATAAAAATGCTGGTGTGTGCCAAAGGAACTTAGCGGGATGTGAAACCATTGCCCTTTCTGAGTGATGAGCATGAAAATTCAACAGAATTCCAAGCCAAGCACTCCAGGCCTGGGTTCTGGCACTGACAGCCAATCCCGAGGTAAATCCTTGGCACAGAAAAAGCCCTGATATTCCCATTAGGAAATAAGCACATAGAAATAAAAAGTATACATTTACATGAGTGTTTGTGATGAGCTGGAAATTCAGGTCTGGCCACAGTTTGCTTTCATATCTGAGTGGTTCTGATTCTCTGTTTTTACACTCAGCAAGCAGCTTGATGCAATTTCTAAATGGGATAGCCAAAAGCACATCGCTATAAAACACCTGGGAACACTAGCGGCAGTAAAACTAATTCTTTAAGGACATGTGTTTTACCACATGTTATTGATGCGCTTCTATTTTATTGGTAGGTTCCCTTCCTATATGTTGGAGAAAGCCAGATGCTCATCACATAGATCAGTGTCCATGGCATGAGTGGTTTGCATTAAAATACAATGCACATTATTCAATGTAAGATTTATTTGCAGGTAGGCAGTGGTTCGGTATATATGTACACTCACACAAAGGTTTTGAAAATGATATGGCTATTATAGCCTATAGGAAACAAAACCTTTAACTCTCTGACAACAACTGCTGACATTTATAGTACAGCTCCAGAGGGTTCTAATGACCATAATGTCAAGCCAAATCAAGTATTAATATACTTCATTGGTAAGGAACAAGTGTTATGGTTTATATCCATAGTTTGAAGGGCCCATTATTCATAAAGGCCATGATCCCAGCTGAGTTATTAAAGGGTTGCTGTAAGTAAAAGAAAAATGTCACTCTCTCTTCACAACAACTTCAAAGTTCCTCTTCTTAAAGCAACATGACCTTAAAGTGAGGTTAGCATTCTGTAAAGTACGATATCGGTGTTAGTAGGTACTGCCTCTCACACCTTCAAGTTTCTAGTCCTCAGGTACAGCTGTGGGTGGTTTACAAGGAGTCCCTCAGGGAGACCTCATGTGCAATCCTGGGAAGCAGACAGTCGTTCTGTCCTGTCAGTGCTGATGGTGCTGGCTGGAGCAGACGTGCCGTGCGGTTCCATAGAGAAGGAACATGGCACATTTGGCCATGAGTTGCTTCTGATGGGGTTTTCTCATTTGTTTATGCCGCATCACAGCCTTGGTTTGCAGGGGTCTTATTTAAAACAAGGCGGTCTTTGTTCAGAGGTCAGCTTGGAATACAAAGTCTCCAGCTTTCCTGCATTGTGAGGTTAAGAGACACATGACTTATAGTAAAGACATGCAAACATTTCTGTTTCTGAGCAGGGGATGAGGGAAATGAAGACTCAGTCCCTTTATACAAACAGAGGATGAATGTAGATAGAGGAAGGGGAAGAACATGATGGGGCAGGAAATGGCTTGAAAGTAATCCCCTTCTTTGACACTTGAATATTTAGTACATGTTTAAATAATTTGGAAACTCTATTTTCACACAAGAAAAAAAAAAAACACTGCCAAGTGCAAGGCATTTTTAAAGGAAGATTTGCTGCAGGTTTAAATTAGAATTAAAGTAGGTTAATTGACCATTACTTTGTTAGGCAGATTGTGCTCTCTCTCTCTTGCTTTCTCTGTGTGTGTATTTGCATGTAACAGAGAGGAAATAAAAAGGAGAAAAGTAAGAATAGATACTTCGTAGAAGGCAGTGGAAAGCGTAGAAAGTTTCTAGCAGGAATTAACTGGAACTAGGAGTTCAGTCTTGGGCTGAAGCCAAGTTTCTGTCTAGGGAATCTTCTCCCTTATACAGTTGCCAGTGTTTGCTTGTGGTTGTAAATAAACTGATATTAAAGTTGCCACAAATCTTAAATGCTCCGTCATCCAAAGGAGATGAAGCCCTGACACATTGGCCCTAGAACTTCCTTCTCTTAGCAAAGTGGGAATACTTAATGATATCCTAACTATTAAAAAAAACATCAGAAAAGCCACTAGAAAGCAGGAAACTAGGCCAAAAGAAGGAGACAAAGCAGAGACAAAACTGCCTGATTTATTTTTATTTTTAAAGTGGCTGGCGGGTGGGGGGAATGCCAAAGGACAATTTTTCATTCAGTTCTGCTATTGAAAATGGAAACATTTTATCTGCATGGGAGATGGGCAGGGACAAGATACAGTTGCTTCTCAAAGAGGGAAAAGAACTCTGCACATGCTCTCTGACAGTCTTAATGAAAATAGTATGAATGGACTTTGTGCACACACAAGAGACTCTTTAAGGTTTAAACCCTGGACATGCCACAAACAATTTACTTCTGATGGCTTTGTGCTGTTGAAGAAGTAGACTGCAGAGTGTCATTTTTGCTCTTGATACATCCACCAACTATTTGGATTTCTCTAAAGTTGAATATTTGAATTAAACCTAGATAAAGTTAATCATGTTAAGAGGCTTCTGATCCAAGGCAGAAAGACATATCAGAATTTAAACACATCAACTTTCATGGGACTAGGGATCAAAGAAATGAGGACCAACACAGTCTCAGTTGGCATGGATGGATACATGGAACTCAATCAATTCATCCCAATATTTTCATGATATCACTGCAACAACCTGGCAATGACCTCTGTGATATTGGTGGCAAAGTTGAATTCTCTGTAAAACAAGCCTCTATGAAGAGGTTGCATGCTAGATCAGGGTGTCCCGTAGGCTGGAGGTTCTGCATGCTAGTTTTATATCTTCCACATATACATCCAATGAGAGAAGGTCTGGAGACATTCCCCTGGCTTGCATTATCAGCCCAGCCCAGTATGGTTTATTAGCTCCAGCGGGTTGTGACTCTCATGGACACCACAGTAGCATTCTGGGGACCTGCTGCCATGGCTTCTTGCTATATGTAAACCTGCTTGAGAGAGTTACAAGCCAACAGAACTCATGGATTGTTTTAGGGTTGTGGGTGGCTTGTCAACCATCTGAATAACTCTCCTAAGCCAGGATATATACCTAGAAGCTAAAGTAGACACCCAAACATTCAAAATGGCCACGACAACAAGAAGCCATGGTGGAGAAATTCACACATTATGGCTTCTAGTTTCATGAGAGGAAGTGAATTTTATCATTTAGCGCCAAGGTGTGCATTTAGCCGACTTCACATTGCGACATAGCATAACTTAGCAGGCAAACTTGTAAGCACTTGTTTCCTTCTAAAAAAAGCTTCATTCTGAACATGTAGTGAAATGTCTTATATTCTCTGAACCTTGTATTTCAAAAATGCTGGTGAAACCTGTGCAGTTTCAGTGTAGATTCATTTTTATCGAGAAGTTTTAAATGGCTAAATCATTGATCTCCTGCTTTCCCTTTTTGTGAAAAGCTAAAATTGGTCCAAAATTTTTTTGAAGTGTGAAGAATCTACCCAGATAATAAAGTTACGCTTAACACAGGAACAAATAATTCTAAAAAGAAAACTTGCAGGACTAGGATCCGCAGTTGTGAGATTGTGTGCCTCATGAGGCATTTTCAGAAAATGGGCCTAACTATATTAATCCTAGGTAGATAGAGAGGAGGATTTTCCTAAGCATCTCTTTGGTCCTTTTCATGTGGGAGGGAGATCTAGATAAAAACATTTCAGAGGATGGCATGGCTCTGCCTGGGTAATTTGACTCTCTATATGGAAAGCAGAAATCAAAATTAAATTGGAAAATGATGTATACTTGAGTTGGCTCAGCAGGATATTTATTTATTTATTTATTTATTTATCTATGTATTTATTTATTTATTTATTTAGGAGACTTCTATGCCACCCCATTCGCTGAAGCCTTGGGGAGACTCACATCCATAAATGCAAGGATACTTCTTGCATTTGTGGTAATACTCCTAAATGTGCTCTGATGGGAATTTCTTTATTTGCACATTTCCTTAATTTTGGGTTACATGTTTCTTGCATCTGCAGAGTCCAAACGTTCATTGGCCTACAGGACTTAGTTCCTTGTGCCTCTAAGGAATCAAAATGACATTCAAGACAGGACATCTGAAAACAACTTCTCTGACATTTTGGAGAGACAGGGGGAGCATGTTGCTTTGAACTGTGTCTTACTGCTATACTTGCTATATTATAGTCCAAATGCAAAACAATCTCATCTCTTTTGGGCTCATGCTTAGAACAGAGAATAGAAACCTCATTATCATTTTTAAATGCTGATGGGAATTATTTTAAAGTATCAAGCATGTAATACATTAGTAATTCATAGTCTGCTGTTTGGGTTTAGATAAATGAGTTTTGATTCCTGTTAACCTTTTTCACATTCATTAGAAACCAGATAAAGTGAGAACTGAAACAAAGGAAAATGGGCAAGTCATGAAATCTGGTAAGGGAACGTATAGCCATATATCCTCTTTAGAGAGTAATGACTGTGATGGTGCTTTAAATAAGGCCAGATTTGATGTCAGGAGTACATCTGCAGCCATCTTCTGTTTTCCCTTCAAAATTATGTACAGTAGGTAATGTAGGGTGTAATTCACAGCACTGTTGCTCTAATTTAATCCTATTTCATTTAAAATGTTTGTGAATTGTTGAATTAGAGCAACAAGGCTTGGAGCAGAAATGATCGCCTTGCTTCTCAAGCCAATCAAAATGAAAAATTTAAAATTAATATACATTTTAATCCTTTGTGGAGAGGAACTTGGAAATAGTGGCGATGATGCAAATTGGAGAATCGCTTTCTCTCTCAGTAATACTCCACACTTCTTACCTAATCTGTTGGTGTTTGTGCTTAAATGAAGGAGCTCAGTCCAGACCATTTCAGTGATGGGATTAACTCAAGATCACTGCAATAAAAAGTGTTTGAGTTTGGATTGATTATATTTTAGCTGTAATTAGCTGCATTACAAGAATGTGATCCAGGAACAACATTCTATCCATTCTTTAGGTTCAAATAAATAACTAAATAAATGTGCTGCATTTTCTGCTATTCTAGCCAATAGCTGTAAAGAATAAGCAGCTTTCTACACAAGGGATCTATTCTGCACTTGTGATTCCTTACTAGCAGAAGCTTGTGGGGGTTTTCATGATACTGTCACCCCCCAGGGCTTGTTCATGTTTTTCAGTCTTCTCTCTCTCTCTCTCTCTCAACCTTTCTCTCTCTCTCTTTTTTTAAAAGTCAGGTATTACATTCCAGTCTGGAACAAAGTGAAATAAAAGCTTTGTGGATAGTTGCAAATGTGTTACTCTGCAGCTATACCAGAGTACAACCTTGTTGTTAGTTAATAGAATATATAGAACCACAGAGAAATGCAAACCACTCCATCTAAAGGAAGCATTTTTGCTTCCACAATGAAAACAAAAAAGCATCAACAAAACAGTAGGCTAAATGACTCATAAGGAAAAGCCCAAAAAGTTATGTTATACCAAATTAGTAAAAGAAAATAAGTTCCATTTGCTATATGGAATTCTTTTCAATTATTTGCTGTAATGTGATCCAGTATAGGCCACCAAAGAGATGTTCATGACAAAACCCTTTTTCTGCCCTCTCTTGTATATGTGATCATTCATTCATGGTTATTTTTGCTTAATTATGTACTCCTATGCACAACACCTTCATTTTGCAATCACAGCACACTCTGAAGAAGGGAAAACCTGACGTGGAGGGAATGGTGACAGTGCCCCCAAGCAGGATTTACTCTTTGAATTTTATTGGAAAATGAAGAATGCCTAATACACCAGGGCATCTTCAGCCATGGTCATATTTTAAAGAGTTGAAGAACTGCTGTGGACACCATCACATTTTCAAAATGTTAATTTTTAATTGCAATGAAGACATTAAATGATGTCATAACCCATTAAACTAGTTAGAGTAATATTTTTGCTATTTAAAACCTTCCTTATACTGAGAGAGAGAAAGAGAGAGAGGGTGGGAATTTGGTTAAAGACTTCTTCCTGGAATGAACATTTTCAACTTTCCATTCAAATTGGCAAGTCCTGCTGTGACTATTTTGGCTCAGGAACGACCCTTTCACTATACTTTCCTAGTAAGCAGCAATCTTTTGCCCAGATGCAAACCAGGTGACACCTTTCAGAAGTGCACAGGAAGAGTGTGGCATCTATGTAAATTTCTATCCATTCTTTGTGTATAATTGTGTCCAGATTTTTGTGCAATACTTTTCTGTAGGGCTTATGTGTCTGTTTATATAATTAAACAACGTCATTTGGGTCCAGCTGTGCTCCTGTGTTTCCTTAGCATTTGCTGTGTAAAGAAGAAAACACACAAACCTACCAACTGTGCAGAGTAACCCCCTCTGTACATCCAGCCACAGGGTAGAAGAACAAAGAAACAGTGTTGTCATCTGTTCCAGACCACTAGCTGTATCGGGAGACTTCATGGGGAGGAAGGAAAAGTCATAAAATTTGTGGCAGTGACTGAACACTTTACACTGGAAGCGTTCATCATTGAGATTCAGTCTGCAAAAATATCCTGCATCCACACCCATGTATTGCAACAGAATAAAGCAACATAATGCATAATGCATAGAAACTACTGCCATGTTTCCCTCCACTGCCGTGTTTGACATACCTTCCTGTAATAACAGCAGTCTTATTGTCTTACAGAATATGCCATTTATGGACCTCATACAGCAGCAGCCTCAAACCGGTCTCATTTTGTCATTCATAATCTCAGTATTTTCTTTGTATTGATCTTTCTTATTGATTCTCAGCCATATGCTCCCAACTAGGTATCAATGGATCAGCATATTTCTCACCTCTGATAGTTTGTTGCAGGTGTTCTTTCTTAAGCATGTTCTGTTTTGTTTCTGGGAAAATACACAGATTAGCAAAATTAGCATGAATATCCCCTCCCGATATTCAGGTATGTATAATTAAGACGATTGTGGAAAAAGTGAAATACTGTACCTATCTCTGCTCCTGTGCTTCTGCTGCTTTCGTTGCACCAGTGAGATCCTCTGCTAGTGCAGCAGGAATCTCATGCTTCCTTAAGCTACTCCAGAAAGGAGCTGAAATACTCATTTCTGAATAGGAAATATCCTTTCTGCTGGCATTTCTGGGATGGAACAAGTCAGCAAAGAGCATTTTGGAAGTGCTGCCTTTCTGTTGGTTTGGCGGTCGTATCTGCTGCATATAAGTAGTGCGAGGTACTGCACAGGATAATGTTACAAAATTGAAAGTTAAAGCTTGGATACAGAGTGAGTTATTTGCACTAGCCCTGACAGAAATCTGTGGGACTTAAGTCATGACTATCTCACTTAATTTCAACTAATTTAGTATGGTTCCAACACAGTAATCAGTGAAGGAGCAGTCTTTCCTACAAACAAATTCATATAACTACATCCGATAAATATGAGGAGACAAGAAGTATTAGAGGATAGCTTATAGTTCTTCTTCATCAGTAGACGCATGATTTAGCCTTTAAAAAAGAAAACAGTTCTATTGTAGGTTTATTCGAAGCTAAACATAATTTGTTATTCCTACTTTACATAAGAAGCGAGCCAATCTTGCTGTGCTCCATGTTTTAAGCCATCTCAGCATCTGCTGCATCTCAAATACGAGTACAACTATCTAGAGATCTGAATTAAATCTAAATTGTAATGGAATCTGTGCTATGATGTGAAAGATTCATATCCTTCAACTGTGATAAGTAACAAAACAAATATTGAATAAGAACACTTAATAATCTCCAGTAATTTGATTGTTAAGAACATTAATTGTTTGAAGTTCTGCTAACAAATTAGCTGAACATGCTGGATATTCTCATTGTATGGCTTTTTGAAAACAGATTTTAGATGAAGTATGTGTTGCAAGTGGAAGAAAAGGAAAGAAGGGGAAAACCCTGAGTGCGGAGATACTTGTTTCATCCTCCTTTAATATTTAATTCTAAATAGTGATTCTAAAAATGAAAAGCTGAAACAGAATCCACTTCTCCATCAAGATCTGAGCATAACATTGTTGCAACCGAAACCTCCCATTACAGATCTCTGAAGCACCATGTCCAGAACTGCAGATGCATCATTTTAACTTCCATGCTGTCCCATGCTGTGATGTTTTCCTTGTTTCTTATGTGCAGGTCATCCTGCATATTTCCCACAGAATTCCCGCAGAGGACCTTTGACACGTTCACGAAGTTACAAAAACATTTGGATGAGCCAGCCTTAAAAGGGGTGGGGGAGGAGATAAACATTCCAAAACCTCACTGAGTAAAATTATATGGAAGAGAACACACGCATGCACACACAATTTGATTACCTTGGTAAGAATGTGTCTTTTCAGTTTCCCTATTGTAAGCCATTTTCTTGCGGAGTCCTGATGAGTGGAAGTGACAACTTTGAATGGCATTCTCAAAAGCAAATGTTGCTATGCTAGTGTGGCACCCATGAGATCCAAAGATAATATACATGGCACTACCACATGTTTTTCAGCCTGCTCTGGTGGCCTAGTAACAGTGCACTGGGAGGCCTCAATTCAGCGCTTTGGCCTTGCTATCTGAATGACAAGGGTTCCATTAGAAAACCTGCTCAGTCTCTGAGAAAAAAACAGGATGAGTGAGCAAGCTACACTGTACTTTGGTACACCATGAAATGGATTCAGAACAGTGGTATGAGCGGGGTTGCTTTCATCCCACATCCACATCTTTTACTATGGGAAATGTCAGCTCTACACTGGAGCAAGATGTGCCAGTAAAGAACTTCAATTAAATTCATTCAGTTCATTCACTCCTTCATTCAATTAAAAGGAGGCAATTTGTCCTTGTTCATTTTATTGGTTTAGGAGTGTGGTGTTCATCAGTGATATAGATATGTGATACAGATATGTGAACAAGGTGGACGAGAATTTCTCTTTTAAAAACAAAAGAAAACAAAGCTTGCCTTAGGGATGCTGGAAAAATCCAAAATGGATTCAGATGAGTTTGAATTGTATGAATTCAGCCTATGCATTCTGCAGTGGATGGACTTTTTCTGAGTCACATAGATTCTGCAAAGTATATTTTTTAACTTTCTGGGGGAAGGGGTTGTGAAAATGCACATTTATGAAAATGCAAACAGGAATGCTTGCTAATTCTATCAGCAAGCACACAACAGAACAAAGATGTCTGACAACCCACAAAGCACAGATGGATTGGCTGTTACAAAAAACTTACATCCCTATGTAATATTCTTTTCTGCATTCAAAATGCCAGGGAGAGCGATGCTATGTCATGACTCTAGTGTGTTGGCAAGTTGTGTTGATGCAAGGACAACCTGGGCTAGGACAAAGTGGCTGCCCCACAAACACAGAGTAATTCAGCATGCTTCTTCTTTAGATTTATTATACTCTTTGCTACCAAATTAAACTCCGTTGTGGCTGTTCTCCCATTTGCTGTCAAAACTAGGATTGAATTCCGCATGTATTCTGCACAACACACACCATATCCTTCAGTGGCTTGCAGAGATGTCCAGAAGGCTTCAGGCAAAAATGTAGACTTCAACAGGATGGTGTTTTTTTTCCATTCTAGTCCATGAGCAAAAACTCTTTGTGACCTGGAAGCGTCGCACTTTCATCACCTGTAAAGTGAATGATGAAGAGACAGCCATACAGCATATTCTATTGGCAACAGCAGGTTTGGAAATGAAGCTTATTCAGTACAGGATGTGCAGATACTGCTGCAAGCAAGGCTGAACAGGAATCCTGAGAGCACCATGCCTGGCAGCAGACTCAGGTCTGGCAACTGGGAAGCTTAATGCCCACCACTGACTTCCTTCTCAAAGCTTTCTGAGGCTGGGATGAAGGATGGCTACCTCCATTGGTTGCTAACTTTCACCCTTCCCAACTGTTGCAAATTGGTTCTTGGAAAAATATGTGTTAAACATGCATCTTGCGCAAAAGAAAGAAGTTTTCAAAGCATATACCAGGGTTCTTCAAAACCTTTTTGCACTTTTTAAACTGTTTATTAATAATTTCAAAAACACTTTTTTTTTACTTTTATCACTTTTCTACATAGTCACCTTCCTTTGCGATACATTTTTCCCAGCATTGCACCAACTTTTTAATTCAATCAGCAAAAAATAGAGAAGATATGTTTATAAAATAAAAAAGTGTGGAAACTTTTTGAAAACCCTTTGCATAAATATATTCTTGCACATATCTTCATTCTTTGTTAAAATGTCAGATTATCTTAGAAATGGGACAGAATGGACTTTTTGGTAAGCAAAGTAAAATTGTATGGAATAGGAATAAATTGGTTTGCCCATCCCATGTCATTTCTATATAATGGACAGCGCATAGAGGCATTTGAGATGCTGAGTAACAAGTTGTATAGGTATATTTTGGACTATTATCTAACAAGAAGAAACTTACCAGATCAGAAGAATGAGCAGCACAACCTTCAGAGAGGCTGAACCAGCCAGAAGCATCTTGGCACAGAGCAAAAACCAGCTGAATCAGATTTGCTCTGGTCCTCTTTACATCAGAATTGTCAGTACTGACTGGGTTAGGCAATGCACACAGTGGAAGGACTGAGAGGTGACGGAGTACCACGCTCTAGGCCAAAAAAGGCAGCCTTTAAGGTTCTTCCTTTCCATGTTTAGTCTGCACCAAAGGTAAAAAAGACCATTCATCTCTAGACATCCCTGCAACAAGTCCTCTCCTGCCATACCACCCAGATGTCGAGTGGAGCAGGCCATTCCCTGTGGGGTTCTGCTCTAGGCCAGATCAGAACATTGGTCGTTTGTGCACCTCATATGGGTGGCTAAGGGCAGCCTCTGGGTGCGCTGTTTTAGCTCCCTAGAAGAATAGAAATTAACTTAGCTCCCTAGAAGAATAGAAATTAAATCGGGCTTCGGAGAGGGTGGATTTGACCTGACCCTGAATGGGGTTGCACTCCCTCTTAGGGACAAGGTCCGCAGCTTGGGAGTGCTCCTCGACCCGGAGCTTTCATTGGAAACTCAGGTGACAGTGGTGGCGAGGAGCGCTTTCCTTCAGCTTCGGCTGATTAATCAGCTGCGCCCCTATCTGGAGTACGACTGCCTGGCGACAGTGACACACAAGCTGGTGACTTCCCGCCTTGACTTCTGTAACGCGCTTTACGTGGGGCTTCCCTTGAAGATGGTCCGGATACTTCAATTGGTTCAAAATAGAGCTGCCAGGTTGCTGATGGGGACGGGACATTATGTTCACATGGCTCCAGTCCTCCGTCAGCTTCACTGGCTTCCCATTGAAGTCTGGGCCCAATTCAAGGTGTTGGTTATGACCTATAAAGCCCTAAACGGCTTGGGACCTGGTTACCTGAAGGAGCGCTTACATCCATATATGCCCGACCGCCCCTTGAGATCTGCAGGAGAGGCCCTTCTCCGGGAACCCTCCGTGAAAGAAATTAGGAGGGTAGGTACTCAGAGGAGGGCTTTCTCTGCGGTGGCGCCCAATCTATGGAATATGCTTCCCAGAGAGGTCCGCCTGGTGCCGTCGTTATTTGTTTTTCGGTGCCAGGTGAAGACCTTTTTGTTTAAACTTCATTTTAATTGTTAACAATATTTACTTATTTATCTGGCCGGGGCGACTTCTTTTCTTTTCTTTTCTTTTCTTTTCTTTTCTTTTCTTTTCTTTT
>NW_025335268.1:65177143-65206038 GCF_004798865.1 Varanus komodoensis
CTTCCAAGATCCAGGTCCCAATCCCGTGCTTGGAGTTATTTATTAACCAAGACGGGCAAGGATCCAATAGGCAAGTGGTGGGACGTACTCTTCCAAGCACCTTGTCCACATCATTGGGCCACAATGATTGTTGTTGTTAGTCACGAAGTCGTGTCCGACCCATTGCAACCCCATGAACAACATTCCTCCAGACCTTCCTGTCCTCCACCATCTCCTGGAGTCCACTCAAGCTCACGTCAACTGCTTCAGTGACTCCATCCAGCCACCTCATCCTCTGCCGTCCCCTTCTTCTTTTGCCGTCAATTGTTCCCAGCATTCGCTCTTCTCCAGGGAGTCCTTCCTTCTCATTAGGTGGCCAAATTTGAGTTTCATCTTCAGGATCTGGCCTTGTAAAGAGCAGTCAGGGTTGATCTCCTCTAGGACTGACCGGTTTGATCTCCTTGTAGTCCAAGGGACTCGCAGGAGTCTCCTCCAGCACCACAATTCCAAGGTCTCAATTCTTTGGCGCTCAGCCTTCCTTATGGTCCAGCTTTCACAGTCATATATTGCAACTGGGAAGACCATACCCTTGGCTATACAAACTTTTGTCAGCAGCTTGGAGCCCCATCTGCTTTTTAGTATGCTGTCTAGATTTGCCATAGCTTTCCTCCCAAGGAGCAAGTGTCTTTTAATTTCTTGGCTGCAGTCCCCATCTGTGGTGATCTTGGAGCCCAGGAAAATAAAACCTGTCACTACCTTCATTTCTTCCCCATCGGAAGAAATGAAGTGATAGGACCAGCTGCCATGATCTTAGTTTTCTACTTTGTTTCCTTCAGATAACCAGGCCCTAAACTGTTTAGGGCTTTATGTCATTGTCAGCCCCTTCAATTGGACTCATATTTGTAATTTCTATGTATTTTGGCATGATGTACACTTTGTGTAAGAATGTTTCCTTATATAATTAAATTATTCTTATAATTATGCATTTTTGTGCCGTCTTTCCTTCTTCCCTACTATTTCTTATTCTGACTTTTTTCTTTTTCTTTTTGGGATGCTGTTTCTGGTTGAATTCCAATTGCAAAATTTGGGCAAGTGTGAATTTTGAAAGACAACAAAGTTTAGATTCATGTATCAGTTTGAAAGTTTGTGTTAAAAAGTGAACCAAATCATTTATCACCCTCCCCTATCTGAGAAGTGGGGTGGCAACTGGGAGAATGAATGATCTGAGAAGACAGGCTATTGGCCTGTAGCTTTCGCTGAGTTTGCTTCCTACATTCTCCGTATAAATAGCTTTCTGTACCATGCAAGACATTTCAAGTTGTTACTGCCTAAATTAAAAAAGAAATAAAAATGCTTTAACAAAGGAATCACACAGAGCTAGAGTGAAGAACAGGAAATAAAGAAGAGCTCAGATACCCTGCTACTACACAAAATTGATAATAGTAACTGAAAAAGTTCAAAGTCTGCCTCAGTAGCAGTGATTCAATAACTGTGCAGCAGGAATGGCATTAACAAATGGCTGTTCTGTCGGTGTGCAAAACACTGCAAAAATACTTGGTGGCTATTAAGCTGTAGATGTCCATCTACAGTGCAAAACGATGTCTTCTGAGTCCTTCTGTAAGCTCTTTATGTTTCTACTCAAAATAACACTCACCTATGCAAATGCTTAATCCAGTATGACATTTCCTGAAAAGAATAGTTACCATGACAAAAACAGCCTCTGTTTCCATTATGTACAGCACACTTGCCTTGACTTCTATTTTCCCCTTTCCCAATGATTTGTACATCTTCAATAATATTAGGCTGACTCTACTCCCACCCAAGAGACCTGTAGAGTCTGGACCTGGAGGAAAAGCAAAGGATCCAGATCAGGATTTTCACCCTGAAACTACTCAGATATGTCCACTGACTACAGATCCCAGCAGCATCCTATTTGGCAAATGCGTAGCCACCAGGGTCCAGCCAGTGAGCCTACTGGCATTGGCAGACACAATCCTACGCATGTGATCATTCATGGGTCATTATCTTTTCTATTATAATTTCAATGTGTACAGCATCTCATTATATCTAAACAGATATCTCGAAGTCTGTTAAATATGTCAATATAAAAATGTAACAGCAAAGCAACCACAGCTAAAGGGTTTAGAAAGTAATCAACAGGACAGAGGCCTGCTAGATGCAGGGCTGGAGAGGAGAAACAATCCTGGAGCCCTCTGTCCATCCTAAGTCCAGAGAGCAACAGGGCTGGAGAATAACGAAGATGTACAGGCACGCCTTGGAGATATTGCAGGTTTGGTTCCGGACCACTGCAATAAGGCACATACTGCAATAAAGTGAGTGACATGGATTTTTTGGTGTGTAGCTTCCAGCCTAACTCTGCTTTTGACATGCCTTTCTCACTAAGCTTAATCTTTTCTACATTTTGATTTAAAGTGAGAGACGTGTGACTGTCCCTTTCAGTTGAACACTTAGGGGCCCTTGTAGGGTTATTACTAAGTTTAATATTGTTGTGTCTCAGGGAACAGGGAGGCCCAAGGAAAGAGAGAGAGATGGGGAAATGGCTAGTGGGTGGAGCAGGCAGGACACTCAAAACACATATTAAGCTCACCATCTTGTATGGGTGCAGTTCATGGTGCCCCAAAACAGTTACCAGAGTAACATCACAGACCACTGATCACAGATCACCCTAAGACATACAGTAATCATGGAGAAGTTTGAAATATTATGAGAATTACCAAAATATGACACAGAGACAGTGAGTAAATGCTGTTGGGAAAATGGCGCCAATAGACCTCCTTGGCTCAGGGTCACCATGAACCTTTAATCTGTTAAAAGAAAGGCCTGACAGCATCTGTGAAGAGCTATAAAACAAGGTGCCTGAATTCACCTTCCATTCCTCCTGTGTCATCCTTGGTGCTGGAGTTTCTCTAGCTTCCTTACTTGCAGGAACAGGGAGCTTTGTTGATCCGTGAGCTCGCATGCCGCCTCCCTCCCTTCTCAATGGCTTTCTTGTTTTCTTCTAACAACACAAAATCAACCTTGGCTGGCAGAGGTGGCAACTGGGAAATACAGCTTTGCAGTTTCCCACCAAGGCTTCATAGCACTGTCTCATAGCTCAGAGAGGGGAAATCAGGCGTGTGTTTAGATGCTGAACAGGGTTGTTCTCTTAAACACAGAACATACAAAATATTTAAAATCCAAAGATGAACTTCTTCAATTAAAATATTTTGACTGGAAAGCGAATGTTCACACTGCATGCATGTGGGAACAAACTTGCATGAAGAGCCTTATCCCTGAAACAGCTCTAGCACTAACATCTGCATTGTTTCTGAAACATCTGCTAATCACCAGTTTCCTGTGGGCACAATATTCTTAATTTCAAAGATACATTCATTCATGTATCATTCATGCAAACCACCTTCCTTTGAAATGTTGGGTTGAACAAAATTTTAAGTGTTATTTTTTTAAGGGTGAGCGGGAGAAAGCTTGAGAGGGAGGGAGGGGGGGTTGGTCCCTATGGGCTCCTTTTGGGTAGCTCATAGAATGTAGACTGGATCTGGCTGAAACTTGAACAAGCAGCCACCTGGGACAGAAAACATTTGGTATGGATGGAGAGGTGAAGAAATGTCCAATACATCCCTTTCATATACTAAGTGTACATTGCTGGGTTCTTGTTGTTTTAATAAGCAGATGAGACAGAAAAAATTCCAATTTCTGTAGTCCTTTGGTGAAATCAGAAAGGATGTTTTCTGTGTAAATATCTATTATTTATCCATCCATCCATCCATTTTTTTGAGGATATATAAAATATAAGGGGAAGTGTACAGTTAGAATAACTACCTTAGAGAAAGAAAAAGATATGCTGCGGTGATGGTGGCCAAAATTGCCAAGCCCATCGCACTCTACCCATACTTGCATGTTGCTGATTGAGAAAGGATGCATGTAGTGTGCACAACTGTTTCAGACACATCAAGACTCGTCAGGTTAGAAGAAGGAGACTTTACCTCCAGGGGAAACCATGGCTCAGTGGTACAGCACGTGGTTTGACCCTGGCCTCTCCACACGGGACAGGTAAATACCCTCCTGAAACCTTGAGAGTCACTGCCAGCCTCTGCCAACAGCACTGAACTAGATCAGCTCAGCTCAGAATAAGGCAGCCTCTGATAGTACATCGAGTCTGGTGCAAACGTCCTTCCTATGAAGCTCGGTGCTGGATTTGAGAACTGAGACAATGCTGTGAGTGACGTTTCTGGTTTGGCGGTATGATGAGGACAGACAGCGTGCTATGCTTTTCAACTGGAGAAACATAAGTTGGTTTCAGGCACATTGCCATTCAGAAATGCTGTATTGGACTGTGGCTGTGCAGGGATGCCCTCTCCCATGATCGCTGTGGGATTTTGCACGGAGGACACTGCTAAATTGTCTCACAGACTGCTGCTCTTCTTTTAGAGGCTGGAAACAGGTGAAATCAGCCACTGCACCTTCTGCCTGGTGCCAAATAATTTCAGTGTTGTGCTCATTATACATGGTGCGTCTGTCAGAGAAAGCCGTCTCCCCTGAATCCCATTTCCTCCACCCTGCCGGTGACCGTGGAGCTGCATCAGTCCCTCATCGCCCTGAAGCTGCAGCGGCCAAATGGCATCACACGACACCCACACAGCCACGGTCTTGATTAAATGGAGTTGTGCGTGGACCTGTCATGGTCAAATGAAGCAACAAATAATGAGATGAATGCAAACACCTAAAAGTCAGCAGACACCTGCTGCCTCTGAACTCTTAGGAGGGGTCCTCAGTGTGACAGCACAAATCCACGCCGGCAAGCTAATCGCGGAGCGTGAGAGAGCCACCACGGTCCAGCTCTCGGCTCAGTTCGGAGATTGACAGCCAATGCCGAAATTTCATTTTTCCTCCATGCTCACTGCGAATTGTTCTATTATTATTTTTTGCTCTGTTCTAACCTTTCTTTCCGTGCACATTGTTGTTTATTAAATGTCAATATCATGAATATCTATCTATCTATAAAATAGCACAGCACACCCAGCAATTCTCTCGAGAGAAGGGAGAGCAAAAGGGAACTATGTGGGATGCTTTAAAATATTGACCTAAGCTATCGATACATCTGCTATTCATCTTAAGCATCTAAATTACAGGGCAGCGTGGAAGCCTCAGGGCAGCTACACAGCGTGAGCCTCTGCATAACATGCCTGCAAAAAGTGCTCATGGAGTGTGTTACGCAGAGGTGTGTTTCTAAAAATAGTTGTGGCATTCCCTTTCATATATGCATTTCTCCACATTGTACAGAGCATCTTGTAGAAAGAAACACAATCCAGAGATGTACATGAAGTGCAACCTTACATGAATCCATAAAATAGCTGTAATTATATGATCATATACCTTAAACAATAAAAATCTTCAGCTTCTACAGAAAGGTTCAAAAATGTTTCAGCTGGTTCACACCAATAGGGTGTCATTGAAAACACATGGTGTCCTGGCAGTAAGGATGTGGTTTAAGTTAACTTGGGTTGTTTGTTGACTTTAGATTTCCCCTGGTCTCCCAGGTTCTCCTTGGCTCTCGGCCGCCTAAGGCCTCCATGACATCACAGCAATGAAATCTATCTACATTTATGCTACATTTCTGTTTGTCTAGATCTAATGTGACAGTAAAGCATTTATCACTTGACCAACTGCTTTCCAGCTTATTGATAAATTATTTGCTGTGCCACAATTAGGAATGTAATTTTGCTGTAATTCCACAGAATCATAGAAGAGTAGAGTTGGAAGGGGCCAGAAGGGCCATTGGGTCCAACCCCCTGCTCAGTGCAGGACTCCAAGTTAAACCATCCCTCCCAGATGGCTGTCCAGTTACATCTAGTGTGGAAGAGCCCACAACCTCCCTAGGTCATTGCGTCCATTGTTGTACTAACAGTCAGGAAAGTTTTCCTGATATCTAATCGGAATCTGGTTTCCTGTAATTCAAGCCCATTCTTCTGTGTTCTGCAGTCTAGGACGAGGGAGATCCTGACCTTGCTCTTTGTGACAGCCTTTCAAGTACTTGAAATACTATCATATCTGCCCTCAGTCTTCCCTTCTCAAGGCAAAACATGCCCACTTATTCCAATCTCTCCTCACAGGGCATTGTTTCTGCTACCATCCTTGTTGCTCTCCTTTGAACCCTTTCCAGCTTGTCTGCATCTTGCTTAAACTGAGGTGCCCAGAACTGGAAGCAGTACTCCAGATGAGGCCTAACCAGTGTTGAGTAGAGGGGAACTAGTACTTCATGTTATTTGGAAGTGATACTTCTAATTAATGCAGCCAAAAATAGCATTTGCCCCTTTTGCGGCCACATCAGATTTTTGACTCATATTTAGCTTATGATCTACAACAATTCCAAGATCACTCTCATTTGCAGGGTTACTGAGCCAAGAATTCCCCAAGTATCCCCCAACTTGCAGTGAGGCATTTGGGGTTTTTTTCCCTAGGTGAAATACTTGGCATTTGATTTCATCTAGGGTTCATTGGCTAGAAATTGCATTTTGAACATCTTGATAGGGATCATGGAACTTGTAGTTTGATGTCATTTCCAACTGAGAAAGAAGTGTCAGGCTGCTCCAGACCTGAACAGAGTTCTCTGTCACCTGTTATTGCCTTGTTCTTTTCTAAAACAGGGCTATTTTAATTCTGGCAAGGAGAATGGATAAAAACCAGCACATGGAAGAGGACTGGAGCAAACATAACCATGCTTGATGCTGTTTTTTTACCATTTCAGGCTATGAATAGTGTCAATGCACTGCTGTGGCAAAGGTGTCCTATCACTTGCTAGAGCTTGAGTGAAAGGGTTCTGCTATGGGTCAAATCTTTACCAAAGGCCCAAGCAGGCCAGATTTCACAAAATGGAAAGAGATCATAACCACAGTACATTCTAATCCCTCCATATCAGAGATGTCTACATGTTGCTCCATCAAGACTGAGCCTTAAGCCCTGGGATAGTTAACCCTGCTGTCCATACTGGTGGAGGTTTTGTTTCTTAAAGGATGCTGATGTGGATTAGCCACTTAAATGCTAACATTCTGATGGCCAGAGTCCCCGGAGCTTGAGCATGGCAGCGTGACCTCTGCAGGACATGCGTAAATTTTCTGAAAACTGGATCCCTGTTGCAGATTGGCATTCTCATAATGGCTTTCCATGACTGTGTCCTCTTCGAGTCCCATTCACTAGAAGCATTTTCTGGTGATGGTGAAAGGTCAGGATCCTCTGAGGACAGGAGTTTGGAACCTGGTCTGTGACCCCCTTGTAAATACTTAGTCCATCCCTAATGCTGTTAATTAAGGTCTCTATAAGGGGATCTCTATTTTAAAAGTGCTGCTTTGCCTCTGCAACCCAGCATAAATACGAGTAAGAATGTGCGGCTGTTGCTTCAGTGTTACCTTTGCTCCTTCCTTATCTAGCATTTTCCCAGTTGAAACTTTTCCTTCCCACGAGCTTTATTGAAATCCACATCCTATGTCACACTCCTCATCAAGATGCCATTCTGCATCTTGTCATTTTCTGTAGCGCAAACATGACAGATGCAACTCTAAAGTGTTGTATCATCATATCCCAGGCCTTGAGGAAATATGAAAATAAATACATTCTTGATTTTGTTTGCTGTATACTAAAGTCAAGAAAGAAATGTGTATGTGTGTGGAGTGATTTGAAATGCAGAGATGGAAGATTTCTATTGATGCAGATAAAATTTACAAGTGTTTCAGAAATTAGCTGTTTACATGCACTGTGGGAATGTTGGCCTACAGGCTGACTTTGGGGACCACATTCCTCAGTTGCACCAAGAAATAGTGGTAGATCCCTAGAAGGCCCCTGGTGTCAGGTGGAGGAGTTGGACCAGGCTTGCAGAGGCTTGGGGAATTTTCTTTTCAAGGAAAGCACCCCAACTTTGGAATGTGATACCACTGAAGGTCCAGTTGGCACCTACTCTTTTGGCCTTCAAGGCACCAACTAAGGACATGTTTGTTCTACAGTTATTTTAAGAGATGAATTCTTGATTTTCAATTATGTTTTTAACATTTATGTTATTATATGCATTGTCGATGTGTTTTAAAAATGCTAGATACTGATATAAACTAAAATGTGATGGTTCATGGTTCATTTCTGGAGATAAATCTATTCTATTTATTATTTATTTCTATTTTTATTCTGTTTTTATTTTTATTTAATGTTGGCACTTGTCCCGTGCAATTCTAGGTATGGGCAGTCCAGTAGACACAGGACAAGCATGAAAGCAATCATGGGAATTAGTTACCCGTGTACACAGAAGGATGCACGTGTATTCTGTGGCAAATGGCTGGTAGGAGTTTACATGGACGCCCACTTCACAAGAGCACATTCTGGGACAGAGGAAACTTCGTGTTCATATATGGGTATCAGGGAGAATGTTCTCCACTGGTCGCCTCCCTTCACTCTTCTCTCTGCTCCCTTCTGAATTGGTCTGTCAAGCTGTTCTGCTGAGTGGCCGCGGAGAATGCTCAGTAGCCCCAAGCTAGCAGGGGAGGGGAGGATGGAGAAGAGAGGAAGCCAGCAGGTTGGCTGCACCCTGGTTCTCTTAAAGTGCATGTTTGGTTTGGGGGATGAGCAAGCTGAGATGCTAAAAGGGTGATAACACTGGCCGTCTTCTGAGCTGCATGTGTGTGATTGTGCATGTGGGGTGGAGAGCGAAAGAGTGAACAGGAGGGGAAGAAACCTCGTCTCTTGAATGGTAATATTTTACTATTTGGCAGAACATGAAGAGGAAGAGGAAGAAACCTAGACTCCTAAACAATAATATATCAATAATTGAATAAGGAAAAATAAATGGGTAGGATGTCTCGATCCCGGTTATATCTTTTCCAGAAAACCAATCTGATATTTTCTTTATCAGAGGAAGTGAATATTCTTCATTTCCTTTATATTCAAACCCACCAGGAACGCATTTGTTAGTGATTTTGTTTGGTGAAAATTTAGGTCCTTCTCAGGGATGGAGTGGGCCAGCCATTTCTTGACAACAAAAAGAAACAAGCAGTTCTATGACAGAAGGGTTTGCTATTCAGTCTGACTTTGCCCAAAACCACTGAAATTTCCTAAATTTGGGAGGTAGCCATTCCACTCTTTGCCAAGATTCCTATTGTACAGAGGAAGCAAAAAAAAGGTGACTGCTTTGAATATGATGCTGTCAAAATGTTGTTGAGTTTCAGAAATGAGGGAAGAGAAGGAAATGAAAAGCTTAACTGATTTGGAAGAAGTCTTAATTAGGAACTCGGCACTATAAAGACTAATATTGCTTTCTGTTCCTGTTCTGTTCGTTCTGTTTGTAATAGGGAATAATGACATGCCAATTGTATATCATTACAGAGAGCTATTTAGGGAACTGAATTTTGTCTCTATGCTTAATTATGCTTTCTATACCAAGTTAGCATTTGATTGCTACTGTGGTGCATAAGCTATTTTTATTTTCTCCCTTTTTGTTAGGTGTCAGCTTGTGGGTTGCTTTATTCATGGCTTCTCCTGGCCCATTAATATCTGTAGAATTCTGGTGCCCACATCTGACCCATCTGAGACCTTTGAGGGGTAGGGGACTGCAAATCATTGCAGCTCTGTGACCCTGCCTCCTCTTCAGGGACCCAGCCTTGCCTTGCCTTGCCTTGCCTTGCCTTGCCTTGCCTTGCCTTGCCTTGCCTTGCCTTGCCTTGCCTTGCCTTCCCTTCCTGAAAGAGACTGGGAGCCAATAGTCTCTGCTGCATTTCTGCCTTTCCATGTAGAAAGAACAGTCTGCTTAGCAATTATTCCAAGAGCCCAAAGCAGGCACTGCAACATCTGTGGCCTAAGCAGAGGCTTCTTCTGCTGCTGTTTCCACTGCCCTAAACTTTGCCCATCTTCTTTCTGCTATAGAGAGGCGGCTCAATCTCCATTTGAGCATGGCCTGGAGGGAGTGTTTGCTCTGTCCACATTCAAGGCTGGCAGCGCTGTGTCTGTTAATGGGGACTTATTGGAAAGGTAGGTACTGGTTTGGTCCAATTTCTAAGCCCACAGCTAACAGAAAAATCCACATCTGTTTTATCCAGATAGATTCACATGCAACGCCATTGATACAGTTTGGACCCGTGCTTTGGACCCGTGCATATTCTAGCGACATAGTGTACTAGGTTTTTTGAACTGAGAAAGTTGCTTCAAGCCCCTGTTTCCCAAGGATCAAATTCAGGATGATGTTTTAACACCCTGGGAAATGGGTATTATGATTTTGGGATGGAATATCAGTGCCCAAACCAGGTCATATCATTTTGACTGAAAGAAGTTCATGAGATGGTAACATGGAAGGCGGTGTTGATAGCGAAGGAGGGATGTACTTTGCCACCTGGGAAGCAGAAGCACTGTGAAAAGACCTTTGTGGGCCTGTACTGCCAATCTACACACAGAGACACACACAAATCTCTCTCACTAGTGTCTCTGGAGAGGGCATTCTGGGGATACCCCCTCAGTACTGTATTTCCCTTGCGGGATTGGGGGAGATGAGTCCAGGGACAAGCCACATGAATCTGCTACCTGAGGTGAAGGACAAGAGGGTGTACTCCGTGCACTGAAGCCCAAATACAACAAGACTAATGATGGAATGCTGCATGGACGGTGGATTTCACAGGCCTCTTCTAACTGCTTCTGAGGTCAGTGGGCTGACTTAGGGGTTACTAGGAAGGCCATGCAGGTTTGGCTTCTCCCTGCCCCTCTGCATATGCTGCATGAAGCAGCTGCCTCACTCTGGCCCTAGAGGAGTCTGTCTGAGACCCTCACCACATCACGTATGCTACAGCCTCCACAGAGTGAATGGATACCTGCCTGCAAAGCTACGCACTGAGCTGGCAGGTGGAGTCAACTTTGCTAAGCTGGAAAGGTGAGGGCCTGCACCAGATGGGTGACCACATGTGGGAGTGGAGGAGGGGGCTGCTCCCAATGTCCTTAAGGTCTCTTCCAACTCTACTTCTATTCTGTTCTATAAAATAAGTTTGAAAAATGTATCTGTTATTCAGCCAGCTTTGTACTGAGGTTTCCTCATCATCAGCCATCCCTGATTTGGTTTCCTTATTGGATATTTTAAATACTATCCTTAAGAAGCTAAGAAGAAACCTTATGGATTAGATCATCTAATCCCATGTTCTGTGTGCAGCCAGATGCTTCTGGGGAGCCTGCATGCAGAGAACGTAAGTGAGAGCCCCACTTGCTTGTCTCCAGCCTCAGAAGTGGAGGCTCCAAGCTGGTACCTATAAGCACATCTTGGAGTAATGGTACCGATGCATGAGAGCACTGTTTTTCCTGCAAAAACATGTGAGCATGTCCCACTCACAGCTCCAAATGCCAGCACCAGCGCATGTTCCAAAAATAGGCATACGCTGTCAAACATATATTAGCATTCACCTCATTTCTGATCCACACACAGTTCAGTCCATGAGCATCTCTTAATGTGCACAGCTTGTCCACATAGATTGATTATGCTCAACTTTATTCTTTGGACAAAAGTTGTGCCGAACAGGAAATGCACAAATGTGTGGAAATTCAGGTAGAAATCTGTCATTCTACCACTGCTTGATTTGTACAAGTTTTCTGTTTTCACAGAGCAAACAGCAATTGCAAACAGGAGAATCCTGGTGATACATTTTTTTAGTTTTTCACGCAACATATAAAAGAATGCATAAAGGTGTGAGTCCTGTTTTACAAGAGTATGGAACTATAAAGAAGCTGAACTGAGAGGACTGCTCACACGCAAAGTAAAAAATGAGGCTTTAGATTAGTAAACTGGGTCAAACCTGCCCATGTATCACAGTGATGTAGAGGGCCATGATTAAATATAGGGTCATTTATTTAAAATGCTGTGTTCTTTCCTTTTCTCAATATGTATTACGGATTTTATTTAAAGGTGGTTTTATTTTAGGCCACCGTTAAGGTAGAGATGGCATATAATATAAAAATCATACAAAGCAGTTACAATGAAAATTAATAAATGTATTTTCAATAGAAATCACTAAAAGTAGAACTGATGAATCAAATATAAATACAAACAGACCAGCAACCAAGATATGATAGGAGGGCTGGCAAAGGGAGTTGGATACTCAGGGTTAGAAACTGCTTGATTGTGTTCATGCCTTCTAATACTTGAATCTTTAATTTAAGAAGGCCAGGAACTGAGAATGCATGAAACTGTACATTAATTCATTTGATATAGTGACTGGCATAGCTGCTTCTACTTAATCAAGACTTTTTATGGTAATGAAGTTGTCTCCATGTGTTTGTTTCTCCTGATTATTTCTATTTTCTGTCTTAGCAGTAACTCATAATGCTAATGCTCCCCAAGCTTCTGCAATGTCTTTCTTTGCATGGGTCTGAATGTTCTTCAGACTGGGTACTTCAGCATTCTTGTTCTCCACCATTTTACTAAAAAGCAAAACATATTCAAGGTCTTTTAACACAATATTGATAGGTACACAGAGTTGGAGTTGTGGGGGAGGGGGAGAGAGAAAGTGTCTTCAACTTAGACGCTAAGGAAAGGATCCAGTGGTATATTCTTGCTAGTGCTATTTACATTGGTCTATTGCAATGAAAACCAATGCTTGTGCAATGTAACTAGCCCAAGAGGGCATAAAGAGCTGTGATTGCATCAACAAAGCAAAAATTGGCAATGGTGTCTAATTTTGGAAGCAGTACCTAATTCTTTATATACCCAGGTGGATCATCTATGACCTTCCAGATGTTTTGTTTTAAATGGCTCATCAGTCCTAGTCAGCATAGCCAAAGTTGAGCTATGATGGAAGTTGAAAGCCAATATGTCAGAAAGGCTGCATGTCCACCCTTGCTATAGACCAGTTTCAGGACTCTGCTTCTGGAGCAAATAGAGTCAAAAGTAAAACCCTTCCCTTGGTGCTCTGAAGACAAACCGGTGAGTTGCCATTTGCTGAAAACAATTTCATTTGCTGCAGTAAAAGCCAGAATGATCCAAAGAGGTTCTTTTCAGAGCTGTAGACAGAGAATTGGAATGGGGAACTGGATAATATAGGAGGCCTGTTCAGGGAAAGGTATTGTGAACCCTGAAGAAATAGGTATTACTGAGATTCCTTCTGTGTCTTCTCATGGGCTGCTCCAGCAATTAAACTAAATCTGATTCATAAAACCAGTCTGTCTTAGCCCATATGCTACTTACTTGATTTATCATGTCAGGTGCATATAATGCAAGCAGTAAAGTCTGGAAGGAGGTCTTGAATTGCGGAGTCTGGTCATGTAGTGAGATGAGACCCACCACAGCACAACTACTCTCTGATGATGGTGGTGTGTTTTAGTATCAGTGGAAGTCGAGAATGGTGGACGGAGCAGAGGATGCTCCATTGGATTAGGAACGTAGGCGCAGTCTGTCATCCTATTTATGACTTTGCCCCTGGGCCAGCCCTCCATCATACGTACATCATTGCCAGCCAGCATGCCTAATGGCATCAGGTTGACATCAGTCTAATCTGAATTCTGTTCAAATTCTCAGAATTCTTCAGGTGTTCCCCCTGAAAAAACCAAGAGCTTGCTGTCTTTTGTCCCTTCTCTTTCTCAGTGACTTTAATACACATCTAACAGAAAACAATTAAGCAGGTGAACCTTCCCATGCTTTCATCTATTTATTTATTGCCCACTCTATTGGCAACCAGCCTCAAGGAGACTTGTACCAACACTGAAACAATAAAAATAATGCAAAGTGACCTCTCTATTGTTGTTGCAGAAACACACCAAGCCACCCCGCCAAAACCCCTTTAATTGAATGTATTTGGCTCCTTTCATTTACCAGCTTCAGAGCAATCCCATGCACAATTCTTTTGAAGTTATCCTTGTTGATTTCAGCTGGGCTTATCCCTAAGCAAGTGGGTATAGGATTGAAGTTTAAATAGTCTTCTCCTTTCTCACAGAACCCTGGGAATGGTAGTTCTGATAAATGGGTCTAATGATTTCAAATCAATAATTATTAGCAGCTTCATCAAGCTACCGATCGCATTATTATTTATGGGCAGCCATGGCATTTTAAACTGTTCTACTAGTATATTAAAAAAAAAAAACAAGAGGTATGATTTCAGTCAGTAAAACCAGGGATTTTCCAAGGATGCTGGTTATCTCCCTCTTTTTTCTCATGACCCTGTTTCAGCTCCACTCTTGTTAAGTTCACCATTAGCAGGAGTGATGCTTCTTAGGGCTAAAAAATAGTAAGCTGTCAGTCACTGCATTTTTAAAGATGAATGGCACATAGAAATCTTCAGTCGAGGCCTTTCTTTTTACTGACACCCCAATAAATTAAATCTAGCACAGATAGGATGACTAAACAAGCATTTGGGTACAAGTTACTGGTCTGTTGTATCTCCTTATCTTTTGAAGCTAAGCTGGTCTGTCACAAATGATAAAGGTTCAGAAAAAAACTAATGAATTGTTATTTTCTCATACACTCACCAAAGGAGTAGGTCTGTCACTAAAATAATAATGGCTAGCAGATTTTTGAAGCCTGATTGAAATGTTTGCCATGGAACTTCTGATACATAGGGTCAAATGACACAGATACATTACAAGCAAAGCTTGCAGTTGCCCTTCTCGTTGCTTCTTGCTCACAAGTAGCATGAGTGTGGGCCTGATATGGATCCGGACTGCTACACACACCCACACCCCAGGCAGTGTTTTCTGGCACTGCCCTCCACCTCAGAAGATGAAGAACAACCGCAAAGGACACCAACCAGAAACGTGTTTGTTCCCTTCTTTATATGGCCTTATATTTAGATGTCATTCAAAGACTGTCCCATCCTCTCATTAATCCATCCAAAATCAACACTCCTTTCCATCTGCATTCTCCAGGGTTTTCCTGTCACAAGAGATGAGATAACTGCCACAAGATTGCCAAGCTGCTCTGGCCCTCTGCCTTCAGATGTGAGGGTCTGATGTGGTACTCCACGGCTGTCAGGTAAAGATTTCCCCTGAGTACCTGCACGAAAGCACAAAGAGAAGCAGTGTTTTTAAGGCAAGTCAATTTATACTTTTTTTCTTTATCAATTTAATTCCAGAAATGTTCCATTTAATTTCAGATACACAATGAACTTTTCTGAAATTAAGCTGCTACACACCAAGGTTAATTATTTCAATAATCTGCCCTCACTGGTTCCTTTCTGCTACTGCTGTTTACCATTTTGTGCATTAGCAGCTCTGTCCATTATTTTAATAACACTTAAATTGCTGTAGAAATTTCAGACTATTTATTTGATGAACAGCTAGGGAAATTCACAGGATGAAGCCAGAATTACCATGATCATAAATCACACTGTAAATACAACAGAAGCAGGTACTATTGCAATTTGAAAATGTATAATTTTGGGCAGGGAAATTGTAGAGAGAAATGGGGAAAGGAAGATTATGGGCGAGCTAAAGAAACTATGAAAATCAATCCATGTCACTCGACTCATGGAAATACTGTGCACTATATATATATACACAATATTTGGACACACCAAAATGAGTAGGTTTGTACTCACACTGGATCTTAATTCTCAAATATATACAAAGTAAGGTTTGACAAAATGGATAAGCAAATTTTCAGTGAATCAGGGATTTTTTGTTGTTGTTGTTGTTAGTCGCGAAGTCGTGTCCGACCCATTGCAACTCCATGGACAACATTCCTCCAGACCTTCCTGTCTTCCACCAGCCCCCGAAGTCCACTCAAGTTCACACCAACTGCTTCAGTGACTCCATGTAGCCACCTCATTCTCTGCCGTCCCCTTCTTCTTTTGCCATCTATTGTTCCCAGCATTAGGCTCTTCTCCAGGGAGTCCTTCCTTCTCATTAGGTGGCCAAAGTATTTGAGTTTCATCTTCAGGATCTGGCCTTGTAAAGAGCAGTCAGGGTTGATCTCCTCTAGGACTGATCGGTTTGATCACCTTGCTGTCCAAGGGACTCGCAGGAGTCTCCACCAGCACCACAATTCAAAGGCACTCAGCCTTCCTTATGGTCCAGGTTTCACAGCCATACATTGCAACTGGGAAAACCATAGCCTTGACTATATGCACTTTTGTTGGCAGGGTGATGTATCTGCTTTTTAGTATGCTGTCTAGATTTGCCATAGCTCTCCTCCCCAGGAGCAAGCGTCATTTAATTTCTGGGATGCAGTCCCCATCTGCGGTGATCTTGGAGACCAGGAAAATAAAATCTGTCACTACCTCCATTTCTTCCCCATCTATTTGCCAGGAAGTGAGAGGACCAGATGCCATGATCTTAGTTTTCTTAATGTTGAGTTTCAAGCCAACTTTTGCACTCTCCTCCTTCACCCGCATCAAGAGGCTCTTTAGTTCCTCTTCACTTTCTGCCATGAGAGTGGTATCATCTGCATATCTGAAGTTGTTGATATTTCTCCCTGCAATCTTAATTCCAACTGGTGATTCATCCAGCCCCACCTTTCTCATGTGCTCTGTATATAAGTTTAATAGGCAGGGCGACAGTATACAGCCTTGCCGAACTCCTTTCTCAATTTTGAACCAATCAGTGGTTCCGTACACGGTTCTCACTGTTGCTTCTTGACCCGCATATAGGTTTCTCAAGAGACAAATAAGATGGTCAGACACTCCCATCTCTTTAAGAACTTGCCACAATTTTTTGTGATCCACACAATCAAAGGCTTTAGCATAGTCAATGAAGCAGAATTAGATGTTTTTCTGGAACTCCCTAGCTTTCTCCATGATCCAGCATATGTTGGCAATTTGATCTCTAGTTCCTGTCCCTCTTCGAAATCCTGCCTGTACTTCTGGTAGTTCTCGGTCCACATACTGCTGGAGCCTAGCTTGTAGGATTTTGAGCATAACCTGGCTAGCATGTGAAATGAGTGCAATGGTGTAGTAGTTTGAACATTCTTTGGCATTGCCCTTCTTTGGGATTGGAATGTAAACTGATATCTTCCAATCCTGTGGCCACTGTTGAGTTTTCCAAATTTGCTGGCATATTGAGTGTAGCACTTTTACTGCATCCATCTTTTAGGATTTTGAATAGCTCAGCTGGAATACTGTCACCTCCACTAGCTTCGTTGTTGCTCAGACTTTCTAAGGCCCATTTGACTTCACATTCCAGGATGTCTGGCTCAAGGTCAGTGACCACCTCATCGTGGTTATCAGGGATGTTTAGTTCTTTCTTGTATAGTTCCTCTGTGTAATCTTGCCATTTCTTCTTAATCTCTTCTGCCTCTGTTAGGTCCCTGCCATTTTGAACCTTTGTCATGCCCATCTTTGCATGAAATGTTCCCTTCGTATCTCCAATTTTCTTGAAGAGATCTCTGATCCTGCCTATTCTATTGTTTTCTTCTATTTCTTTGCACTGTTCATTTAAGAAGGCATTCTTATCACTTCTAGCTATTCTCTGGAATTCTGCATTCAATTGGGTGTTTCTTTCTCTCCCTCTTGCCTTTCACTTCCCTTCTTTCCTCAGCTATTTGTAAAGCTTCCTCAGACAGCCATTTTGCTTTCTTGCATTTCTTTTTCTTTGGGATGGTTTTAGTTGCTACCTCTTGTACAATGTTGCGAACCTCTGTCCATAGTTCTTCAGGCACTCTGTCTATCAGATCTAATTCCTTAAATCTCTTTGTCACCTCTACTGTATATTCATCAGGGATATGCTTTAGGTCATACCTGAGTGGCCTAGTGCTTTTCCCTACTTTCTTCAACTTAAGTCTAAATTTTGCAACCAGAAGCTCATGATCTGAGCCACAGTCAGCTCCTGGTCTAGTTTTTACTGACTGTATAGAGTTTCTCCATCTTTGGCTGCAGAGCACATAGTCAATCTGATTTCTGTGTTGACCATCTGGTGATGTCCATGTGTACAGTCATCTCTTGGGTTGTTGGAAAAGAGTGTTTGCTATGACCGTCGTATTTTCTTGACAAAATTCTACCAGCCTGTGCCCTGCTTCATTTTGAACTCCAAGGCCAAACTTGCCTGTTATTCCGGTTATCTTTTGGCTTCCTACTTTAGCATTCCAATCCCCCATGATGATAAGGACATCATTTTTGGGTGTTAATTCTAGAAGGTGTTGTAGGCCTTCATAGAATCGGTCAGCTTCAGCCTCTTCAACACCAGTGGTTGGGGCATAGACTTGGACTACTGTGATGTTGAATGGTTTGCCTTGGATTCCAACTGAGATCATTCTGTCATTTTGGAGATTGTATCCCAGTACTGCTTTTCCTACTCTTTTATTGACTATGAAGGCTACTCCATTTCTTCTGAGGGATTCTTGCCCGCAGTAGTATACCTGATGGTCATCTGAATTAAATTCACCCATTCCTGCCCATTTTAGTTCACTGATTCCTAAGATGTCGATGTTCAGTCTTGTCATCTCTTGTTTGACCACATCCAGCTTGCCTTGATTCATGGATCTTACATTCCAGGTTCCTATGGAGTATAGATCTTTACAGCATCGGACTCTTCTTTCACCACCAGATACATCTGCAACTGAGTGTCCTTTTGGCTTTGACCCAGTCGCTTCATTCTTTCTGGTGCTACTAGTACTAGCCCTCCGCTCTTCCCCAGTAGCATATTGGACACCTTCTGACCTGAGGGGCTCATCTTCCAGTGTCATATCTTTTTGCCTTTTGGTACTGTCCATGGGGTTTTCATGGCAAAGTTACTGGAGTGGGTTGCCATTTCCTTCTCCAGTGGATCACATTTTGTTAGAGCTCTCTGCTATGACCTGTCCGTCTTGGGTGGCCCTGCACGGCATAGCTCATAGCTTCATTGAGCTACGCAAGCCCCTTTGCCACGACAAGACAGTGACCCATGAAGGAGCAGGGATTTTAGGCTTCTGAAAATCCCAGAGGGCATTTATTTATTATATTTGTATACTGCCACATAGCCAAAAGATCTCTGGGCATCTCACAAGAACAGCAAGAACAATTCACATAAAATCATAAAATTGTAAAACAAGATTAATATGGTAAAATCCAATATAAAACATAAAATCCAAATGGTATAGAATACAAGACAGGGGAATACAGTAAAGAAAAAAAAATCAGAAAGCAAGCAGCAATGTTAACACAATAGAATATTAACAAACTAGAACCAGCTGACAGAGGACCAGTATGATATGGTCTCTAGGACCAGCCGTTGTTAACAGCTGTGCTGCTATGCTTTGAATTAGCTGGACCGCCTGGACCATCTCCAAAGGCAGCCTCACATAGAGCACATTATAGTAAACTAAGCACGAGGTTACCAGTGCATGGATAACTGTGGCTAGGCTGTACTTGTCCAAGTAGGGAATGTAGCTGAACAATCAGGTACAACCAGGAAGGTGCTCCTGCCCATTGTGGTCACCTGTGAAACAAGCAACAACCCCCGGACAAAGAGCAACCCCAAGCTATCAACCTTGTCCTTTAGGAGGACTCCAACCTCATGCAGGACAGGTTGAAAAGTTGGATTGCTCACCAGCAGTATCTCCATCTTGTCTAGATTGAGCTTCAACTTATTATTCTTATCCAGTAGACTACTGAACTTAGGCACTAGTTAGAAACTGGCACTGCCTTACCTGGATTGGATGAAACTGAGAGGCGGACCTAAATATCATCCACATATTTATGACAGTTCATCCCAAACCTCTGGATGATCTCTTCCAGCAGTTTCATGTAGATGTTGAAAAACATGGGAGACAAAATGGAACCCTGAGAGCCAGTGTGGCGTAGTGGTTAAGAGCATGGGACTGGGACTCAGACGACCTGGGTTCTAGTCCCCGCTCAGCCATGGAGCCAACTGGGTGACTTTGGGCAAGTCACAGACTCTCAGCCCAACCTGCCTCACAGGGTTGTTGTTGTGGGGATAAGATGGAGGAGGAGAATGATGTAAGCTGCCTTGAGCCCTTTGTAGGAAAAAGGCAGGATATAAATCAGAAAAATAAATAAAATAAAATAAATAATAATTCCATGGCCCAAGTGCCATGGCTCAGAGCAATAATACCCTAGCTATATTATCTGGAGATGGTCAGACAGGTAGAAGTGGAGCCACAGTAGAGCAGTGCCACTGAGTTTCAACCTGGCCAACCTCTCTGAAGGGATAGTCAATGGTATCAAAAGCTGCTGAGAGGTCCAGGAGTATCAACAGGGTTGCACTCCCCCTGTCTCTCTTCCAAGGCAGCTCATCCCACAAGGCAACCAAACCAAGGCAGTTTCTCTTCCAAAACCAGGCCTGAAGTCTAACTGAAATGGATGCAGAGTTTCCTCCAAGAGTGCTTAGACCTGCCCGGCCATGACCCACTCAAGCACCTTGCCCAGGAAGGGAATACTGGCAATAGGCTGATAGTTGTTTACATTATCTGGGTCCAAGTGTAGCTTTTTATGAAGTGATGTCACCACCACCATCTTTAGAGAAGCAGGCACCACCCCCTTCTCAAAGAGACACTCACCACTTCTGGGATGAATGCCCTCTTTTGAACTCTCAATCAGCCCAAATGGGCACAGTTTGAGTAAACGGGTTGTGGAATAAACTTAACCAGGCATCCTGTCTATGTCCTTGGGTTGCAATAGCTGAAACTCATCCAGTGACATAGACTGGATGCCTCTGCAAACAGAACTGGGGCAACTGTGGTGTCCAACTCTCAATGAGACTGAGTCATTTTATCCTCAAAGAGCCATGCACACTTGTTGAAGTGGGTTCCCAAGGGTTCAATGGTGTCTCAACTAGGGCCAGGATGTAAGAGGCCTTGAACCACATAGAAGAGCTTCTCTGGGCCACACTTCAAGGATGCAATGAAAGTGGCAAAGAAACATATCTTTGCCACCATCACCTCTGTGGCATAGTTTCGATAATGGGCACTAAGCGGTGTTCAGTTGGAGCCATTCTGCGTTTTCCTGTAGCTAAACTCTAGCAATCCACCCTCTTGCTTCATCACCTACAGCTCAGACACATCCGACGAAGCCTGACAGGCTCAGCAAGGGGGAAGAGAGTGCACGGGAGTGATCATGCCAACTGTCTGGGCCATCTCTATCTTTCACAGGCTGACCTGGGCTTTGACAGGAGTGCCAACCATGCCAAACAGAAAATCTTCCAGAGCCCTCTGCAAACCTTCTGGATCCATTAGACTCTGGGGGCAGACCACCTTAATGGATCCCCCAGCCTTACAGAGTGAAAAAGGGGCCAAGCCCGAACCTCAAGAGGAACTGATCTGACAATGACAAAAGGTCAGATGTTAACCCCCTACTATCAGGTCCAGATCATGTCCTTTTTTATGCATTCGGCCGGTGACATGTTGAGACAACCCCATGGTTGTCATGGCCACCATGAAGTCCTGAGCTGCCCCAGACAAGGCAACCCCAGCATGGGATTTGAGGACCATCGTCCTGGGGGGTCCCCAACACCTAATCTGAGACTACCTCCCTCAGCTCAGGCAGGGAGTCTGCTAAGCAGCAGGGTGGGCAGGACAGCAACAGATCCAGAACACTCATGGCACACACTCAGGCAGACAGGGAGACTCATGAGGGGGAAAGAGTCCCTACGGAGCATGGTCCCCCCTCCTCTCTGCCCACCAGGTGGTGGTGGTGCTGTGCCAAATACTCAGGAGGGCATAGCTAGGAGAGGGCAACCGCCCTCTTCACCCCCACTCAGGTCTCAGTAATGCAGGCCAGGTCAGGCCCCTCATCTGCAATTAAATAATGGTTGAGAGAGTTCTTATTATGTACCAACCTGGCATTTAGCAACAGTACCACAAGGTCTGCAGGCAGACTGGCACTGTTTTCGGGAATAGTCCGGTCGGGGTAGAGATCAGAAGAGGAAATAGCAATAAGGCATCAATCACCCTCTACCAGTGACCACAGTAATTGGGGCACCCATATTTTCTTCTTCATGAGTCAGGTAAAACAATAGAAATAGCCTTATGGTGCTAAGAGAAATAGCAGCTGCTTGCAGCCAAAAAAGGAAAATCTCTTTGACTGTTCAACTAATGCTCCCCTTCCCTTCCTTTTCATTTGCCTGGTTCTTATTTACCTTCCTCTCTGTTCTCACATCCTACCACACTTTCTCAAGTCTCCTTAAGACTACCTTTAAATAACCAGTTATCAACCAATAAAAGAAGGTGAATATTCTTCTTATGAGTTGATCAGACAGGTGGTATCATGACAGCAAAAATGAGTATATTATTTATTTAAAATCTGCTACATTGGGTATTATTTATTTAAAATCTGTGCCTTCTGCTTCAATGCATGTTTTCTCATTTAAAAACTCCCTAGCCAAAATAACTGGCATGTCAATTATGACACAAATTTAAAAGAACAGCAAGAAAATCGAACAGCTAATTACCGAAGGTAATTTGTACACCAGCAATATATTTTGGTGTGCATACGTCATTATTTTCAACACATTTCCCCGTTGAATCCCCAGCTGTGTGGTCTTGCTTCTTCATTTGTACTGCTTTTGTAGGAAAAAGTCATTTTCTCACACCATTTCCTTCCGCGTTTTTAACAAATAAGAATAATGTCAACTGCTTAAGAAGCATTTCTTTCAGCACAAGGATGTAAGTGCAAGAGTGTGAGTAGCTCCTTTTGCAAGTAAAGATGTCCCATTCAAGCCACACACCTAGTATTTCTTAATTAAGTTGTCACCCACTTAGCCCACTGGCTCCATTCCTCCCCACCCTTTGAAGAGGACGGCAGGGAGAAATATGCATCAGTGAAAGCCACGCATGTGTACTCTGGAACCTCTTTGCATTCTCTCATTTGCAGTCAAGCACTCTGTTGAAAGTATTTTATGGTCTGTCCTTCATCTGGAGGCTCAGGCATTATTTATAAGCCTTGCTACTACAACGAAAGCAGTTTCTACTTTCATTCGTTTACGAAGTCACTGCTTTAGGTTCCAAGGGTCTTTGGTTCAGCAAGCAAAAGAACCGGCTTCTTCACATAATGCTACATGTGCCTTAAAGTATTCATGAGTTCAAAAGAGGATGAAGTATCTCTAACAACAGAAGAGATTGTTTCTAAGTGTCTGGGTTAGACCATTCACGCCAATCACAAATCCTTGGGAAAATATCATTTACTGCCCAGGTATCTCCAGAGTTCTCACAGAATCAAGAGCTTGAAGCATAGCGGAGATATCCTATAGGTGTTCTGGGATTGTCATCAAAGCAAACATATCACAAACTGCCTATTGAAGTTATGGTAAGCATTAAAGGTAAGAAATGCTAACCATTGCATTTCCTCAACAATAAATGGATTAAACAACAACCACTGTATGAGAGGCACCATCAAAGGATAAGAAGACATCAAACTCTGCTTGTTTATTTCATAGCTTAGTTTTTCAGACAACTTACATTCACAGCTTTTGACTATCTGGGCTAACTTGAGGCTATTTTGACAACTTAAATTCACTCACCAAAAGTATTTATATAAACAGCTGCTGAATTTTACAATCTGCACTCCAGAATAAGAAAGCAATGTTTGGAAAACAGGCATTTTTTGTCATTTCAAATAGTCTATTTAGGGACTACTTAAAATATCCTAAATGTATTATTTTATTTAAATTGTCCTAAACATTCTGTCTAGGAGAGAAGTCTTCTATCTCTATACATATAACATTTAAAGGTCTCTTTCTGGCATTATCTGCCCATGTCTACCATAATCTGCAATGCAGAGATTTATGCAGCATTTTCATGACCAGACTAATCATTCTCCAAGATGGGTCATGCTGGTATAGAAAGTATCCGTGAATGCATATGGTTGGGGGATGCTTACTTGCAGGAGGGTGTTGCAAACACCACTTGGAGGCTGTTTCAAGTCGTTTCCACATGATGCACATAACCTACACACTAGAATGTATTTGCTTTGCTTCAGGCTTTGCTGTGTTATGCAAGTTCAGCTCCCTGGTAAAACAAATTTTAGAGATACTGACCATAGCATATCTTAGAGATTAGTTCTACTTCTAGAATTACTGTGAACTGAATAAATGCATCACAGTAGCAAGGGCAGACAAAATAATGTTCTAAGTGGCTAAGGATGAAATCCTAAGTATGTTTTCTCAACATGAGCTCAATGGCTTCTGGGCCATATGATAGTATGCAATGTCTGGAATAAGAGGCTGTACGCCTATACACACCAGTTGTGAGGAAACACAACCAGAAGAATGCTATTGGATCATGCCCCACTTGGAGGTTTCTGATAGGTAGCTTGGTGGCTGTTACGCCAGCAGATTTCTGGACAAGATGGACATCTGGATAAGATGTCCACAATTCTGGGGAGAATTCTGGACAAGATGGACATCATCCAACATGGCTCTTCATACGCTCATATGTTATGGATAAGATGATAGATTTAGTTAGGATCAGTTCATTGTAAGGGCCATTTTACTGGAAAAAAATCCCTCACATGCCCAAGTCATTTCCTACACAACATTCTCCTGAGGTGAGACCAAGGGCATAGCTAGGAACCATGGACAGCAAAAAATCAGGCTCTAGCAATCCAATGTAAACTAGACTGCAGTTGCACAAGGGATCTCTAGCATGAAGTGTTATCTGGCACCATGCAATTCCCCTTCCCCACACTAGGCTCCTTGGCCAGGCTTACAGCCCAACTGCACCATTTGTATGAACTAGAGCTTCCACATTTATATGATTTTCAGAATCCTACTGGCTCACATGAAATGTGTCCCATCCTGATGTAAAGGCACTGGCTATACAAACAGCACCTTCATATTATTATCCCAGCAAAACCATCCTGGAACATTCTTTGATTAATCACAGGTGGGCATTCCAAGTGAGCTTCCTCTGCCTCTCCAGAGTCCTTGTCTGGAAAAGAACAGTGTTTGTTTTTTCCTGTAAACAAATAGTCTCTTTTCTCATTCTTTCCAAGCGTTCATTAGCTGCAGTAAAGCACCTGTAAGACCTGCAGGCATAATCTTCTCACAAAAAATGGATACAAATAGTGTACCTCTTGCATTTGTGATGCTAAAGCTGGGTCACATACCAAACAGGTATATCTCACTAGAAATGGTCTCCAAGAGAAACTGCTGGTTATCATGGAATCTCAAAAGCTGCAAAAAGAGTTCCATTTTCACTCAAATCTTCCTAGCCAAGGGGACCAAAGTGGATCATGGGAATTCCACATAACCAACATAGAGTCTGAATGCTGCATATGCCTATAGCATCATATAATGCTATGTAGACTGAATTAGATTATTTTTAATAATACAGAACTGCAAAAAGCACAAAAATGGTTTCTAGGAAGGAACAGAAACAACATTAGATAAATGTTCATTTTAGGTGGTATTTGGGACTGTGGGTTGCCAATTCTCTCCCATTTCAATTAACAGTTTTAGGATTTTCTAATATTGGCTGGATTGCACTAACTATGCTCGGTTTAAAAATGTGTCTTCATTTTTTCATTTATTTATTTAGAGGGTATATCTAGACCTTTAAGGGCTCGATCCAACCTCCTGCCACATCCTTTCCCCTTTCCACACAGTGATTTGTGTGCCAGCCTTTCCTCAACAGACCTTCCATGAGCTGCAAACTTTTCTCACCAGTGATATGTGCACCTAAAGATCCCTGCACTAGGATGTTTTGATTCATACCTCATTGTATTATAAGACTCATTAAAATTATTTCTGGGTAATTATCAGTTGCTAAATGTTGTGTTGTTTTAGTTGTTGGTATATTTATTTTTATTCTATCTCATTATCCAGAACTCAAGTTAAGAATGTTAGGCATGATGCTGTTCATGTCCAAGTTATGCAGACTTTATTTATTTGCATTGTTTAACTATTTATATGAAATTGTGGCAGTTGAATATGCTTAATTTTATCTTCTTAATAAATTGCCATTCCACATTCATAGGTAACCATCTATAGTAAGTGAGAGTATGCCTATCTGTGCATTTAGATCTTCAGATGAGGCCCATCTCCAAGAATCATAAGCACACATTACATTATAAAATATATTATATGTCTAGAAGGGACAAAGATTTTTCTGTGTGACACCTCAACTTTGGAATTCATTCCAAAGATATTTGACCAGAACAAACACTATTTGCATTATATTTTGTTGCCTCCAAGTTTAATTGTTTGTATTGTTTATATATATTGTATTGTATTGTACTTGTATTATTGTATGCTTCCTGGAAATCCATTAGAATAAAAGATGGTTTAGATTTTTTTTAAAAAAGAATACATTTAAGTTCTTAAAGAATTTGTATAATTGATTAATCAAATACATTTTAATGGATTAAATGGAACTGAATTTTAAATGGTATAGTGGGCAAATATTAACTGATGAAGCTGAAAATGAAAACACAGAGATTTGAAACCATATTGGGTTTGATTTTTTATTATAATTGGAAATGAAATAGGGCCTATAAAAAGATGGCTGAAGTAGAAATAAAATGTGTCTCTTTATTGTACTAAATAATATGTTGTCCCCAGTGGCCACAAATACACACCTGCATTGAGCTTCTGGTAGTATATGCTGCCACTTAAATTTGATTGACTAATTCTTTGGCAGCACAATGCTATGCTTCCTCATAAGTAAGCCTAGTTAAGATTAGTATGAATTACTCCAAGGTAAAGGCATATAGGATTCTAGCCTAATTGGCCAAAAAAGTAGATGTTTCATTAATGAGAACAAGTCCTTAATTGGTGGACAGCTGTAATAATAAACCCCACTATTCATCAATGTTACAGGAACCTGATTTTACGTAAAAGCAGCCTTACTGGAACACCAGGTAAGTTAGTGGATCCTTGTGTGCTACAGCTGTAGTAATAAATAGCAGAAAATAGCCGAGGTGTGCTGAACCCAGAAAGAGAAGAAAAGCCATGTGGAAAATGAGATAATATAATGGGTCAGCATCCAATAATAGGTAGGCATCCAATGTGCTTGTTAAACATTTCTTTGGCTTTCCTTGGTTCCTTGTCTCCTTCTGCCTCCTCCTCAGTCCTTTGTGGGAGTCTGAAGAGGCAGTGTCCTCCTTCTCTTCATGCCCTCCCTAGATTATCTCACTGCCTGCATGCTTTTTACACTCAAAGCCACACTAATGACTCACAAATCTTTTCACTTCCTGAACAGGCTCATTCGGCTGAATCCAGCCACTTCCATGCTTATCCTCTGATTTGTGGGTTAAGCTGCAGTAAGTGTGTAGCAGCTGCAGTTCAGGGGAAGAGCAAGCTTGGAAGGAGAGGCAGAAAGTTCCCCTGCATAATTTGTGCCCCACAGCTAGACTGAATGGAAGCCAACATGTAAAAATTTCTGCAATTAGCCCCCAAAGCACAAAAATACCAATTAATTATGATGATTAGCTATGTCTTCATTAGCAGCCTATAAATAAATCATGTACTGCATCGTGTAGCCTTCTATTACTGCTGTACCAAAGGAACAAAAGAAGATTTTAGCAGAATTTATGAAGGGAGGGTGATGTTGACTCAGTTACGCATATTCCCTTAACCTGGCATGTGTACCGCATTTGTTGCATATGTCTGCATTGGACACACTGTATATGGATTAGCATACGTTTGCCATAGATTTAAGATATATGCCTCTCTGCCCAGCAAGAAGGGAATACAGAACCAGAGCAAAACAAAGATGAATAAGATGTCAAACGCTGGCTTTAAAAAGGATGTAAATGTTTACATAAAACAAATATTTTTACCAGCATGCTATTACCCTGCTAATGCCATTAATGTTTTTAATGGAATATTTCTGCCTTTGACCATATTGTGCCTAATATTACATTGCATACAAATGATATATCATTTGTGGTATATGTAGAACTAAGTAATGAATGTAGACACTCCCTGAACCCAGAAAAAAATATTCAGGTGTTGAAGATTCCTGGCAACTACAGGCAGTACAGTGACAATAACATAGCCAGACCTGAGCCTTATGATCATATTGCATCACTCTCTTCAATCCCAGATGCTAGGCCTAATTCAAAGTACTGGTTTTAACTTAGAAAGCTCTTTGTGACTTGAGTCCATCGAATCTGAAGAAGTACGTATTGCCGTATAGCCCTATCTAAGTCCTGGGATTGTCCATGGAGACCCTATTGCCAGTGCCCATGCCTCTGCGGCAGGGTGGACAGCTTTCTCAAACCAAACCATTTCAACAATGCCAGGTTATCCCCAGAAAGGTCCACCTGGTGCCTGCTCCCATATCTCTTTGGTGCCAGGCAAATGCTTTTCTATTTTCTCAGTATTCCCTTTTAATGCTCTGCATATTTCTGCTGGTATGTTCTGTTTTTCTCTTTACGATATTTCAGAACTTCTTGTTTCAAAGCCTGCTATTTTAAGATCTTCTGTTTTTACTCGGTCATTGCTTGTAATTGATTTCCATACTCTGTTGTGTAAGTTTTATATGGATTTCATATTTGATTTGTGTTTTTCTGAAAGCTAATAGCTAAAGTTTGGCTAAGACAACTTAGAAATAAATAAATACATGCATAACTAGAGGAGTACAGTTTAGAACATGTTAATTAGAAAATTGTGAGATAAATGTTAGAAGGCTCTGTATACTTCCACAACATGGTTACTTGGGAGAACGTTCTGGTAAATGAGCCCCTCAGCCAAATCTGTGTGCTCATGTGTTCCAACAGATGTCCCGATCAAGCAGGCCACTATGTATTGGGTGTATCCATGCCAAAAGCTAGCTAAGGGTAAGTCTCATTAGCCACAGGGAAAGTATTGTGCCATGCAAGAGATGCTGAGGTCAGTGGGGCCGTGAAGGCAACAGCCCATTGGAGCATTCCTCAGCACTTGGCATGGGCACAGAATTACCCCCAGTAGTTATAAAATCAAGGAGCACTTCAACATTTTCAGCGGCAAGCAGGACAAAGTCCTCTGTGTTGTGCTGTGCTTTCTTATCATTTCTAGACATACTTGTAACTGCATAAGGAACTCTGGACAAT
>NW_025335268.1:65206138-65257416 GCF_004798865.1 Varanus komodoensis
ATTGTCCAGAGGAAGAGAAGCATTGCAATGCGATTCCTACATTCCCAGGTCAGACAGTTCCCCCAGAATTATATCATAGTGGATGGTACAGAAAGCCTTAGAGAGGTCCAGGAGTATCAAATGGCAAACTTCCCTGTCTCTCTGGCAGCGAAGGTCATCATATGTGGTGATCAAAGTTGTTTCTGTGCTAAGTCTGGCCCAAACCCTGAACGAAATGAACAGTGGAATGTCACATTATTGGGTGAGTGCTATCGTTGCCCATTCCCCTTCAGTGTACCTCCCTTTAGAGCTTTTTGCCTTTCAACAGTGCTTTTCAATTGGCAGCTTGACAACTGCATCCTGGCGACTGTGCACACGTTAGCTTGCATGCAGTCTAACCTCTTGTCGGCTGAAACAGACGAGGAAATTGACCAGGAAAGGATGCGCAGATTGGATAGCTGTAAGTGCACACTTGCAAAGGACCTACACAAGGGAAAAGGGGTCCATTTAAGCAATAAATAGCGATAATTATTGATATATTATATAAAGCATACTAATGATTAGACATTATTGTGTGCTATTTTTGTCTTGACTGTTGTTCTTTTGAGGCATGGAAAAGGTAGCAATAGGAATGGATAGGTGGAAGCCACAGAGGAACATGCTGGAGCTGGCTGAAAGACTGCGAGGGAAATGTCTAAGGCAGTCATGGGAACTCAAGCTCAGATAGTGTGGATGTGATTGTTTCGGATTCTCAGCATGGCCAAGCAGAAGACCAAGGTCAGGGAATATCTGAGAAGAGAGGAGGAGCTGGCATTTCAGGCTGAGAAGAACCTGGGTTGGTCCAGCCATGGGAATGAGGAGAAAGGACAAGAGAAGGAGGGTTGACAGGCTGGGCTGGTGGGAGTCCTGTTCCACCCGTCCATGGGGAGGAGGTGGAGCTGAAGGCTGGCCATGTCTCACAGCAGGGGAGGGGGAAAGAGAGCTCAGTAGTTTGTCAGACATAGAAGTCCCTCTTCCTGAAGAGGTGGCACTGGTCCCTAGGGAGCATCAGCGGGAGCGTCAGTTGGTTGAAAAATGGGAAGAACACAGATGAGCACAATTTCTCAGCACCCTGCCTTCTGGAGAAAGATGCCGAAGGGGTTACAAAAACACAAAGGAATGATTGTTGCTAAAGAGGGCTCATTGTTTCACTCTGGGCAAACTCAGAAGTTGGAACAATAAAGTCTTTTGGAAAACCAAGTTCTGGACTAGCTTGTTTACTCAGGAGGAGGACCATGGTTCACAACAAGAAGTAGAGAAGAACAACCTGTGATAAGTACAATCATTTGTTAGATGCACTAAGGTTTACTTAATGATCAATCTTATTCACAGAGTTGCTTAGTACATCTCTCCAGTTTGTGCACAAAAGAAATACTATCCTATTCTGGATAATAATTAAGCAAGAAGAACTGTCCCCATTGCTACCCAATATGTTTACTTCCCTTTACCCTCAGCCGCTACCAAGAAAGAAGTGTGAAAGAGAACTCTGGGCGAACCTTCTTCAGATCTTTTCCATAATCATCTATCTCCTTGGCCAGTGGAATGGGGTTCTTGGAGTAATCTAGTTACTGCTTACCACTCACCTAACTTGAGGTGAGACAAGCAAGGTTAAACACCTTTACTATCTAGTTAATTTATTTCTGTTACATTAAATCATTTCAAACTTGGATTTGACATTTGCTTATACAAACACATCTGAAGTAGAATGAGACAATTAACTACTTGTATTTTATCTGCCTATCTTTTACATCCAGGTGTTATATGGTATATTGTCTTGTATTTTTTTCACTTCCAAATGATCTCCATTATGCCACATTATAAGCAATATTATATTATATTTTTGAGTTACATTTCAATAATGCAGGGAGAGTTAATATATTTCAGTTGGCCAGATTACTCAAGGTTTGGATAATAATAGAGTTTATAGTTCATGAATCTGACAATGAAGCATTTCATTACAGGATTCACAGTTCTCTTTCATCATATCAAATGTCCTCCATTATGCAGCCTGCAGAATCACATCAGTAATTGTGCAACTGTGTAATTGTGCTGTAACATGTATTGTAATGAAGAATGACTGAAAGCCATCTAAGTGGGGGCAACCAAATAGCTAGACCACCCACTGCATTCTTGTGCTTCGCAAATGGAAATACCCAGAACCAACTCGTCCATGTTTCCAAGAAGCCATTCAAAAATTAGAGGGGGAACTTTTTCTGCATGTCCTTGATTAAACGGGAGTGCCTACAGCACTCATTGACTTCAAACGGCTCAGTATTTGTGACTTTGTTCACAGAGATGCCCAATGTAATAGATTTAGAACTAAATTGATTGATAGACTCTGATAACCCTCTTGCCTGATCCTTGCATTGCTCTCCTGGCGCAGTAGCGTGTGGGGCTTGTGCTGTAGTTCGGCAGCTGCACCATGCACAGCCTTTGTCAACATGTATCCAGCCCTGTGTGTCAACACCCATCAGCTGAGTTTGCGTATGCCCTTGAACGCCGTGCAGTATCCCAGGGCTAAGTAATGAGACAAGTTGCTTCATAAAGTGTCACATTCACCATTTCTAAATATGAATAATAATGATTGGAGAGACTGCATAAACAACTCAAAACAAATGTGAGGGTGTACTTTACTTAAAATTGTGATTGTGGGGAATTGCACTTGCATAATATTTGTTATGCTGGTCAAATGTGCATTCATTCAATTTGAAGAGATATATTATGCCTAACATAAAATTAATCCTCCAGATTTATTGTTTAGCTTTTCTGTTAAAAAAAAAGAAAAAGAAAATAATTTTGAGCAGGAAACAGTGGATAATATTCAACATTGCTATTCCATAAACATAAATGGAGTTCGCAGACCTCTGTCCAATCTTTTATTACACAAATAGTTTTCTGCCACTCTTGTGCAAATGTTTGTGCAATTTGATGTGCAAACAATTGCATGCCAAGTCACAGAATATTTATTCACAGTGACTGTACAACAAACTGCACAGGCCAACTATACCAGTGTTTGTTCAACTGTGCTTGCTCAAACAAAACTTTAGGTGGATTCTGCTCATGCACAAAGTTCATAAGCTACTTGCTACTAGCACATCATTTGCACTGAAGGAATGGTGTAATTGGATACTGCTCCATGAATTCTGAGGTATGAAAGTAGAAATTAAGTAAAGCTCATTTGAAGTTGCATAAGGAATATACACTTTGGATACTTCCTCTGGAAAAGGTTCAGAGGAGGGCAACAAAGCTGATCAGAGGATAGAAATAACGCCCTCTAAGAAGGGACTGAATGTATTGGACATGTTTAGCTTTAAGAGCAGTCTAAAAGGGATATGATAGCAATCTGCAAGTACTTGAAAGATTGACATGGAGAAGAAGCATCAGGATTTCTTCAAAATCATCAGAGTGCAGGACACAGAATAATGAGCTCAAGTTATAGGAATCCAGATTCAGGCTGAACATCAGGAAAAGCTTCCTGACTATTAGAACATTTCAACAATGGAACTAGTTGCCCATGGAGACCATGGACCCTTCCACATTAGAGGCATTCAAAATGCAGCTGGACAGCCATCCATTAGGAATGCTTCAACTTGCAGTCGTGCAATAGAGCAGGGATTGGCCCCTTCTAGCCCTACTGTACTATGATTCTGTATGGTTTGGCTTCCTGGAGAGAGAGGTAACCATCCAAAAGGTTCAGTTCAGCCCTTCCTGCAGATCTCAAGCAATCTTCATTTTAATGCCACTGATAACAAAATGTTACGCTTTTTAGCCATGTGTTCATTGCCCTGTTTCACAGATCTTCTGTGAAACAGCAGATTAGTAAAAGTCCTTATAGTTTCTCATTTTCAAGCTAATATTTGTGATTCTGGCAGTTCCTTCTATCAAGAGTTTTTCTTGAATGATCAGGCTTTCAGATTAATAAACTATTTACATTTCGATGCAGTTTTATATTTCTTGTACAAAAGCACTGTAGGAAAAAGCACACACTAAAAAAATGCACCTACAGCTCTGCTAAATGGGGAAACCTATTTTCAAAAGAGCATACCAGAAGGTACTTGTATGCCTCACATACAAAGACTGTGTTTTTATTTGAAAGAAGCAATTACAGTGTAATAAAATATATTTGAAATATATTGTTTATCTTCAATACATAATATGAATATTTTTACAATCCAAACATATGAAGATAAGTATGTCCTAATCCTACAGGCTGAATGTGCCTAAGCTTGTTGAATTATGCCAGACATGAACTATACATTGTATTTTGCAATCAGATATAACCCACTACCTGTTATACCAGCTTTGCATTCACTGGGTTTTTGGAGGTCATCTTCCTAGCCTGTGATGTTTGTGTATACCATACCAGGATTTGTATAGTAAGGTCTGAAAGCTGAGACAAAGATTTTATCTCAAGTTGAGGTGTTAAGGAGCTGGACCTGCTTTCTCAATTAAATTGGTGGGTTATGACAAGCCAAGAGGAAAAAATTCTAAAGTGAAGTGGGTCTCATTTCACAAATCCTTTCCAGTTAGCCTTATGTCTTGCTCAACAAGCTAGCAGCAAATGCAGTGTAACCTAAGGAGGCCCGTTGTCAAACCAATTGTTGACTTCTGCTGGTTTACTCAAAGAGACTAGAGAGAGTTTAATTGGCTATCATATTGCAGAGCAGGAAAAGGCAGAATGAATAACATATTCTTTGCAGATTCCATTTCACAATATGCTTTCCTCTGTGTGTGTGTGTGTGTGTGTGTGTAAAACAGGAGAAGGCACAAAGAATCATCTCTTCACCATGAAGAAACTATATATTTTATCCTTAGATTCTGAAAAGCTGTAAGGCAGAAAGAAAAGGCTGAGCAAGGGTTGCCCCCATGTATTCCCCTTCTTAGGTCTGTGTTTCTTTTACAGCTTAGTTCCTCTCATCAGCAATAAAATGTCCCTGTGTTAAGCAGCCCAGTAGTAAAATGGCTCACTGGACATGGGAACATGGTCTAAGTCCTTCCTGTCTTCCGTAGATAGAACATAAGAGCAGCCCTACTGGATCAAACTGAAGGTCCAGCTAAAGTAGCAACTGGTTGTGTGCAGTGGTTACCAGCTGTCTATGGGAAGTCCTCAACAGTACATAAATGCAATCGCACCCCATCAGCTGGTCTCCAGAGACATGCTGCCTCTGATCCTGAAGGTCTTTTCCATGCCTTTGTCTGGTCCCATTTTAAAGTTCTCTAAGGGTGCAACCCTGCAGAGATCTATGCAAATACCTGAACTCAGACGTCAGAGTCATCCAGGCAGGAGGAAAGGCAGATGTGATCGTCACTTCCCCCCCTTCCCCCTCTGCATTGCTCTCATTCTTACTTCTCCATGGAGAGCACAGTCCTTTCTGTGCCATCTATGGGGTGGGAGTGAGTGGTTGGTTGGAACTCTGATTTTCAGTTCTGAGACCAGACCGAACATCACAGCTGAGAATCCAAACTATCCTTTGGCGATGTCTAAGGTCAACAGGACTGTTTCCTAAGAAGCAGAATAAAATCCCATGGTCTAACTCTGGAATGTGTGGGGAAAGTGCTTCCTGTTTTCTGTCTGGATCATTGCTGCTGAGTGGCCATGGGCAAGCAACTATGTATTGGCTTTAGTTTCTTGATGCATTAAAGTGCAATAATAGAGTGGTGTGAAAACTGATAGTGCCTTGTATGTGAAAGCAAAGACGGATTGATTGTAATTGTAATTGATTTAAGTTCCAAGAAAAGTCTGAGGTTGTTCAGAATTCCTTTTACAATATGAAACGGATGTACTTCGAACTATTTGGTTACAGAATTTGAAAGTGCTCTTACAAAGGGCTAAATACAGCTGAAATTGCATTGCAGTTCTTATCACTGTTTATCTCCAGTTATTGACCAGCATATAGCTGGCCATTTGTTGGGGAAAAGGACTCGTGACTGTATGAATTCTTGTGTTCTTACAGTTTTTCCTTAAAAAGAAAAATCTGTGTATTATCTGGGTTCCAATGTCTTGCGCGACTTTGAAACTGAATTTAAGAAGGGTCACTGGGTCTGTGCAGAAATGGCTATCCATATGCAAGTTATATACTCACAAATGTGTGTGTGTGCACACATGGTGGATAGAAGAGCCTGCTGGGTGGTGGCAAATCCCCTGTATCCAGAAACCTGGCTAGCATATAATCCAGAGATATCCATGACTTCAGCAAGAGTTGTGGAACCTCTCCAGGATCTTGTGCTTGGAGTAAAAGTGCACGTAGCCTTCCCACGAACCATCTCTTTGCTGAGAGAGCATGGGATGGTTCTAGTTCAGAGTTATGTTGCTGGCCTGGCTGTTCCTGGGTGCTCCCCTTATTGCCATCAGATTTGCCAAAGCAGTGACTAACGAAGCCGTACTACTGCTTGGAAAAACCGCATGCAGGAAACATATGTTTTGTATCCAAGTAGAGATATTCTCTCAGAAGGTTCCAGGAAGCATGAGCTTGCTTGTAAACAAGGTTCATACTCCATGCTTGCCCCGGTTTTCAGTGAGACTGGGGATTACCTCCACCATCACACTAGGAAATTTAACACATTTTTTGGAGCAGAGAAGCAACTCTTATTTTCCGATCAGAGAAGTGTAGTCCCTTGGAATCCTGGAATCTATGGGTTTGGAATCCTGGTTTCACAGTTTCATGTAATCAGGAATTGATATCCAGACCACAAAAGGAAAATGATGAACCTTAATTTACTCTGCAATGCAATAACTACTTCTTAGGTATAATTATTTAGTGGACAAGGGTATCAAACACAATTTAGCCTACAGCATGGAGTGATTATCAAACAATGATGGTTCTCAGCAACCTAATCTACCAGGGGATCCTTGTTGTAACTTGGACTATGTCATCTAGTCTTGGGTCAACATGATTGGAGTAGATTGCTTTGGTTCTTCTCAGCTTCTCCTTTGTTCTTCCTCACTTTCTTACCTTCTTTGAGAGGTCCCATTCTCCTCCATTTCTTCATAAAATTGATTAATGACATCTTTTCTGTGCTATGCATAAGATTCATACCACCTGTCTTGGACAGCATCTGCGGAAAAAGCAGGGAGCTCTCAACCAAGTTCCTTGTATCAATTTTAATTACTCATCTAGCAGAACCCCAAGCTGTCTGTGGTCAGCATTCTTCTCTTTCACCCTTTCCAACTTCTCACATATACTACCACCCTCTTTTCCCTTCAGGCTTCCTCCGAGTTCGGCAAACAACTCATTATGATGTTCCAAGTTCAAGTTAATTTTGGCCTCTCAGCACCCAGCCAGGCTGCTGAACCCCAGTTCTCCACCCAAGCTTTCTGTTAGCTGCAGACATTCACCTCTTATTGTGCAGGCATTTATGATTCTACTTGGCAAGCTATGGTCTTTGTTAGCCCAATAAGACCTTCATCTGATGGCTGTAAAAATTACTTTTTTCCATTTCCCTAACAGAAACCAGTCTGCAGTGTTATTTATTGTGATAGCCTTCTGATTTAATTAAATAGAACACTAATGAATTAAATTCCCAAGTGCTGCTTGAAGACCTGTGTTCCCGGAGTGAGAGGCAAAAGGGGACAAGCCCTGGTCATGGACTGATGCCATCAGCTCCTGAAGGGCTTCTCACATAGGCATTTGTAGTGATCCCTTACCCACAGTAGTGTGTGGGTGCTTTACATGATATTGTCATCCTCCAACGCCCCTCTCATTCTTTTCAAGTATTTCTGCAGCTTTTTGTAGAATGCAGAATAGGACCCATTAAAGGGTTCTATAGGCAATAGTATGAAACAGTCCTGTATTTTTTCAGTTCCACTGTCCTGAAGTTCCACCTTATGGTTGTGCAATGGAACATAAAGGAAGGCAGAGAAAGAAAATCCTTGAGAAAAAATGTGCAAAGGAGCCAATATCACAAAGAATCCAGGAGCAGGAGTTTCTGTAAAGCGGGAGGTTAAAATGGTTAAATGACTGATGTAGACAGACCCATAGAGACACAGACGTTTTCAGACAACTCCGTTGTGTTATTATTTTGTCTTTTGATGCTTTTTGTTTGTTACATTCTTTGACATTGTAAAATGCCTTGAATGCCTTAGCAGAAAGTCAGCACAGGAATTCACTAAATAAATAAACATTGTATCTTAGAACATGAAAGGACACTTCATAAGTTAGATCATTCAAGGACATGCATCATGTGCTCGTACTTGTTATATTGTTCTCCATAGCTTGTAAAGATAATAGCCTTCTCTTTACTCCCACCAACCTCGGAACAATGGATACCAAAAGATAATTGAGGCTCCCTGCAGCCTATGCAAATACTGTAGATGCAGTGAGCAGTGTTATTATGAAGCTCGCACAATGTGGGTAACACCATAGGTGCACCAGCGACAGAGCATAAGCAGTGAAGTAACTTTTAAAGGGTTTCCATAAATACACAGTCAGGCATTTCTCCCATAGCTTGGGACAAAAAAATGTGGGCTGCTAGAATTCAGCTTGATTCAAGCCTGCAACATGGGACTGAGAGCTGAAAAGGAACCACTGGGAAGGTTTTATATAAGAACTAAATGGGAGAACAGGAGATGGAAGAAACAAATGATATGTGAATGCCTGCCTTTCATTTCAGAGGAAGCCCTGCATCTGTAGGTCCTAAAGGTCTTGAGGGCCAGTGTGGTATAGTGGTTAGAGTGCTGGACTGGGACTCAGGAAATCTGGGCTCCAGTTCCACCACCACATCCTCAACCATGGAGTTCACCCGGTGACTTTGGGCTAGTCATTGACCCTCAGCCTAACCTTTCTCACAGGGTTGTTTTTCTGAGTATAAAATAGAGAGGGGGAGAACCTTATAAGCTGCCTTGCTTTTTTGTTTAGTCACAAAGTTGTGCCCGACCCATCACAACCCCATGGACCACATTCCTCCAGGCTCGCCAGTCCTCCACCGTCCCTCAGAGTCCACCCAAACCGACACCCACTGCCCCAGTGACTCCATCCAGCCACCACATCCTCTGCCGTCCCCTTCTGCTTTTGCTGTCAATCATTCCCAGAAGCTGCGTTGAGTTCCTTGCAAAGGGAAGAAAGGTGGGGTGTAAATGTGATATTGATGATTGTGTCGATGCTCTGAATCCAGGACCCCTGACTTAGCCATTCCCATACTTTCTCCCTAAGAACTATTAAGGAGACATGCAGATAGTTGTGCATGGCCAAACTATCAAGCTGAAAAGTGAAAGGAAGCTAGAACGTCACAATCCTAAAAGTAACCACACAAACATATGTAAACAGAAAGTCCAGATAAAATGTGCTACATTAAATTAAAACATGCCAGGGTAGAAAAAGAAAAGGTTAAGATAAGACCTACAGCACACTGTATTTAACTTTTTTTATGTTAAGCAACCTTTTCAAAAAGGTTCCAGAAGGGAAGCATTGTAAAAAGAAATTTTGAAAAAGAAATTCAAATGGGAAGAAAAATGAAACTGACAGGTTCATCTGTTGGGGTTCAGGACCTGAGAAATGTGCTTGAATCCTGCGTATTAAGTAACCAGTTTTCAAGGTTACTTTTTTTTCTCTCTCTCTTTCTTTTTAATGACAGGCTCCTCATTTTCTAATTTAAAAAAAAATCAGTTGCAAATGCAAGGAAGAAAAGAAGAACTTAACACTTTTGTTTCAAATATCTATGTGTTGCTATAAATAATTCAAATGTCTAAATAAGCAACTATACACAATTGATGGTTGTATGGTTACTATGGCAGGGGCAGAAAGATCTTCAGTCTATTGAATGCTAGATGGGGGCTGTTTTTCCTTCCAAGCTTGAAGAATACATCTTTGCAAATGTGAGGACTCCCAGGATCTACTTTCACTGACTGTATGTTTGATTTAAAAGCATGTGTGCATCCGCTATTATCACAGATTCATCAAGAACAGATATATGAGCACTGCCTTCCAACCAAAAAGGAAACCACTACAGCACCATGTCTTAATGAGGCATTGGACTCACTAACACCTCCCCATCTTAACATGGCAGGCAGATTAAAAAAAAAGTCCTCTAGCTGGAAATAGCTACAGCTATTAAATTTGACCAAATTTGACCAATGCAGGTGGGTGAAAATTTGGTTTTACTTTGGTTTTCATAAGAATTTATCAACATTCACAAGTTTTTTTCATCTATAGGATGGAAAGAAATTGATTTTTACTGGGGAAGGGGGGGTTTGAGTTTTTGAAGGAGAAAGCAAAGTAAACATATCTATGTATGCCAGTATGGATGTGTGTTATTTCCCAAGGTATTCCACAAAGAATGAATAAAAGACAGCTGTCCCCCAGTCTGATACCCTCCAGATATGTTAGAATGCAATGCGTTGGACTAACCTTTCCCATCCACCAGGGCCAAAATGACTGGGGAAGGTAGAAGCTGCAGTCTAATGTGTTTGGATTGCATCATGTTGGCAAAGAAAGGCATAGAAAATGATACACGTGGAAAATTAATACCATTTAGCATGGTGTGATTTTGTCTAAATATATAAGAATAAAACATCATTTTGGATATTTCTTCTTTCATTTCTCCTTTTCTTTTTTCTTGAAATGATAGCATATAGAAATCTGAGTGCCAAAACAAAACAAAAATGAACTGGAAAAAATGGAATAGTAGTAGCTATTTTGTGTACAAATTTTAACATACTTTACAAATTCATTTTCTCCTTGAAGTTTTTCCAGCTAAACACTGAACAGGGCCAATGTTGCTTTGCTTATCAAATTTGGCATGATCACAGCCCTTGGCAATTTAGTAATTTTTTGTTGTTACATTTGTTGAAGCTCTAAGAATCAAATTAAGAGAAGCAAGAATCCAAGCTAAATCTTCAATGTAATGCAGAATAACATGTCCAGCAGGTTAAAAACCTGTGCTTTGCATAGCTTTTAAAATATATAAGAGATTACAGTAAAATACAGCCACTTATACACGGTTGCCAACATTTCCATATGTAGTTTGGGTTCTTTCTTTTCTGGGGCTTCCAACTTAGGATATATATATATATTTGAAAACTGATCATTTAGAAGGTGTGACTACCCAATGAGAAGGAACATATGATGACATGACCTGTGATAAGTTAATGACCAGGGTCCTTCAGCACTTGGGTCTACTCTGAAGTAAGCAACAGTGTTCTCAGGAAAGCTTGTGTATAGAATTGATCTGTTGATCTACTTCTGCATTGCTGCTTGCAATGCTCCATGAATCCTGTCTAACTTGTTTCACTGTCTGTTTGACTCTCCCAAGGAGCTAGGACTGATAATGTGCCTTTCTCCATATGTACCAGTCCATTCACTGCAGTATTTGTCTGAAGCCCTCCTCTATATTCCTTCCCCTAATGAAGTGAGGGGCAGACTGTAAGGAAGAGGGCTTTTTAAGGCATAGCATCCCAATTCTGAAATTCGATTCTGCTGGAGATCCAGTTGGTGCCTACTCTTTTGATTTTTAGATGCCAACTTAAGACATTCTTGTTCCATTGTTATTTTAATAGAAGGATTGCTGATTTTTAATGATGATTTTAAGATTTTATACTATTCCATTCTTTCTGCTTCCTTCATGAATTTATTAAAGTTTAATTGGTTTAAGCTTTATTTTTTGATCCTTTGTAGAATATCCATTTTATCTGTTTTATTATTATCTAGTTTTATTTAATTTTTGGTAGTTTATGGATTTCAAGTGTTATTGCCCTCATTGTAATTGTGGAATTTATTGCATTGTATATTCTGTTGTTTATTCTGTTGTACATAGATTTTATCATTATGTAAGCCACTCAGAGAGACGATGGCTAATGAGTAGCATATAAATCAAATAAATCAATAAATTGTGTTCCCCCATGTCCAGTGTTAATTGTTATGTATAAATGTAAATATAGAAGTAGTACCTATAGCGGAAATAGAAATACAATGCATTTTACAATAGTAAATAAGACTGTTACTGGTAATCTGTTTGCTTGCTTGGTCAGCTGCCCAGGAGCTCACTGTTGATGAATAACTTGCAGGCCCTGTCTCTCTTCTCCTCATTCTTCTTAATGTTTAAATTGGATGACCACCAAACTGACCTTCAAATTTCGGACTGCCCTGTAAAGTAGGACACATGACCTCCCAAAACAGAGGGTGATGTTGGGCTAAATCTTCCATTCAGGAAGAATTTTTGTACTACGTGTGTGTGTGTATGTGTGTGCGTGCGCGCGCACACACAACATCATAAGTTCTACAGGCCAGTCCTACTGAATTACCAAGCTAAAGACACCCCTAGGAAATTCATCAAATCAATAAAACAAATATTGTCAATGTACTTCAAGTTAGATACCTCTTCAACTACAGTTTTGTTTTCAATGTACATATATGTGTTAAAAAACTAATGAGGCACCTGGAGTTATTACTGTTTTGAAAGAGGAACATACTGTTCTCTGTTTTCAGTCACCACACAGGAACTATCATATGAACACCTTCATGGAATTAAGGACAGGGCTCATTTTCTTACCTTCTCATTTTCAGAGTTAAAAGATTTATGCACTAAATCAATCAATCAATTCATCCACCCATCAGATTTTTAAAAATCACATAGTTTTATCCAAACTAATCCCATTTCTATCTAAAACATCACTGTTCCAAGCTGCTTAGAAAGATATTAGGAAAAATGGTTGCTCCAAATTCCCTGGATATCTTTCTGACAACTTCCTTGTTTCATCAAAGTGTTGAGAATTACCTTTGAGCTAGCTGGTAATACCTTCTGAATTCCCATTATAACTCTTAGAATAGTTCCACATCAAGTCACAGAACTTTCAGTTTTATCTGCCTTGTTCTTAAAGTATTTGTTTCTCATTCTAAGGTCTGAGCAGGAAATGCAGTCTCATTTGCGAACACACAGTCTACCCTTCTGTGACGAGTCATTCATTGTCAGCAAGCCATTTACAAACTATCGAGTGAATATAAATCAGTGGTAATCTGGATGCATTCAGAAACATCTGTGAGCATTACACAACAGAATGGGAAGCAATATGAATGACTAGATAGAACTCAACATTTTATCTCCCAGTGGTTTTAACTGAGAGGAGAATATATTTATTCAATATCTTGCAAGTTTCTAAAATTCTTCCTGATTTTATCCTTTTTCCTATGTTATTTTTAGACTGTGTTTTATTGAATAGCCTTTTACTCAGTCCTGCTCAGTTAAAATGTTGCCAGGCATTTTCTTGCCTTGCTGTTTCTGAAATCTGAGATCACTGAGCATGTTGTTATGCTTTGGATCTTTTACATGTTTATGCGCATGACTTTATTTCAAATTCAGCAGTGGTACTGTTGCAGGGCTATGAGGGTGGGCTGTGATTGAAATCTATAGTTCAGTCAAGACATCACTACACCTTAATCTTTATTATTGTTGATATTACTGGTATTAAGTGTGTAAGCCACAATACCCCTCTGTCTCTAATACAGAGCTAATAGTGCTGGCCTAACATGTAAGAGTGCTGTAAGGGTCCTAATGAATGTGAAATGTTCTCAGTAGTCAACATCATAGAATCCTACGAGTAGAACAGTATAGTTGGAAGGAATCAAGAAGAGCATGCAGTCCAACCCCCTGCTCAGTGCAAGACTCAAGTTAAACCATCCCTTTCAGGTGGCTGTCCAGTGCAACTCAAATGCCTCTAGTGTGGGACAGCCCACAAGCTCCCTAGGTCATCGGTTCCATTGTCATACTGCTCTAACAGTCAGGCAGTTCTTGATGGAACCTGGCAGCCTGTAACTTGAGCCCACTGTTCAGTGTTCTGGACTCTGGGATAATGGAGAAGAGATCCTGGTATTCCTCTTTGTGGCAGTGCTATCATATCTCCCCGCCATGTTCTCTTCTCGAGGCAAAACATGCCAATCATCCTTATTGCCCTCCCCTGAACCCTTTCCAGCTTGTCTGCATCTTTCTTAAACTGTGGTGCCCAGAACTGGACACAGTACTCCAGATGAACCTAATCAGTGTTGAGTAGAGGGAAAGCAGTACTTCATCTGATTTGGAAGTGATGCTTCTAGCAATCTCTTAATGCTTCTTAATGCAGCTCAAAATAGCATTTGCCTTTTCTGCTGCCACATTCTGCTGCCACATTCTTGAGTCATATCCAGCTTGTGATCTTTAACAGCTCCATGATCCTTCCCATTAGCAGTATTGTTGAGCCAAGTTTCCCCTATCGTAGAGCTATGAATTTGATTTCTTTTTCCTTGCTGCAGAACTGGACATTTGTCCCTTTTATATTAAGAAGTGCTACATCTTCTAAGTATTATAATATAATCCAGTTGTCATATACCAGGAGGCAGAAAGTGTCATGATATGCACCCTGTAGTTGTCCTTGAGTGTTACTGCCAAATGATGACGTGACAAACATTACAAGAGGTTATACTGAACGTCCTCCTTGATGTTTTTATATTGTTACTTATTTTATATTGTTATTTTTTGTATTTTAACTTTATGTTGTGAGCCGCCCCGAGGCTTCGGCGAATGGGGCGTCATAGAAATGTTTTAATAAATAAATAAATAAATAAATAAATAAATAAAACTGAGGGAGAGTAAAGAGAGTAGGGTCTTTTCACCAGCTCTGCCAAATACACACACACACCTTTTCCTCATTGGTTGTGTCCTTTCAGAATGCATGATTAGGCAGAGACACTCTTGTTTAATTGACACTATGCAGGACACTTCAGGAGACTTCATGGCTGAAGAACAGCTCATAACTATTGTCGTTATTGTTATGTGCCATCAGATGATCTCCAACTTATAGTGACCCTTTGAATGAAATTCCTCAAAATGTTCTGTCCAAGACAGCTCCATTCAGCTCCTTCAAGTTCAAGGCTGGGGCTTTCTTTATGGATTCAGCCCATGTCAGATTTGGTCTTTCCTTTCAGCTTCTGCCTTTGACTTTCCATAACATGACTGTCTTCTTAACTGAGTCTTGCCTTCTCATGATGCATCCGAAGGATGACAGTCTCAATTTTGTCATTTTTGCTTCCAGGAAAACCTCTGGCTTGGTTTCAGATATGTTTGTCTTTCTGTCCATCCAGGGTATTCTCAAATCTCTCCTCTAGCACCATGTTTCGAATGCATCAATTTTCTTCCTGTCAGCTTTCTTCACCCTCCAGCTTTAACACACATACATAGTGATTGGGAATACAATAGTGTGGATGATCTTGACCTCGGTCTCCAGTAAAATGTACATACACTTGATTATCTTTTCTAGTTCCTTCGTTGCTGCCATTCCAAGTCTCAGTCTTCTTCAAGGTATGTGAGCCAAGGTATGTGAAATCATTCACAGTTTCAATTTCTTCCTTATCAACACTAAAGTTCTGTAATTCTTTTGTGGGCACAATTTTGTTTTCTTAATATTCAGCTGCAGTCCTGCTTTTGTACTTTCTTCTTTCACTTTCATCAGGAGTCATTTCAAGTCATTGCAACTTTCTGCCAGGAGTATGGTATCGTCTGCATATCTTAAATTAGTGATGTTCTTTCTGCCAATTTTCACTCCTTCCTCTAATTCTAATGCAGCTTTCTTATGTTTTGTGTACAGATTGAACAGACAGGAAATAAAATACATACCCACATCAACCACATAAAGAAATAAATAAAGATTGTAAATCCATATAGCTCAGATATATATCTACACAATTAGGTGGCTCCAGATGGTGTTCATGTTTTCTATTTCAGCTCCCATCAGCTCCAAGAAACATGGTTAATAGGAATTGTGGCAGTTATACTCCAGAACAGCTGATGGGCACAAGGTTGGAGAAGGCTGATAGAGCATGAGGAAAATCACTTTTGACCTGGAGCCCAGATTAGCACCTTTCAAACCAAACTGGAAGGCCAGATGACATCAAGGGTGGGGCCTCAGTTCAACTTGCCACTGCTCCCATGGTAGCATCCCCACGTTTAAAAAAATCTCAATGCCTCTGTTGCCACATCAGCCATAATTCACTGGAACTAATTTCTGCAATCTGTGGTCTCCTCCTTCACACCCTGCTTACACCCTGATCATCCCTGGCCTATTGGAAAGGTTAGGCTCAGTACGTGCATGCTGACATCTGATGTGGGAAAGGTTGATGTGATAAGTAGACCAGGAATATGCTTTGTGATACTCAAAGATACTAATGTGGTCCCAGATGCTTTTCTTGGCTCCTGCCAAGGGACCATACCCATCCCACTTCTCAAAATGATAAATTAAGGCATTTTGTTCCCTGCAGCTGGGATTTCTAAGGAATATGTTTCTTCTGGTGTCAAAAGGATGGGTTTGAAGCAGTTGTTTAATTCAATGGGCTCACCACTCCTCCTCTGCTTGGTGCCCAGTCTTCTGGACATGTTGCTTGGGCATTGCTCTGCCTCCCAAGGCATCTGTTTTGTGCTGACACTCAAACTGCCAAGTGTGCACATAGTCCAAAGATGTTGCCTACCCCAGGATGTACCATTTTGGATCAAAGAAATATCGCTTTCAGGCAAGAGAATATGTGAACCCTTAAGCATGTCAGTTCCCTAATGTGCAAGTTTTGTACCAGCAGGAAAAATTCAGAATGATGCCACAGCCTGAATGGCTACCCCATCAGGACTCTGCTTTCTCACTTTTAACACATCTTGCTGCCTATCTGATAACTCAGTCTTCCTTTGCATGTGTCAGAGTTAAACCTAAACATGCAAAACAGATGCCAGAGTGGCGCTTGATTAGTCCCAGCACAAACTGAGCCTTGATGCATGCTGAAAGAATCAGAAATACACTTCAGAATCCACTGAACAGTTAGAATCCACTCGGTGAATAACTGCAGATAAAATCAGTCATTAGACTTGGCTACAGATGCCAGTGCATTGCATGCAGAGCTGGTGGGAGTTCTTGATATACTTTGTGTCAACCTGTCTAATACAAATACTAGTCTAATGGCATGCATGCCAGCTTATTTGTTTGTGCTAAACTTCATGGCTTCATTGGAATTGGCATTTGGATAGTAATAACTGGAACAGTTCCCATAATTTTGGGGAAGTGTTTTTGGCTATTTATAGGAGCAGGAACGAAACTGAAAAATAGTGACAGAAATAGGAAAATCTCAGTGCAACTGTGAGAAGGGTTGGGTCCTAACTTTACTTATTAATACTCCTGCAGTGGATCAGGAGTGTTGGTGTTCTTCATTTTAACTCCTGGCTGGGATTATTCTTGGAACAGAAACATGAATGTAAATGTCTTCTGTATTGCTGAAGTTGAATTCTCAGTTGTAGGAATGGCCCGCCCAGAGCCAGTGTGGTTAAGAGTGAAGGGACTCAAAAGAACTGGGTTCTAGTGTCTATCCAGACATGGAGCTCACTGGGTAGCTCTGAGCCATCCCAAATACTCAGCCCACCCTACTCACAGAGCTGTTGTTGTAAGGAGAAAATGGAAAGGAGGAAGAGAATTATGTATGCTGCCTTGAGTTCCTTGGAGGGAAAAAGCAGGATCTAAATTTAATTAATTAATTAATTAAATACATGCACTTAAAAGTGTCACAGAATGCCAGAAGAATCATTGCCAGTCAGTATAAGCCAGATTCCCACAGTCTGATGATCTGTGTTGAATTAGAACACACGTCATCTCCAGGTATCTTGGCCATGCTGACCAGGGATGGTCACAGGAGTTCAACCCATCTGTGGGCCACCAAATTGCAGAAAGCAACTATAGAAGATGCTGAACAAGGTGGAGCAACAGTTTAACCCAGTATACGGCAGGCTACTGTTCATTTTCAGGAGTGATTCTGTTTAACTTACACACATGTATATGATTTAAGGTCAGCAAGAATCACGTCCCTCAAAGCAACTAAAACCACAACTCCTAATGCTGTTTCCTGGCTTTTAATTAGTGGAAACTAGACACTTGCCTTTGGAAATACAGACTACAAGGTATCGATCCAGTAGGTTTTAGTAAGTGATGTAAAATATTATCTTGGTTTTACTGTAAATATCTCCTGCAATGTTTGTCTTAATAACCAGATTAAAATTTGCACTGTGCATCTTTTTATTATCACTTTAATTGTGTAAATTCACACAGAAATCCTACTTGGGGAGTTGGTGGTGGAAACCAGGTCCTATTTTTAGAAAAATGTATTTGTATGTGACATTTTACAAGGTTCTGAATGTGTTTTGAAAGACCTGTCCTTCGAGCATAAGCACTGAAATGGAAGATTTACCAAAGATCTACAATATTCCCCCAGGCAATATTTCCAAGAGGAAATGCAAGGTAAGATGATACAACTTTGCTGTGGCTTCCACACAGCACTTACTTGCCAGCTGTGGATGTTTATAGAGTGTAAAGAGGGAAGCCAGACCTGTGCTTTCCCTGTGCTTAACCTCACAGAGCAACAGGAAAAACAACCTGAAACAGATTGAATAGACTCCTTCCTGCTGGCGAGTGCCTAGTTGTCTTGGCCTGCATTGCTTACAAGTTCTATGCATGACGGCCCATTCAGATGGTATCCCCAAAGGCTTCCAAGTGCTAACCAAGATCCGCAGATCCTGTATCGTGCCTTTGCTAGAACCATTTTTCTCAGTGCCTAAAAACCCTTTGGAGATGAGAGTTTCTCAAACACATAAAATAGCGTTTTCTTTGTAGAATGAGACCATGTCAGGTTCCAATCTTTCAGCTGTCTTCCAGAGGATTAAATCAGGAATAGGGATGGGTGACGAATTGGCTGCTTTGATGTCCAGCTGTCGCTTTTCCCTGCCTCTCTTGTCTTTCTCTTTTACAAGGCAGCCTCTGCAGGTTGAAATCACAGCTTGTCCCTGGTATCCTGCCTCTGGTCATTTCTGGAATGCCATCACTATTACAGGTGGAGCAACAATGAACACAGGGATTTAGCATCTATAGGACTACACTGCCAATGTGGTAAACACAGTTGGAACATTCTGTTTTGAAAATGATACCCCAGTGCTGCACATGTACGTTAAAATACTTCCAAGGCATTTTAGAGTGTATATCTCATCCTTTCTTACATTTGGCAAATTCATTGTGGAACGGCTCTCATACCGTAATTTCAAGGTTTTCTATGTTTTACTTCATTTAAGCACTTCTTACTCTCTTTTTATTCTTTCAGGACTTAGGTGTGGTATTCTTATTCCTATATTTTTATTCTTTCAGGACTTAGGGTTAGAAGGTATAGTTGCATGTTTATGTTAAACCAAATTAACCACTTTCTCACTCCCCGCTAAGTACACAAATCAAAGCAAAGCTAGATTGCCATGTATTTATAGCTTCCATTTATAGCTATGATCAAAGCAGCCTATATTTGTTAAGATAATGTATGCAACGCATTATATTAGAGCAAATTGCTTAAGGACATTGGAAGAGCTCTGCAGGATGAGACCAAGGCCCATCTAGTGCAGCAGTCTTTTCACACAGTGCCCAACCCGCTGCCCCAGCAAACCCACAAGTCAATCATGAGTATGACAGTACACCCTGGTTACATTTCCCATCATGCAGAGGAGTACGTCCTCCAGTACACCTGAGGTAATATAGAACCATCTAGACTTGCAGCCATTGACAGATGTATCCTCCATGGATTTGTCTAATCACCTTTTAAATCTTTCCAAGCTAGGAGCCCTCTATTTTTCAGTATCCTGACTGCAAAAAAATGTGCACATTAGGCAAGCTTGTATAAATGGGTGTATACAGACAGTCCCTGTATACAGAACAGAACAAATGAGTTCTGTTCCTGAGAAAACAGAAATTAGTCTTGAAGTCAAATTTATATATAAGTTGAATCACGTATAGTTGGGCCTCCACATTTGCAGGGCTTAGGTGTGTGGAACCCACATGTAAGTAAAAAATAAGAAATAATTTTACTGTACCCTCCCCAAGCCAAAACTCCCCAAGGTCTCCTCCCTGCAGCAACGCAATGCCAGAGAAATTTCTCGCTCCACTTGTGTGGGGAAGGAATTCATGTGTTGGAGGCCTCCCATTCAACCCCATCACTTCCTCTGACTCTATGGTGATACTTTGGAGGCCCTCCCTCTCTCCCCTTTTGCTTCTTCTGTCTCTATGGTGATGATAATTTTCCACAGTATTTTTTTAATTAATAGTCTTTCTGGCAAGCCCTTTGTTTGTAAGGGTTACTTGTAACTCAGACATTCGTAACTCAAGGACGGATGTATTAGGATTAGTTTGTCTGGAAGCATGCAGAGGTCCATGTAGCCTACAGATCACTGCAGTGGACTACTGATGTCTTTGACCCTTGCTCTTCTTAGTCAATTATATTTAGACAGGCAGATCTTTACTACACAAAGTCATTTATCCACTGCATAAAAACTTTCAGTGTTGTTGCATAACTAAGAATGGAGCACTACAGAAGAAGTGGGTTTTTTGTGCTTTTCCACTACATTACTCTATGTGGCACTGTGGTTTTTTTAGAATGCAGCAATTACAAAAAGTGGGAAAATGGTTTTTATTTTGCTTTGATAATAATACCACATTTTCCCTGCTCAAACAAACAAACAAAGCCCAAATGGAAGGCAAAGTAGAGTGAAACTGGAGGTCACAATGTCAGCTAAAGAACTTATAAGCAACCTATAAATATGCTGTGTCAAAATATGCTGCAAACATCACCTAACAAATATAGAATTTTAGATTGATCACCATCATTAGTAAATCCAGAATAAAATGTATCCTAAATTTAAACTTAAGAGTATAAGAAGCAATGCCAAAGATCCTCTACTGCTTGAGTTCCACATACACAAAATCACTGCTCTACAGCACTTTTAAAATAGCATCCTTCTAAATATTGTGAAAGCACTGATTGGAAACAAACTTTTTCTGAATGAAATAGCTGGCAACTCATATAAATCATCCCCAAGTGCATGAAAAAGTTTTAGAAAATTCAACAGGAGAAGAGAGGAAGAATGATTTCAGAATTGCCTCTGAATGCTGTTTCTGTTATTTGCATATTACATTTATATCCCACCTTTTTCCATTTGCAAGAAACTCCATGCAGTGGCTTTACATAGTCCTCTTCTGCATTTTATGACCCTGTGATGTAAGTTAGGCAGACAGTTAGTGACTAGCCGAAAGTTATGCTGTAAGTTTCCTGGCAGTGTGGGGTCTAGAACCTGGATTTCCAACTTCCAGTCTACCATTCTAACCACTACACCACACTAGCTTAGGAGTTAAAAACACCATTCTTATTCTTTGTGCATTTGCAGATCCAGCTATTGGCTGGAATTGTAGTGTTAGATCCATCACCTCTCTGCAAAAGATTCCTGCGTTCATCAGATAAGCAAGTACACATACAAACTTAATTGTAGCCTAATATGGGCTGCATTGCATGTGGGGATAACAGCCCAAGTCCAAACAGCCCTGTTTACACCCTTATTAGCTTAATTCTTTCTGGTTATCATGCCAAGTAACGGCACTGAATCTCTTGCAGCCCAAGGGCCAAAATTTAATTTGACAGGGTTTCTGCAGAGTTGCCTTCCAGTGGTGAGAGAAACCAGATCAGCTGGGCCAAAATACCAAGAACACTGTATAGCAGAGTTTACTTGAAGCTCAAACTGCCAGTAACTAAGCCACATGAGAGCTATTTCAGCTGCTGAGGCCATGAAACCACCAAATGGACAGGGGAACTACTGGGGCCTGAGGAAGGAGGCACGGCATCTGAAGGACCCTGGACGACCATATTGGGATTACAGGTGTCCAGAGGTGGCCCACAAGCCTGAGGTTCACTATTCCTGATGCCTGAGGAAGTGTGGGAGGTATACCAAACTGTGGACCAACGTGTAAGGACAATACTTTTTCTTTTTTATCTGACAGTGAAGCAGGGCAAAGAATTCCATTCTTACAATGGCAATTTGGACCATTTCAGATATGGTTTTGTTTTATTAATTGTGACACAAACTATGCACATAAAAATAACCTTGGGAAGCCCTGAAGACAAATTAAAAGAGGATTTGAAATAGGTCTTTCCTTTAGTTAACAAAGGCTAGTTCCATCCACCTTCATTAATAGCAAGCTAGTTTTCAAACTGGGAAGATATCGCAACCTAATCCTTTCTTTCTTTTTCTCTCTCTTTCTCTCTCTCTTTTGCTCTTTTATATGCAGCGTGCAGTACAAATAAGCTATCCCTAGACACAGAAGCTTAGCAAAATATGTTTGTCAGGTGAGTGGTCCCTCATTCTCACAGCTCCCATTCCACCAAATGATGCAGTAACAAAAGCTCTGACAGAAAGGAGGAATTATCCAAATCAACAAAGTCCTGACAGGGAAGAATTTAACATAAGCATGAAGCATAGGAAGACCTGAAAAATAATCATTAGCAATCAGAGACATATAAGCACTACTTCAAACCACAGCTGCTACCAGGGGATAGGTGGCAAATATTAAATTCCCTTCAGCCCGCAGTTAAGTCACTTAGACAATTAAGCATATTTCCGCTTTTGGAGTTTAAATTTTTCTGAGTTACTTAGTACCATGAAAGGATGTGCTAAGCAACATAACCCACAGGATCCATCAAGGGCCTTTCTGTGTCAATTATGGTGCATTACTGTAAACAAGAGAGCTTCTCGTGATCACCGGAGCATTTCCGTCCAGACCTGCTTTGTTTGTGGAACTGAGCAGTACACTAATTAATCCATTTATAAAGGGCACAAGTGCACATCTACCCAGATAACTTATGCATGAAATGGACCCTCCCAGCTCTATACATGCGGTCTGTAACGAGAATGCAAATGCCAGGAAGGTCAAAGGGTGGTGGCATTCCAGCTAAAGACAAAGGGAGTGAATTAAAATGGGAGTGCCTTCACTCTGCCTGTCCCCGTGCCACTCAGCAAGCATCCTTGCCTTCCTTGCTGGGAAGAGCAATTAGGCATGCTGGGAAACAGAAAGAGCAGCAGGGGGACAGGAATGGCAGCTTCATCCTGCCCCAGTGTGCTTCATCGCCTTTGAAGAAATGTGCATCATGTGCTGACTCAGGAATTGGCAATGAGAGAAACCCAGGAAATCTTGGTGGAAGCTCCCAAATTTGCTGAGGATTATGTTCAAATTTATTTATGGCACAAAATGTCCCAGAACCTTCCTATTATACCTAATGCCTTCTGGGAATGAAAAGTGGAAAATGCTGTTCCTTGGAGGTAACAGTATCTCTTTTTGGGAATGTGAAGTTCTTCTGTCTTCAGAGAATATACAATGGCCCAGACTAGATTGGGGATGGGTGAATTTTTTAAAAATAATAACATAGGAAAGTTTTCAAGTTTTTCCTTAAATGGGATGAAAAGAGCTTGCAATTTAAAATAAATAACTAAATAAATGTTGAAGAAGGTGAAACTGGCCCATTCATTCATCTAGGGACAGAGTTTTCAGTGATTAACTCTTGAAAGTCTGGGTTTGTTCAACCTAGGCATGCTTAAGTGTGCAAAATAGAACAAAAATCAGTACATGGAGAGGGAAGACACAGTAGCTTCATCCCTTCCATCATTGTTCTCATTACTCTGTGTGCTTAGAAAGTGACTTCATGAAGATGAGGTCAAGGATGCTTTGAATTCCAAAGTCTCTTTCGAATTCCAGGGTACCATCTTGAAACTTGGGAGGCAAAAGGGGAAAAGAACAGGGCCTCCCAGAGAGTCAGAATGTTATTTCAATTTTGGATCAACAGGTTCAGCTTTCCTCTGGGCTTCAGCCTGAGTCACTACACATCTCAGTTCAGAAACTCTATCACTATCTCCTTCTGGCCACTGGAGAACCCACCTAGAATCAGATGGAATCATTTGGAATCAGATGCTTCATCTCCACTGCTGCTGCCTTTTCAAAGTTTTCTCAACAGCCTGGAGAGCAAGAGTTAGCCCTAAAAAACATAAGCAAAACAAAGCAAAAAAAAGAAAAGAGTATAAAGAGATCTGCAAAAAAGAAAGCTATACTCTGTTCTGTTCTTCTAATGCCCTGCTGTGTGTTCTTACACATAAAGCTTTTGTGGCTTGCTTTGTTTGTTTGTGTGTGCCACCATTGTGTCTAAAATCATTGGTTGCTGGTAATGTAAGAGTTTCTTTTAATTACACCAAACCCTTTTTTAAAAATTTACTGACACTTTTTGTGCCTGACAAAAGTTAGCATTGTTGACAAGGTTTCTATACAATGCAGGATTAATTCCTGTTATTATGCATTGTTAGGTTTTGTAGACTTTCCTAAATGAGTGCTTTCTGACACTGCAAGCATTGGTAGAAAAAGTAAAAGCAAACAATAAAGGTTCTAAAAACAGTCTCCCTTTCATGTCTCTCTTTCAACTTAAGGATATTTAGCACAATTTGAACACTGCCTGCTGTTTGGGGACTATCCAGCTTTATACATATGGAAATATTTTTTTAAAAAAAAACCTCTAAACAAAGCAGACTTAAAACACCACAAATCAATTCAGGTAATAGAACTAAACTGGTCAACAAGAGAAGAAAAGCAAGTACATCTCCATCAAATTGCTGACATTTGTTTTCCTCTGTGAATTGCCCTTTGGTGGAATTGTGCATTGACCAGGAAAGGGATACAACTGAAAATGATCTTTTCATGTCCTTTTAAAATGATAAAAATAAGAAAATCTCCAGGTGGTCTTTTTTCATAAATCTCTTTTAAGCTTCGGGGCTACCCTGTGTGGCGCTCTGACAGGCTGACAATGGAGAGGTGCTTGTGAGGGTCCTGAGGGGGGTTGTTCTAAAGCTTCCCCAACTGTTAAGCAGTAAATCAGGGACTGGCAGGATTCTCACCTGCCACCTCCTGCCAGGCTGACATTAAATTTACGCCACATACTCTAATCTCCTTCGCGCCACCAGAATCAGGAGTGCAGAGGAAAGCCAGATTGAGATATCCCGATTCCACAGTAATCGCAAGATCTACTCATCCATCTGCCCTATTGCACTGTTGCCATATAAATAGGCTGGTAGAAAGAATAACTAGAAGTGAGGACTTTGAAGAACTTTTCTTTTGGTTTTTCCTTTTTGAAATTTATAGCCAGGTAGGAGGTGGTAGCATGGGAAAGAGTGATCATATGTACTACAAAGCCTGTAGAACATGAGAACTCTGGTCCCAATCAGGAAGAACGAAGGTGAACATAAAAAGTGGGGATGTGCATGATTGCCCCCACCCCAAAGCACATTTGATTTATGGGTTGAATCAAGGAACAGCATCTGGGAGAAGAAGGGACCGTCTGCAGGATGAAGGGCTCTTCTTGCTAAATGCCTGTCTGCCTAATTTGTAGCGATCTGTCTCCAGCCACATTCAGCAGGATCATCTGATTCTCCCTGCAATATCTGCAGGGCCTGGAGAGACTGCCACTGTAAGGCAGAGATGGGAAAGTGCACTTCTGCTGGTGCAAAAATCTGCTGGTGCCCAACTCCTTGTGTTTTAAGAGGATGAGTGCATCCATTTTTATTTTATTTTTTAAACAGGAAAACTACATGCATCGTAAATGTCAGGCATTTTCTCTGCATGCATGTGTTTCCACAAAGAAAGACATAACAGCATAAAACACTGCCTTTGTTTAGATTCTGGTCATCTTTTTAATTTTGATCATTACCCTAACCAGACGTACCTCCACAAAAATAGGCACTGATGCTGATGAAATTCACCACACAGGGAGAAAAGTCTAAGGGAAGCAATTTGACATGAGGCTGACCACTGAATCACCAAGCAGCCCACATCCTGTTTCTTTCCTTTCTTCCTTCATGCAAGAGTGGCCAACACACAGTTCTCTCGGTCTTTTTTTGGGAGTGGGGCACCACTTCACCACCACCACCACCGCTGACTTTGCTACTGAGGTGAGAAAATCCCATTTTTTTCCCTCCAAAACAATGTGGTAGGGGAAGCACGTGACTTGATTTGCTGAAGAATCACACTTATTTATTTATTTATTTATTTATTAAAACATTTTTATGCTGCCCCATTCGCCGAAGCCTTGGGGCGGCTTACAACAATAGCGGCTTACAACAATACTTAAAGAAGTTTTCCAGCAGTGAAGTTTTTCTTCAGAAGACAATGATCCACACACACTTGTTTTGAAGAAAGGATGTTTTACTGCCACCACACTGCCAAATTTGAGCAGTAGGTTCAGAGGGACAACAGTGCAGGAGGGGTACACTCTTCTGACCCAAGAAATTGTCCCCACCTGTCATAGTCTTTCATAAAAGAGACACCCTGGTGTGATGTTGCTACCTTTTAACTCCTCTTGCCTTCAGCAGCCTATAATGTTGCTGGCCAAGTGGGGCAGGCCAGCACATTTCATAGGACTGCCTCCCACCATGTTCCCTTTCTGAATGTTACCAGAAAAAAATGGAAAACTGAGAAGCAATTTTCTGAAGCCTGCGGCCAGCATCACATCTGTTTTCACCTTAGCTGATGTAGTTTAATTTGTTCAATGAGAAAAGAAAACAAAGAAATGGAAGCAACTTTTCTGGTATTTTCAGGTGGTACATAAACAGTGGTCTTCTGCAATTTAGAAACATGCAAAAACAAACAGTGTGGCAGAGAGAAGCAAAATAATAATAACAAATATATTACTGTTTTCGTGTTTGTTTATGTTTTGGTCAAAGGCCTGTGTTCAGAGGCATGAATACATGATGCTTTATATGATCACTTCAGATTAATTAGAGCAAGACACCACAGTACTAGAAATGAAGTGAGAAATAGGCATTGACTCTTGCCTTTTCATGCTATGCCTAGCAAGCTATGGCACCAAGGCTGCTTTTATAAACAGGAAGAGCCTTAATGCTTCTCTTGAGTGCTACCCAAACTGAGGATTTAATGTGAAGAAGATGAAAGCACATTAGATCTCTTGTGTTTCTGAGTGAACCTATCCAAATCCTTTATAATCCTTTTGTCTCCCTCTGAATGAAAAATAATTTATCCAGCACCATTTTAACCCAGTCCAAAGAATGTCCCAACGGGATCCTGAATGGTTGCAGCATTTAATTTGGTTAAGGGTATACCTCCAATCTGTCAGTTCTGGCTCAATATCTTGTTCCTCAGAACATGGGTGGGCAGATATCAGTGTTGTGTGATCTATTTTGTTTGTGGTGTTTTTGTTTTACTAGAACATTGACAGCAACCAACCAGAACCAGGTTCCAGATGTTAAAACAGGCATTAAAAGATATTATTTTGTGATGGCCAAAGCAGGTCAGTCCAAAACAAAAATTTCCCCACCTGTGATTGAATTATGTGCAAGAGGGCTGACCTAGTGTGTTTTACTGAGATCTTGATCAGATAACTAGAAGGAGCTTGTTTCTTCTAATCGTGCCTCCCTTGGTATTCCAAGCAGCACCAACATCAACTGAATAGTTGCAGGAGTTGCATTCTGTAGGAGTTCTATCTCCCTTTCTAGAACTCCTGCCCATTCAAGTGTCAGTCTTGAGTGTTTTGCACATTGTATTGGCTACCCAGAACAGTTATGGATTCTGCTGGAAGGGTCCTGTCTGCCATACCAAGGCTGCTAATCCAGGCCAGCTTAGTTGTTCATAGTCACCATGACAACCATGGGGCTATCTCAACATATCAATGCTCTATCACATTTAAGAGGGCACATGAGAAAACTGTGTGATCTGAAAGCGAGTATATCCTATTGTCAGGGTCAGATTACTTCCTCTTGAAGTGTAGACTCCCATATCTACAAGGAAAGACCCAGGCCACCTGTGGAATACAAAGATTACTTGCATAGTTGATATGATTATGCCCAAGAGCCCCCTGTCTCCAAGCAGAGCACAGTCAGGTCCTTGGTCTCTACCCAAATTTAGGGCAATGAAATAAAAAGGAAGGTGGGATGCAGGTGGAGGAAAAGTCATGACACGTCTGACTGAACATAGGTTAGAACTACTCATCGAGACTTCTCTGTAGTGGTCATGGTGGGAAAACAGGACGTCTTTTCTATCACCATTGCATCTTCTTTGTTTCATCCAGCAGAGCTTTTTGGATAGATCCATGGCCTGCTACAATCTGGACCAATAGAAAAAGGGTGGAAGCATTTGTAGTGTGCTGTGACAAATTTGCACAGCAAATTTAGATGCCAGAATTTAATGCCATTCCATTAGTAGAGGTACCCAGGATACCACCTGGTATAGTTTTGTTGAATGAGTTTCCATTGTTGCATCTTGAAGATGCAGACAAGGAACTTGGCCAAGTCTGGTTGGCCACCTGTTGCTTGCCCCATGCCCCTCGTAGCTTATGACTACTGATTGGGATGAGATGTCTCACTGGATCCAGAAGGTTTTCAATTCCTCCTTGAGAGAGAGGATAATGCCAGCCCTTTAAAAAGCAGTGATAATTAGGCCTCTCCTGAAACCTGAAGGTGGATGATGCTAACAGCTATACACCAACATACTTTTCCTGGACAAACTGCTTGAATGAGTAGTTGCTGGTCAATTCCAGGTGGTTTTGAATGAAATAGATGATGTGGAGCCATTTCAGACCTGTGTTTGCTACAGAAACTTCCTTACTTGCCCTTTGCCAAGACAGAGGAAAAGGGAGTGCAACCCTGTTGCTTTCTTTTTTTGAGGGGTGGGGTGGGGGGAATCTACTGGTGGCGTTCAATACCACTGCCCATGGTTTCCTTCTGGACGGTTTGTCTGGGCTGAGTGTTGGAGGCAGTGTGATGTGGTTTTTCTAGTCCTCCTTAAAGGTCCTTTAAGGGAGGAGGCTCCTGAGGATGGCTGCTCTGTGCCTTGGCAATTATGCAGTGTGGTCCCACAGCACTAGATTATATCTCCCATACTGTTCAATATCTACATGAAATCTATGTTTTTATTATAAAGGTTAATGTTAAATTTTTAATTTTTATATCTTGTCATGTTGCGGTTTATGGTTTTAATTGTTTTGAACAGCCTAGAAGCTTCAGCTACTGGGTGTCATAGAAATGTAAGAAATAAAAAAAATAAAATCAAAGATGTGAGCAGTACTTAAGTCTTCTTTCCCACCCTTTCCCACCCTTTCCCACCCTAATGTAAGCACAAGTTTCCTGATCTGGACTGGGAACCTAGCACAAGGGCTTTAACTCTACTCCACTGCTATGGAGGTCCATGCAATTTATGATGCAAAATAGTGAATCTATGGACTTTAACGGATCAGGAGTTTGCAATATAAACAGTAAGCACCAAATAGGATGGCGAGGTCTGGATCAGCCCCAAAGTGATGGGAAAGCATTAAAGACCCATAAAGTTTCCCTTAATTAAATCTGTATATCATTTCCATACAGATTAGAGTCCCTGAACTTACACTAGAATATGCATAATTAACTAAATAAATGATGTATCTTTTCTTAGAAGTAAAAACAACAAAACTCAGGCTATCATACTTTGGACATACCCTGAGAAGTCAAGACTCCTTGGAGAAGACAATTATACTAGGTAAGGAAGACCAAATAAGAGATGGATTGTCTCCATAAAGGAAACTACAGACTTTAATTTAGAACAGCTGAGCAGGTATGTCATTGGCAGGGCTTTTTAGGAGCTTTGATTCCTAGGGTCACCATAAGTTGGAGAAGACTTGATGGCACATAGAAGCAACTACGGTGTCTTTAAAGTAACTTGCTTTAAGAAGCAGAATTTGACAGAGTTCGTAGCACTTCATATTTTCTTAGTTTCAGCAGTATAATGGTGTGGATGTGGGGAGCAGGAGTCATCTTATTATTGGGAGTCAGAAATCCTTGCTGATCTTCTGCAAGTCACCCAGTGGTCTGCTAATAAATCTCAGGCTCTTCTTTGCCCACTCCTGCCCAAAAACAGTCTCATAATAATACAAATGGAACTAATGACCACATTTTCCACCCTCCTTTTCTGAGGAAGAATCTTACACATATGTGCAGATTCCCAAAAAAGATCCTGGACATTCCAACAGTGCATTCACCTCTTCCCATCCCTCCCTCTGTTTTTCTTCTGCTATAGGTAGAACTTACTTCTGCTATAGGTAGAAGAATGACATTTCACTTGTAGAGTCATAATTCAAGCTACTAACATAGATTAGTTAGCTAACACCTGAAGTTCTTGGTCCTACCTTTATAAGCCCCCTAATGATCTTACAAAAAGAAACCTCCTTTTTATGAGCGTTCTGCTCATACTACAGGAACATATATCATTTATCTAGCAATTTTACAAGTGCGGCTATAATTTAACATTAAATTAATGACAACAATTTGCCATATATCATATGGAACACAGGTGGATTCTTCATTGAACCTTTCCAACCCTGCACACCAATCCCAAATGCATTTTCTTGTATAGAAGGCATGTAAGTGATTGAACAGAAAAATGTGACAAAAGGTTTTATAGTAGACTCATGCTGGCTTGTTCAGGAAAGTAAAAATCATCCACTTTATTTTAAACTCTACTAGGAACTTCCATTGCTATTTCATGAATGAGTATCAGCTTCATTACTTATCCATGATAAACTTTATATTATAATTTGGCAGTTACTTTTTAAAGAAATTCTAGTCGACTCTCTTGATCCAAACCCGAGGGAATTACTGCTTCTGTTTTTGTGATTCATTGTTTTATTTCATTTTACTTATTTCATCCCTGTTATTTTAACATGCTTGTTGTATAGGCAGCCTAAGAGCTATCTGCATACATATTAGTTAGAAAGATTTAAATGAGAGGTGGGCCTCTTCCACATAGGAAATTCCTATTGGAATTCATCAGTGAAAAGGAAGCCAAACAGGATGCCTATTTCCCTTAAAAGAAGGTGTGGATGGAACAAAACTACTTGAAGGGAAAAGTGTACACCTGGAAGAATCCAGGGAAGACAAACTTGCTTTAATACAAAGCGCATGCTACCTGTGTATCTTTTTAAAAAGGAAAACCAGGAGTTTTGCTTACCACCACCATCATATCAGTAATAAATGTGATGGCACAAATATTGGGTGCTGGCCCAGTGGGTTCTGAGAGGGTCATTCACCTCCAGACTCCTGGAAGTTGCCTAGTGGGAACCTTTAATTAGGAAGTAAATAGAATGATTCAGCCTGAGTTCTAACAAGGTAGTGCTTAGAATGAGTAACCTTTGGATAGATCCAATCCATTACTTAGGAGTAACTTCTGTAGAGATTAATGGGGTTAACTCCAAAAATCTTGCTTCGTGGTGTAAGCTTATGCATGCTTACTTGGCAAGTGGACTGCAATATGTTCAGTTGTGCTTACTGCATAGAAAACTTTTGTTCACAGACTGAGACTCACATGCTAGTCCATCTCATGAAGAAGTATTACTAAAGTCAGTGTAATGTGCTTATGAGATCATGGCTTTGATTTTGACCAAAACTTCTGCTTTGAATGTGAACACTGAAGAACAGATTCAATATGCATCTGAAGATTTGAAACCTGGTGCATCCTATTTTGAACTGAAGTAGGTCTGTTGGCATAAAAACAGCAACTAAACAAAGCAGCTGATGCATTGACTTAGCATGTTCTTATGCTGCATTCCCATCCTTGTATTTACTGATTGCAAATTCCAATCTCAACTCTGCCAGATAGATGTGAACTTAATGAACTGAAGTGACAGGTTTTTGCATCCTAGGTTAGGCAAGCTGACAGCAATGTTGTGTTTATGTATATGCCTGCAGATCATATATATGAGCCAAGAAGGCAAATTAAAACGTGTGGCGCTGCTGGAGGTGCAATCAATAAAATCACAGATATGCTTCTTAATTCCAGTGCAACCCATGGGGAATTCTTTTGATGCATGATACAGTTTAAAGACGAGAATAAAATAGCTCCCTAAAAATCTTGCATATATCTCAATTACCATCAGCATTGTATTCTGTTTGAATATATTTTCAGCAAATTGGTTAATAAATAAGGCAATTGCTGCATAACTAAGAAATATCCTTCCAACCTCTGTTGCCTTGAAACAAGAAGCAAAGAGAGGATTTTTAAAACTCTACCCATGTACCTAAAACCACTAAGCAAGGACATAAAAATATAGAATTCAGAGCTGGCATCAGTTATTTTAAGATGCTAAAAGGATAGATAAATACCAGATACATCATACAAAAAGTGCCCATAGGAGATTATACCACATTCTCCCCAAAAGAATTTGTGCTCCTCATTTTCAACTATATGGTGTACTGTGACCCAGTTTATCCATGCATAGAATTAAAGTTTTTTCTAGACAGAACCGTTCTAGGCAGGCCGAATTGTGTGCCTTAATTTTTCACTTGTTATGTGAAAAAAAAATCTAAACACCGTCATGCCATACTCTGTTCTCATGTATTTGTGTGTGTGGGGCGGGGGGAGTCCATATGATCTAGGCATAGTAATGGCACTCTTTGCACATATAAACGTGCATATCTGTGTTGCATCCATGTGGATATACTTGTACATAGAAAGAAACCTCTTCACACAAATTGAGACATTACATTGCAGATTTGTGTACAAACATCCAAACTTCATCAACCTACCATAAGCTGATCATGGTATACCCTGAAAACTCACCCAAACTACTGGAAAATTCTTAATTAATACCCCTTTATCACTAAGTTTCTCACTGTTAGAATGTATCTGCTTCTTTTATATGATTTTAGCAGGTGTTTCCCTATTTCTAGAAGTAAAAACCTCACTTACTTTCAAGTAAACATTAACATGTTGCACTATAAACCCCACTGTATCTACTAAGTGTCAAGGACTGATGCTTTCATTTATTTTTCCCCTAAATGTATAAAGCCTTGGCTGAACTTGTTGTGAGTTGTGCTATTTTATCCATTGTCTACACACTTGAACAGTTGACATACACTGAGCTGTGGACCCATTGCTGCTATTTAACAGTATGCACTGTCATACAAAATAAGTAGTCCACAATAAGTAGTCCAAAATAAGTAGTCTTGAAAGGGAAGCACATCTGTGTTTGAAACAAAGGAATAGCACCTGAAGAACGAAACAAGAACAAGCAATTTCCTCCACATGTACAGATCTCCTATAGCCGAGGAGAGACTCTGCTCAAAAAGGTCCATACTGGAATGTAAGTGCTGTCTGCATACACATCTGTGTGCTCAGAGAAGTTGTGCATGTGCTGCAAACCTTTCATGAGAAAAGGTTGAGGTGGCATTCAATCCTTGAGTGCGTGACTGCCTACCATGGCCCCCAAAACCCATCCATGCGCTTATTAAAGGTCAGAAGGTGCCCTTCAGACAGTTTCCAAACCAGCAATATTAGGCAGTCCAATAGAGCGAAACAATCTTTATTTGTGGTCTTTATTTGGTCTTTCCTGGCCCTTGCTAGCCTGCCTGTCAGGCTACATTGCCATGCATCCCAATGTAAATCTTCTAGCTCAGGGTCCAAGAGCAGGGAGTGCATTTGCCTTGGTCAAAGCTCAAACTCAAATTGAGGCAGGCCACTTTGGAGTTCTTTTGGACCACTTCTAAAGTGAAGTGGGTCTGAAGCAAAGTCAATCACTACACACATTTCAGAAATTACTTTGACACTTAATCGAGCACTTTGGTTTTTACAATTTTTAATTGTTTATAATCAGTCAACAACATTCGCTGCTGCTTCATCAAGTTGCCATTCACCCAGAAGTCCCAGCTGATGCATTTCTGAACATCCCTCAAGTACTGCACAGAAAGTTCGTTACAGGAAAGAAGTGGAGGGCTGGGGAGAAAAGGGCTGTAGTTTTGTTATTGATTTTTGTAGGTTGCCATCAGAGAATGACTTTACCAGAGTGCCCCAAACAAATTTCTTTCAGAAGGAACACTGAAGTAACATATCAAAAGTTGTTCCACAGTTTTCAGTGTTCCTTTGAAAGTTAAATTTGTAGAGTTGTACAATTGTCAGTGGTTCAACTTTGCTTGTGTGACCTTTTTATAATCCAGATAATTCTTGTCATAAAATTCAGTCTCTTGTATCCCAATTCTAATTTCTTCTTGCTGGTGTGTGTCTGTGGGTGTGTGGGGTGGGGGAGGGATGGGGGGGGAGAGAGAGAGAGAGAGAGAGAGTTATTTAGTTATTGCTTCTTTCCATACACGTGATTCTGGTGCCACTTCTAGCTAAGTTGGTTAGACTAAGCTAAATCTACAAGCAAGCAAACACAACTTTAAATGGGTGTGTAAAGAATATTACGTACTGAGCCACCCTCCTTCTCCTCAGTCTGTATGGCCCAACAGGTACCTATGGGCAGCTGTCAGAGGCTCTTCTTGCTGTGCATGACCATCACGGAGCCGAGTGAGCATGATGCCCAGAAAGGGCAAGCCCTGAGCCCCCCGGCCCCACTTTTCCTGGTTGTGTGTGGCCACTGCTCATCAGACAGGAAAGAGGTGCTTTCCACTAGGCCTACCTGGGAGTAGGCCTTAGGAGAGAGCATCTCCTCTGCATCCTCTTGCTGTGTGTGATTAATCACTCAGCTGAAAAAGAAGAAAACGTATTTTAAATGCAACTAGCACAAAACCCTTGCAAATATTTATATGACGTTTGGCAAGCTTCATTCAATGAGAAGAGCCTAGCAAGCCTTCTGAATTGCCTTCCCCCAGATTCAAGCATTTATCATTGTTTCTCCTTTATGGTCATCTGTAGCTTTGGACAACCTAAAGCAAGCTTCTGCTTAGATCCACATTGAAGTGCATCTCATCCAAAGCAGTCCAAAGCAAAGAAGTCCTCTGTCTGATGTATGAAGTGGGTTCCAAGGGAATTTTTCTTTCTGAGTCGAAAGGCTTCAGATGTTGTACCTGAAGAACATCAAGTAGAATGCCAGGTCCTCCTACTATTTAAGGCAGGACCACTCCAGATGCTTCACACTGCCTGCCCATGGCATATGTCAATGCTAATGCTTCACTTCTGTGACTGAAGACAGTTCTGGCAGATGAGGACACACAATTCATGGTAGCTCGCTTGGCTATGCCCCAGTCTCAGTTTCTTAAGTTCTCACTTCAAGCCTGGAGGCCATGACATTTGAAATGCTCCGAGAGCGAAGGAAAAGAATAGAACAGAGCAGCTTCACTCCCCCACCACCCACACATATCTCCCAGTTCTCCAGTTCCATCAAGTCTGAGTGACAGATGTGCAGGAGAATAATGGAGAAAGGGCTTTTTAATATGTGTAACAATATATTTCTTCCAGTTTAAAAAATATTGAAGTAAGTCAAGGGAGTGTACATAACACATAATAAGAGAACTACTCTTCAGGGAACTGCTACACATGATACTTCCTTTTGTGGAAAATAAAATAATTATACTAGGTTATAGCTCAGATAAATAAACAATGGGTGTCATGTTCAAAGTCCACTTCCAGTCAACTTTCATTGTGATAGGCTCTGAGTGAAGCCAGAAGTTTGCTTCTGTCAGTTCAGTTCCATGTGTCATTCCTAACAGAATAATGATTTCACAAGCATGGCAAAGGCCAGACTCATTTTCTCTCCCCTGCTGGAGAACTGCAAAGAAGCGTTTGAAACAAAAAGTTGTCAAAGGATTCTAATTTGAGAAATCCCACAACAGGTTCAATCATTTTTATTTTAGGCTAATCTCCAGATACAAGAACTCAGAACAGGCTTTTGTAATAGGGTTAAGACTATGTGCAAAATAGTATGCAAATGTTGCTGCTGCAGAGGGCATAGGATAATGCCTAATCTTCACTAATGATTATGTGACTAGCAAAGTACATTAAGCAATGATTTTACATGGAAATAATGTCAGGGCTCTGCCAATTTACAGATATTAATGGATTATGTTTATACTTAGCTCGGAAATCAGGCTAAATAGTTCTGCACAAACTTTATTAGTAGCTTTTCCTTGGCAAAAGGCATGGATCTATCCTATTTGTGTTTCAAGTTCTTTGCAGTGGGGAAAATATCTGTAAATTGTATGTGTTTGATGGCCAGCTTGTAACAAGCCTGAGCTGCATGTGTTTTCAACAGCTATTAGCAAACAGAAAGCAACATTAGTAGTGGTACCAAAAGCTGAAATCTGTGCATCATGATGGATAAACACCAACTGGCCCACAGGCTAACCTGAAATATTGCAATGACAGATCCCACTTGTATTGTGTGCATTCAAGTTTTCTGCAATTACTCTCTCTCCATTCGGGCCAATGCGTGAAGTGGCTCCCAGTCAGCTGCAGGGATGGGACCATCAGCATACTCAAAGTCATCCGCATTCTCTAATTTCCCCTTCAAAGCTCAGTTTGCCTCATTTCCATTCTCCAACATGAGTCGCTATTTTTTCTCCAAATGGGAAAAGTGTGTGAATTTTCAAAGGGGGGGGGGAATTCACTTTTTTTTTTTTTTTCAAGAGGGCAGTTTTATTTGTAATCACGGTCTCATGCTGGGGTATATGCAAACCTTGGCAAAGAAATACCCCCGGTCATGTTTGAACTTGTGAACAGGGAAAACTCTGATTTTAAACATGTCTCTAGAAATGGACAAATGGGCTACTAGGCTGTATGGAAATGGTCTTGTATTTGTTATTAATATGAATAAACTAAACATAAAATTATTGTACGTTGATAGAAACTGACCTAGTTGACATCTTTTATGAGTCAGCCCTGCCTTGACTTTGAACCTGAGGTCTCCTCAGAGGCAGGGGAGTAGGATCTCCCAGTCCCTTCTCAGCATTGCCAGAGCAAACTGCCTTTCCTGCAGAGCCGTTGGGCATTCCAGAAGCAGGAGCAGAGGTCTTCATAGCACTTCAATGGGTTCCTAGCCAGCTCTCAAAGCTGTTCCTCCTCCAGGCTCTGGGAGCAGAGGAAACATTAAGCCAAGTAGAAATGCCAAACCTGCTGCTAACGTGTCCAGAAAGAGACACACAAATCTACCTTACTGTGTCTCGACCAAGGAGAAATCTACTGTAAGGCTCAATCAGCACTTAACTAAGTGCCATGAATGGACAGAGGCTGCAGGTTCCTTGGGGTTCTCTCCCAAGCTCTAGAATCGCATGAATGGTAGACCAGTTGTTCTGGACACACTGTAATGTGCACCAGCAGCATGGGTCAGGGAACACCAGGAAGGGGTTAGCCTGGTCAAAATGAGATGAGACAAGACGAGATGAAAATTACAAGGCCAGTCCAGCGGACATCTGGCATCCAAGGTCTTGATAGTCATCCACTTCCCTTTTGTCATTCAGTTTGGGGAGATATCAGATATTAGGGCCTCAAGGATGAGGAGATAACAGTAACGACTGATTAACAACTGGTACCTGGAGTAGATGGTGGGCCCTAAGGTGTGGGAAATGGGCCATCACCCCATGGGTCAGCCAAGGAGCTGAGCTGAGACACTCTTTGTTCTTCTGCTGGGTTTCTGCAACCTGTGTTGCAGAACAATATGAAGCCCTGTGCAATGTATCTTGTTTGAAGGTAGAATCTTTTTGTCAAGCTAAGGCTAGGTCAACTTTGTTATTTTCTTGTCCAGATGGGGTAACAAGGCCTTGGGTTTTAGGATGCTTGGTTGGCTCTAAACTGTATTTTTGCTGCTGTCCAACCCCACCTCCTTTCCCACTTTTCCCTATTTTATTCCTTTTAGTCTGTATGATTTAGTACCTTCCACCCATATCTCTTATCCTTTTAAATAAATTTGTTTGTTCCCCAGCTTGGGTTGTCATGTGCTTAATGCAATTTCTGGTCCAGGTTGCCTGGAACTAAGGAGATGCTGGGCAGGATTTTGCCCAGTTGGCTGGGGGAATGGGGTTTTCCTACTGCCTTTCCATTATATACACCTGTGACCCTCCCCAGAAGTAAGGAAATAAACAAGACCCAAATGCTTCCTACAATCACATGGTTAATGAAAGAGACCATAGAATACAGCCAGTACTTCTTGTTTAAATCACCTGAATGCAAAATATAATCTTATGATAACTATTGCCTTGCTAAACCATACAGAACCATGCTTCTTAACCTTTCATTCCCGGTGGTTGTTAGACTACAGCACCCATTATCCCCTGTCAGCATGGAGCACGGCCAGCTATTGCTAAGATCTGGCAACATCTCAGAATCTGCATTTCATAGCCATTAATCTCTAGTTCATCTTCCAGTCTCCACCTGCGGTTAACCAGTAGAAATCTGTGAACATTTTAATAGCTAGCCAACTGAAATCCATTAACATTTGACAAAACTCTGATACTGTGTCTTTTTTCTTTGAAAAATTGTATGAAATAACTGTACGATCTTTTCTGGCATCCTTTTAAACTTGTGCTATGTAGCTCCTTTCTTTTCCTAGCCTAAGCACAGCTGTCCCTTCTTTGCAAGATTTCCTTTCTAGATCCTTGGGTATCTTTGTTGCTGACCCTTTGCTAATATTCAGGTTGAACTGTGAGTCTCCTCCAATTTTTTGACCCAATTCAGAACAAAGTAAATGAAGCTACAGTCTCACAAATCAATATCTTAATATTTTCAGTCATTCGCTATCACGTGCTGTGACTTATTATTCTTAACTAAATTCTGTAAATTTTAGGAACACTGTGGAACCTGCCCAGGGACTTCCACTGTCACATATGCAGGACAGATTGCATGCTAATAAATATTCAGGGCAATGGGGAGGTTCAATATCTTGTGACAAAGAAATATCAGTGTTCCTAAGCAACAGGGTAAAGTGATCACATCCTTGAAATAGAGCATACAAAGCTGCTGTCTACCAAGTTAGACCATTATTCCAGTACTGTCTACATTCTCTAGCAGCAGCTTTCAACTGATCATGGTCTTTCTCAGACCTGCCATAGGAGATCTTTTCAGTTACAAAAAGAAAACCAGCTTCATTTCTCTTATGGGTTAGTTTTCTATAAACAGGGATTTTTCCAAATTTGGAAGAGAATTCAGACATGCAATGTGCACAGCTATAGTTAGAGCGGCCATGTATCTTTGATGGACACTGGTCCTTGGCCAGAAAAGCTGAGAGTCCTCTGTTCAACATGTTGCCTCTTTCATGGGCTATCCTGGCAAAATCCACTTTGAAGATAAAGAAGCATGCAGAGGAGGATCTGGGCCCATGAGGCTTTCCAGCAACAGTGAGCAACTGGACAGCAAACTGCGACATCGCAAGGTCATCTGGGTAGTCTATTCCCCAATGGCAAGATGCTTTGCATTTCTTTTTAAAGTGAGTATATTGAAATCTGCATTTATACAGAAAGATTATCCTAAACAAATGGTATGCAGCTTGGATACAAATCTATTTCTTTTCTAAGGACTAGGCACAGTCTTGCTATCTCGTTTAGTGTTACTTTGGAAGTTTTGGGACTGTGCCTTGGAGAACCTTGGTTGCTTTTAGGTCCCTGGACTAAATGATAGGGGTTCATTCTACTATTTATATTTGAAGAAGCACTCCAGAGATAAACAAATGTATTTTCTCTATTGAGGAAGCTGCATGAACCATGGATCAGATAATAGTAGGATATATATTATTCCAGAGGAAAATGGCATTTGTATTATCAAGGTGATGTGGTGATACATAAGATAGAACCCAGCAAGTTGAACACAGACCATTAGTCACTGGATAGCCACGTGCCCCCTGCCATAGGACTGTACTCTATTTTAAAGGCATCTTCTGCTTGAAGGGTTGTCCTGTCCAATTTGATTCAAAGATTTTAAAAGGCTTAAGAATTATTGGCCATGAACAGTGAAAACCTGGGCAGCACACTGGATACTTCAGTTGGTTCAGAATAGAGCTCCCAAGATATTAACGGGAACCAGCAGGTATTCACATATAACGCCAGTCCACTATCACCTACACTGGCTACCAATTGAAGTCCAGGCCCAATTTAAGGTGCTGGTGATGACCTATAAAGTCCTAAATGGTTTGGGTCCTGGATACCTGAAGGCCTGCCCTCCCACCCCTTGAGATCTGAGGCAGAGGCCCTCCTCTGGAAGCCCACCTTGAAAGAGATCAGGAGGGTGGCTACCTGGAGGAGGGCCTTCTCTCTGGTGGCGCCCCAACTGTGAAATACCTCCCCAGAGAGGTTTGCCTGGCACCAATGCTTTTTTCTTTTAGGCGCCAGGTGAAAACCCTTTTTATTTTCCCAGTATTTTAATCATTACTTGGTCTTAATTCTCGCTTATATTTATCACTGGATGCTGTACTATTTTTTTCCTATTTTATTTGTGCTTGTTGTAAACCATCCCGAGACATCAGTAATGAGACGGTATACAACAACTTTAAATAAAATAAATACATAAAATAAGCAAAGGACCCAAGTCACAGTTTTCCACACCATGGCAAGATGTACCGTACGTCTGCTTATATTTGAATATGCATTTCAACATTTGATCCTATATGTATAAACTAGCACAGGTGCATTTCAGGCACTTAAATGCTCTTTTTTGTTCTCTCTTCTGGTGCTGCACGAGCCGCCACCCTATAGCCCAGAGGTGAGCCTGGCAAACCGTTGGGTCCGTTGCTGCCGTTCCTACTGCCCGCCACAGCAGGCAAGCAGTATTGACAAGCAGCAGGTGGCTGTTCCTTAACCTTAGGCCTGCACCCCTTTCCCACTTGTAGTCTGATTATTCTTTTTACTGAAACATAAAACCTGGTTAACATTCTTTGTAGTCTGGCTTTATCTTTTAAGGTCATTGTGTAACTCTGGCCCAGCCTACATCGCTGGCATTTTATTTCTTAACACATCACCTCCATACAATCTATGAAAAATACCAGCCGCAAAGCTCCATCTGTCTCTTTCTCCCACTTACATGCCTTTTCCCCTCTTAAAAACATGATATTTTATTCCTTCCTATCCTCACAAAAAATTCCACATGAAGAATAAAAGGCGAGCAAATGGTAGATGCGTGTGCATTTCCAAACACAGAGAAGCATCCTGGTTGAGCTAATCTTTATCTGACTTGTATGACGTAAGATTCCCACACCACAGCACAATCCAGTCATACAGTAATAACACAAAGCAATAACAAGTCTATCTCATTTTTTGTTCTGCTTAAATCTATGAAAGTTGAAAGAAGCTCACTTCCTTCTCATACTGGACTGAAAAACAGTTGGTCCAAGCAAAGCCAGGTGTGACATACTTTCTTGCAAGTACTCCAAATACACATTCTGATTCTAAGCTCCTGCCCTCCACAAGCTTCACCCAGTCCTTCAAAGATGTATATAAATATACTAATGTGCATAACTGTCATTAGGGATATATGCAATGGGATGTGTTTAGTATAGGGAGTTAAGTTAGAAATATAGGCCTGATTGATAACAGCCAAGGGTCAATCCACACTTAGTGAATGATGATTGTTCAGACAAGAACTTTTGGTTATGCTTAGCAATAAATCATAGAATCATAGAAAATTGGCCTGCAATCAAGCTAATAAACAAGTCAGAGCTGAGTCAAACCTAATGGAATCCATCCATCCAGCACTCACAGGCTTCCTCACATGCTTGATCTGGTTTTGGAAAGCAAGCCAAGCCATGAAGAAGTCCAGAAATGGCTGCAGAACAAAGGCTGCACACGTGGCTGCTGCATGCGGCATAGAAGAAGGATGCTACTTGCACAGCAGTCAGGCAGGGCTCCTTTCCATGCGCAATCAACGTTCTTCCAACTTCCTCCTGTGGCAGAGCAGTGGCACAAATGGTGGGTGCAGAGGAGGGACACGGCTTGCTCAGTACGTGGGACTCCATTCCTGCCAAGTGCCCTGCAAAGCCTTGCCACATGGCCAGGAACTTGGACTCAGGGCTGCTATGACGTGGACAGATTCTCACCCCCAAGACAGATTCCTCACACATCCCTACCCTAGACCAAGTGTGTTGAATTGTTCTAGTTCAAGAGCCAAATTTCATTCGAAGGAAGCCTTTGGGGAGCCCATTTCAGTGGTGGTTGGGGCCAAAGGGGCAGGCCCACACAGAAAGCATATTTTAATTTAATGCTCCTATAACCAGTAATTATGCCTTAACAGCCCAACATATTGTCTGAGGGCATAGAAGGCATCCACCATGTTGAAGATAAGCAGGTCTGGGGCTGGCCTGAGCTTGGAGGGGAGACCACCTGGGAACCCCCTGTAACCACCTTGAGTTCCACAAGGAGAGAAAGGTGGGATATAAATATAGTAAATAAATTAAAAATGAAATAGGTCTTTCAAAAGGGAAGGGGCTGCAAAAAGTCTGAGAAGCAAAACAATTAGTGGTCAAGGGAAAGGGGTGGAGCCAAGGACAAGGGCACAGACTTCTGGGAAACCCAGAAAGCTGGATTAGGAGTTCAGGGATACCATATCCCTGTATAAACAGAACAAACCCACAGCAAGTGGATATAGTTTGCTGAGTTGTAAGACACTTTTACCTGCCCTTGTACCTGGCATGCACAATTCTTCTCCTCATCATGCAGCAGAATACTGCTTACACCTTGATCGCAACCCTCCACCCTATTACTTTGGAGTAGCTTCCATGTCAACTAGCTGTATGAACAGCACATTAAGTTGGCATTTGGTAATCTGGTGTTTGAATTGAACAAACATTTTCCATCATTGCTCCTCTTGAAATCACTGGAATATCTGTTGGCTGTAGTTGTGTATTGGCTAGTTCATGCTTGTCTTTTCACATGATCTACAGAGAATGACTAAGATTTCCCTTATGGCTGTTAGTCATTGCACACAGCTTGAGAAGAGCCGGACAGAAAGTTTATTGCAACCTGAGTGTCTTTCATCCCTTTGTCAGTGTTTCATCACAAAATAAATAGGCTTTGCTGAATGACAGATTAATTGAGAACCAAATTAATGACCCCAAACTTTCTCTTTAATTAACGGGAAGGCTTTTGGGCTCCCTGGAGAATTCAAATTATGTATATGTATATGCATATGTAGACATACAAACACCCACACATTCTCTTCATCATCTCAGCATACTGCTAAATGTATGTGTCCTGAACTTGTGACAGGTGTGACTTGACTGTGACTTTTCTCCTTATCTCCATGTTTTGCTACAGCTTGTTTGAAGCTCTCTACATATCCTGAACATGGAAGAGCATTTCCCTCAGAGAAATGATACACGTTATATTGGAGTTAAACAACAGTCCTTAAACATGGAAAAAAATGTGAAGGCTTTGCTTGGGTGAATGTGAATGAAGGGCAGGAAGGCAGATAAAGGGGAGGGAAACAAAAAGGTAAATGAAGGTTGGTGATGGTCAGTGAAGGCTGCTCATAGCTGATAGGTGGACAACTGGAGAACACGAGGACATTTGCTTATCAGAGCCCAGCAGTCAGACAAAGGCAAGATTCTGTGCCAGCAATAGATCCAACACTTGACTGGGTGTGCAGTTAGACACAGTACAATGATCACAGAACTGGGTGCAGTCAGCATTTAATGCCTTGCAGCTGTGGAAACAGTAAAATGATCCCACCTTGCCATTGTGAAAAGGAGTAACATTCTGAGTTTTGTTCCTCTCGGCCTCAATGGGGCTTTAGAAATAACTAAACAATGGCTATTGAAGAAAGTATGTTTTAAATTCACCAGCGCTGTGAAAGTAGGGTGCTTTGTTTTCTTTTTCTTTTAGAAAGGCATTCCTCAAAGTTCAAAGCTCTAATAAAGCCTGCATCACAGCAGCAGGAGGTCTATCCTGGGTATGTAGTCAGAATATGTACTAAAGGGCTACGGAACAGAATCTTTTTGGAGGCTTGAGATAACTTTATTCCTGATATGGGGGGTAATAAAATAACCCCATAGCTCTATGGGGGATATTCACATCTCTACCTATAGCTAAAACTCTGAAACTCTGGCCTGTTTGTTTTGTTCTGCGCCAACTCCTTCCTCTCTTGAGTTTTTTGCCTGCAATAAAATATTACACAGTGTGTTGATGAAGTGCATCACATCGTCATCTCAGGACCAAGCTCCATGTTCCACAGAAGCTCTACAATCTGATGTATTTTCCTTTTCCTAGAAGAAGCTTTGGGGCTCCTGATTTGGATAGGGACTGCAATGCAAGAAAAAGGGGCTGCCTACCACAATAACTCCCCAGTCACTGCTATTAGCCATTGATCCAAGGGGAAGGCTATTCAAGCCCCTGTATGCATGCATGTTGTATTATGTACCTAGGAATTTTTCTCCCACAGTCCTGGTTTCACCAGCAATTGCTGTACATAAGGATACTGCCTCTAATACCAGTGATAACGAATAGTGAGGAGGACTAGTAGCCATTGATAGTCTTATCCTCCATGAATTTGCCGAATTGTCTTTTCAAAACATCAAAACATTACATCCTGAGGTAACCAATCTAGTAGCTGACTTATGGGCAATGTAAAGAGTATTCCTCTCTCTGTCCTTTATCCTACACCAATCTGCTTCATGGGATGACCCAGATTCTAGTATTTTAAGTGAGGGAGAAAACCTTCTTGCTATCCACTATCTCCACACTACCTATAATTCTATATATCTCTGTTATGTCTTCTATCACTTCCCTTTTTTTCCAAGCTAAGCAGTCTCAAATGGTGCAACCTTGTCTCACAAAGGAGTTGTTCCAGTTCCCCAATCATTTCAGGGATTTTTTCTGTACTTTCCCAACTCTACAATATCCTTGATTAGGTGTAGTGACCAGAAGCATACACAATATTCCAAACATGGTCATCTAAAGGACAGAATGATATTGGCTCCAATTCCCATCCAATTGATTCCAGTTCCTATCATCTCTGTCCAGCATAGCTGGTGGTCAAGGTTGATGAGAGTTGTAGTCCGGGGTCATCTGGAAGGTCACAGCTTTTCCATACCTAGAGTGAACCAGACAACTGGATTACATTGACAAATGCTCTGATGTGGCACCTCACTAAGTCTTACATTTCTTTCAGTTTGAATGATGTACAGCACCAGGAATGAAACACATTATAAAGCATTCCCTCATTCAATCTGATTCCTATTGCCCTATATCCCACAACAAAAAGTTACATTGCACAAGGTATGCATTTCTGGTACCATCTCATTTTCACCAGGTATATCGTAAGCTATTTTGGGATGCTGACAAGACTGATGGAAATGTGCCTGTCCTCCCATGGGGATAAATGAAAAAAACAAAAGCAACCCCCTCCCAACAATCTAATTTTGTTCCCTTAGTAACAAGGTTTTCCCAGTTTACCTTGCTGCATCAAGTTAATTAATGCATTTCTTTTCCACTTAGCAATACACATACTAGATTCATATCCTGCCTACAGCATAGAACTTATTTAATACATTTTTATCCCACCTTTCCACCAAGTAGAGTACACAGGTTAGTAAGGCCTTCACCTACAAGTTATTCTTAGGAGATTCCTGTCAGGCAGGCCAGGCTAAGAAACAGTGATGGGCCCAAGATCAACCAGTGGATTTTCTGGCTGAATGGGGATTTGAACTAGGGTTTCGCAGGACCTACTCTAACAGTGTAGCCACGCTGTCCTCAGTATAAAGGCAGCAAGAGCATTTGACTTATTTTACTTTATTTTATTGGTGATTGATATCCTTGGAATACTCTGTGTATTTGTGAGATGCTTTTACAGGTTTTTTGAATCCCCAAAGGTTTAAATTATCCTTTTGTCTGGACAGAGTGGTACTCTCAGGGATAGAACCTGGATCTTTTCAGCAAAGAGATGCAAGGCCAAGTATTCTTCTGTCCAACAGCTTGGTGTGGAGCATAGTCTTTGTACTTTTCTTGCTTTTCAGAAATGCATTTTCACATGTGATGCTGCCTTCCTAGCTCAAACCCCTAACGGCCAGCAATCAATGGCTCCCAGGCCTTTCTTACCTCCTCCAAAGAAGCAGACCAGCACGTGCTGCAGACCTGAGCAGGGGGGTGTTGTGCCATTCATTCAAGCTTTTGCGGGGCTTCCATGGGCACCTGGCTGGCCACTGTGCAAACAAGTACTAGACTGGTTGGCCTTTGGTCTCTTCCAACAGGGCTCTCCTTAGTGGGTTATGAGAAGCTTAACAACTTAACAACAACTTAACAACTACAGCAGCTCCCATTTCAATCATTTAACTGCTAAAAATCAGAAATGTCTTGTTCTGCACCACAGATTGCCAGACAGTATAGCTCCACTTGAAGTACATCACTATGGGCTGCGGGCGTGTTTGTTTGTTTGTCTCTAGTTATTTCTATCCTACTTTTGGCAGAGTTCTAAAAGTGGCAGATGTAAAAATAGATTAAAATATGTTGGCAATAAAATAGGCCAAAATAAAAAGTAAAAAACCCCACAAACATTTAAAGTATAAAAAAAGAAATAAAGTGGCATTAATTGGAAATACCACTTTCTAATTAAAACAGCAATAGGTTCAATACTTTAATATGGAATGTTGCTTAAAATTTGCCACATATATCTGGCAAGCAAGAACCAAAGAGCTAAAGACTTATCCAGATAAACGAAACTCCTACACTGGAGATGGAAGCCACTCGCCTGTGGCCCTCATGTTACATCCATTCTCCAAATGAAGGGAAAGTGGTAGGGAAAAGGGACATCTTTTTATCCTTTTATGTTTGCCGATCAGAGATCAGAGAGTCAAGACAGCCATTAAGGAGAAGAAAGCTTCCTTCAAAAAATGGAAGTCTTGCCCAATTGAAAAGAACGGATAGGACCACAAGCTTGCACAAGAAAGATTAAGCAGACCATCAGAGAAGCAAATAAAAAGTTTGAAGAGCCCTTTGCTAACAGAACTGAGGCTAAAAAAAAAAAAAAAAGAATTCTTTTAAGAATATTACAAGAAAAAAGTAGCTAAGGACGCAGTTGGGCAACTGCATGATAATGGTATTAAGGGAACACTAAGCAAAGATGAGGAGATCGCAGAGAAGTTACAGTAAATTAATTCTTTTTGTAAGTCTCTACTGCAGATGAGCCTGTCTCTGGGCTTATGTTTTCTGGAAGGAAATTTAAGGAATTGGGACAGAAAAAAGATGAGATTCTCAACCTTATTGACAAACTGAAGTCAGTAAGTCACCTGGTCCAGATGATATTCATCCTAGAGTTTTTGAGGAACTCAGGTATGAACTCACTGGCCTTCTTACCAAAATATTTAACATGGCTCTAAAATTAGCCCTTGTACCAGAGGATTGGAGAATGACCAATGTAGCACCATTTTTAAAAGGATATCTGCGGGGGGCGGGGATCTGGAAAAGTACAGGCCATTTAGCTTAACATTTGTTCTTGGTAAACTGATTGAAAACATTATTAAAGGTATAATTAATAAGTATATAGAGGGAAAAGGCCTGCTTGTCGGAACGGGGGTGGGGGGAGAGAAATCAGCATGGCTTCCACAAGGGGAAGTTTTGTCCTACTAACCTAGTGGAGTTCTTTGAGAGTGTCAGTAAGTGAATAGACAGGGGTGATTGCTTTAACTTACAAAGGGCTTTTGACAAGGTCCTTCTCCAAAGGCTCCTGATCAAACTCAGCAGTAATGGGATAATAGGGGGTGAGTCCTCTTATGGATCACTAACTGGTTAAAGAACAGAAGACAGAAGGTGGGAATCAACGGCAATTCCTCCCAGTGGACAGATGTCATCAGAACGGTCCTGCATGGTTCTGTATTACAACCGATGTTTTTCAGCCTATTCATAAATGATCCTTTTAGGGTGGTTAAAACAAAAAACAAAACAAAAAAAAGGATTGTGAGGACCTCAAAGTGTTGCTGGAAGAATGCGTATCAAAATGGCAAGCGAAGTTCAATATAAGCAAGCGTAGAGTAATGCATGTTAGAGCAAAAGCACCCCAGGTTTCCTATGTCCTTAGAACAAGATGCTTTTGCCACACATATCCAGGACTTGGGGAACTGGATACTGGAAGCCCCAATAAAGTTGCTTCCCACACTACTTGCTTCCCAACCGAAACATGAGTGACAAGGCAAGGAGCCTCCTGCCTCCCTTCCTGAATTGCTTACAGCCCTGTTGGGATGTGAGCCATGTGGGAAGGAAGTGACTAGCCTTTCTGGCATTTGTGAGAGACAGCTCATCCAAGTGCCAGACTACTTTCTTTCCCCATGCTCTGCACAGAGAAAACAAATGGGCTGAGCAGACTTGATCATATCATTGGAAGGGGTCCCACCTTCCAGCTGGGCTGCAGTGGGTGATCTGTCTGCTGGGCCAAACCAGGTGGCTTAGCAGTGCCCCAAAACTAGCCTGTCAGGAGGAGAAGCACAGCCAGAACCATTTCTCTGACTTGTTAGTCTTTGGTGGAAATGCATGTCTTTAAATATGGATTGGCCACTGCAGTCCCCTGCACAACCTGTCATCCACTTCCGTTCCACAGGTCACCCAGAGGTAAAGAGTGCCTCTCCAGTGGATTGTTTGGCTTCCTTTGTGGAATGCAAAATCAGGGGGCTCTTGAATCCCTGGAAGGCTACAAGGTAGGGACCCCAACTTGCCCTTGCAGGTGTTGGGAAAATTTGGATAAATCCTGTCTGAAAATCATTACTCCTGTGTGCCTTTGCGTTGTGGGATCAAATCCTGTCTTCCTTCTCAAAACCAAGCTGTCACTGTTTAAAATGGCATTCCACCACTCCTTTCTCTCACCTTTAGCTGTAGGCTACAGTAGGCCATTTTAGCCCAAATAGCCATTATAAATAGTCATTGTTGGAATTCAGTTTACAATAATCTTTTGATAGCCCAGAGGGCTTCATGTGCCCTGATCATGCAGAATGTTTAGAGTCGAGATAAGGGTCTGAGCTTATCATGAATAGTTTCTTGTAGCTTGAATTTGCATGTCTGAACAGACCTGGAGATGGGTTCAAGTTACTCAACTAAAGTGTCAATACAGACAATTAAAAATATTTTAATCTCATTGTTACAGTGTGATTGACTAACATTTCTTTATCTGTGCTGTAAGTGATGACCTCAGAATCTTATTGTAATCTCTGCATTCTGTCATCAATTGCCCTGTACCTGTGTACCTATAAATGCCCTGTAATGGTATTGAAGCTTTGCAGCAGAGTTCATCTCTGCCTGCCCGGCAGTGCAGCCTGCATTATCGTGAGTGTACCGCGGGAACCTTGGGGTAAAACAATAAAGCCTCAGATGGTCTGGACGCGTGGTCTTTCCCATGAACCCGAGTTTTATTCCCTCTTCTCAAATTGAGATTCTGGGATTCTGACACAGGTCATGGAGGCCTACTCCACAGGCTATATTTAGAGTACTTTTCTTCTTCCCAATCTGTTTTTGTATGAGGCTCAAGAAAACAGCTTTCCTATACTGTTAGGATCACTTATAGCACAAATATGTTGTGCTTTTCTATTTCAGAAGTCATGCAACTGAAATAAAAATGATGAGCAATCAGCAGGAGAGATTCTGAGTTATGTATAAAAATGCAAAAGAGCCCCATGCTAAGTGGTCCAAGTAATTGGGTAGACTGCTATTTATTTCCATGGGTTTTGCATTAGCTACCCTGAGTGAGTAAAAGAAAGGATAATTGTAGCACTTCTGCGAACAGAAATGTTCACAGCTGAAATGTTGCTTTTAGTCTAGGTTTTGCTGTCTTCCAGAAAAAGCTTGTGGGATGTGCGTATTTGTGTGCACACACATGAGTGCAAGTGCACACTCATATACACAGACACATTTTATCTTTCAAAATGTGTCTTCTGTCTCTTCTTCAGTCATTATGAATCATGTCTTACTTCAGTATTAATATTCTGCCTCTCTATTGTAAATCTTCAAATGATGCACTATAACTTGAAGTAATATGTTGGAACAGGCTGCTTCAGAACTCATTGCCAATTTTCAATACCTATTAAAGAAAGAAGTGCTTTAAAAGACTGCAAAGTACAGCGTACTTGAAAGGTGATGCACAAGATGAAAAGCTGGATCAATTGTTGAATTTTCAGGCATACCATTTATGAACAATTACATCTTCTATGATGATAATGATGATGTTACATCTATATACTATTTCTCATGAGCATGAAAAGCACCATAATATATTGCTCCTACCGGCTTATCATCCAAACAACAATCCCATGAGGTAGGTTAAGGTACAGGTGACTGGTCCAAGGGAACCCACTGAGATTCATGAGCTTCATGGTCTCCCAACCTAGACCAATACTATATCCGTGTCTTGTTGTAGTTAGTCATGAAGTCGTGTCCGACCCATCACGACCCCATGAACAACATTCCTCCAGGCCTTCCTGTCCTCCACCATCCCCCGGAGTCCACTTAAGCTCACACCAACTGCTTCAGTGACTCCATCTAGCCACCTCATTCTCTGCTGTCCCCTTCTTCTTTTGCCATCTATTGTTCCCAGCTTTAGGCTCTTCTCCAGGGAGTTCTTCCTTCTCATTAGGTGGACAGAGTATTTGAGTTTCATCTTCAGTATCTGGCCTTCTAAAGAGCAGTCAGGGTTGATCTTCTCTAGGACTGACTGGTTTGATCATTTTGCGGTCCAGGGACTTGCAGGAGTCTCCTCCAGCACCACAATTCAAAGGCTTCAATCCTTTGGCGCTCAGCCATCCCTATAGTCCAGCTTTCACAGCCATGCATTGCAACTGGGAAAACCGTAGCCTTGACTATATACACTTTTGCTGGCAGGGTGATGTCTCTGCTTTTTAATATACTGTCTAGATTTGCCAGAGCTTTCCCCCCAGGAGCAAGCATTGTGGGAATTCATCCCTGCCTCGCAGCATTCATGCTGTAGCTAGGCACGCTATGCTCAGCCAATAGTATTGTAATTTACCAGCCAATAGTATTGCAACTTACTCAGCTAATAGCATTGTACTTCACCTGTGTAACCCTATAAGGCTTGTGACCATATATAGCAATAAGTACGCTTCCTGTTACCCGCGCCTGCGCATAAGCAATCAATAAGCCTTTGTGAATCCTGCGCTTGCGCACAATCAACTAGGGTGTTCACTGCTTTACTCGATGGCTATTGGATTACGCAAGTATAAATGTATCAATCTGTGAAATAATAAAAAGGGCTGCTTGTGTTGACGCAGTAGAATTTTTCTGCGAAGATCTTCTTTGTTCTCCCGAACAACCAACCAAGCATGCTTTAAAACTTATTCTTTGTCTGCAGTGTCTTATTTCTCTCTCTGAACTCTCTCGCACCAATTGTCGAGCCGGATCTCGACAGCTGGTGCCCCGTGTGAGGCAATTTTGCAACTTTGTGAGGCAGTTTTGCAACTTTGTCAGGCAAAGGGTTTGCCTTGATTTCAACCTTCAGCTGCAAGCTGGCGGTTCCCAGTGAAGCAACTTTGTAAGGCAAGCGGTTTGCCTTGATTCAACCCCGGCTGCTAGCTGGCGGTTCCCGCGGTCGTCACCTCCCCACGCCTGGCACGGGTTACAGGCGCCACGCATCTTCGGATCCCGGGTGAGTGTGATTGGTCAAGTTAGAACACAATGGGCTCTTCTTTGTCTACTGAGCAACAGGCTTTTAAACGAGACATTCATTTTTTACTTACTAAAGAGGGACATTCTGTCACTGAAAGTGACGTCGAAGCATTAATTAA
>NW_025335268.1:65257516-65576327 GCF_004798865.1 Varanus komodoensis
CAGTGTTTTATTTCTCTCTCTGAACTCTCTCACACCAATTGTCGGAGCAGGCACTCCGACAAAGCATCTTTAAATATCTTGGCTGCAGTTCCCATCTGCGGTGATCTTGGAACCCAGGAAAATAAAATCTGTCACTACCTCCATTTCTTCCCCATCTATTTGCCAGGAAGTGAGAGGACCAGATGCCATGATCTTAGTTTTCTTAATGTTGAGTTTCAAGCCAACTTTTGCACTCTCCTCTTTCACCTGCATCAAGAGGATCTTTAGTTCCTCTTCACTTTCTGCCATTAGAGTGGTATCATCTGCATATCTGAGGTTGTTGATATTTCTCCCAGCAATCTTAATTCCAACTGGTGATTCATCTAGCCCCTTCTATCTCATGATGTGCTCTGCATATAAGTTAAATAGACAGGGCAACAGTATACAGCCTTGCCGAACTCCTTTCTCAATTTTGAACCAATCAGTGGTTCCATGTCCAGTTCTCACTGTTGCTTCTTGACCCGCATATAGGTTTCTCAAAAGACAAATAAGATGGTCAGGTACTCCCATCTCTTTAAGAACTTGCCACAATTTGTTGTGATCCACACAATCAAAGGCTTTAGCATAAACAATGAAGCAGAATTAGATGTTTTTCTGGCACTCCCTAGCTTTCTCCATGATCCAGCGTATGTTGGCAATTTGATCTCTAGTTCCTCTCCCTCTTCGAAATCCTGCCTGTACTTCTGGTAGTTCTCGGTCCACATACTGCTGGAGCCTAGCTTGTAGGATTTTGAGCATCACTTTGCTAGCATGTGAAATGAGTACAATGGTGTGGTAGTGTGAACATTCTTTGGCATTGCCCTTCTTTGGGATTGGAATGTAAACTGATATCTTCCAATCCTGTGGCCACTGTTGAGTTTTCCAAATTTGCTGGCATATTGAATGTAGCACTTTTACTGCATTTTCTTTTAAGGTTTTGAATAACTCAGCTGGAATACTGTCACCTCCACTAGCTTTGTTGTTGCTCAGACTTCCTAAGGCCCATTTGACTTCACATTCCAGGATGTCTGGCTTGAGGTCAGTGACCACCTCATCGTGGTTATCAGGGATGTTAAGCTCTTTCTTGTATAGTTCTTCTGTGTAATCTTGCTACCTCGTCTTAATTTCTTCTGCCCCTGTAAGGTCCCTGCCATTTTGGTCCTTTATCATGCCCATCTTTGCATGAAATGTTCCCTTCATATCTCCAATTTTCTTGAAGAGATCTCTGGTCCTCCCAGTTCTATTGTTTTCTTCTATTTCTTTGCACTGTTCATTTAAGAAGGCATTCTTATCTGTTCTAGCTATTCTCTGGAATTCTGCATTCAATTGAGTGTATCTTTCTCTTTCTCCCTTGCCTTTTGCTTCCCTTCTTTTCTCAGCTATTTGTAAAGCTTCCTCAGACAGCCATTTTGCTTTCTTGCATCTCTTTTTCTTTGGGATGGTTTTAGCTGCTACCTCTTGTACAAAGTTGCAAGCCTCCGTCCATAGTTCTTCAGGCACTCTGTCTATCAGATCTAATTCCTTAAATCTCTTGGTCACCTCTACTGTATATTCATCAGGGATATGCTTTAGGTCATACCTGAGTGGCCTAGTGCTTTTCCCTACTTTCTTCAATTAAAGCCTAAATTTTGCAATGAGAAGCTCATGATCTGAGCCACAGTCAGCTCCTGGTCTAGTTTTCATTGACTGTATAGAGCTTCTCCATCTTTGGCTGCAGAGCACATAGTCAATCTGATTTCTGTGTTGACCATCTGGTGATGTCCATGTGTACAGTCACCTCTTGGGCTGTTGGAAAAGAGTGTTTGCTATGACCATCGTTTTCTCTTGACAAATTTCTACCAGCTTGTTCCCTGCTTCATTTTGTACTCCAAGGCCAAATTTGCCTGTTATTCTGGTTATCTTATGGCTTCCTACTTTAGCATTCCAGTCCTCCATGATGATAAGGACATCATTTTTGGGTGTTAATTCTAGAAGGTGTTGTAGGCCTTCATAGAACTGGTCAACTTCAGCCTCTTCAGCCCCAGTGTTTGGGGCATAGACTTGGACTATTGTGATGTTGAATGGTTTTCTTTGGATTCGAACTAAGATCATAACCACTACAGCTTACTTAATCTCAGTTTCACATTGAAAGCCCCCCTCTGTGATGGATTTGTTAGTTTATCCCAGTCATCTCAAAGTGTGTGGAGCATTTTTCCCTGTAGGTGCCAGCACATTCTTGCACACACTGGTACTTTGATTTCATATATGAGTTGATGGCAGCAGGAGACACCTGTTCTTCCTCTATTTCATTATGGATATCCCTGGCCTATCACTTCTAATATCAGCTTCAGGTGGTGAATACTGCCGTGAGACTCAGCATGGAATGGTGGGTAGAGTGTTGACCTAGGGACCTGGGAGATCTGGGTTATAGCCTCCATTCGGCCATAAAGCTCACTGGACAGCTTTGGGCCAGTCACTTACTCTCATCCCAGCCATCCTCCCAGGGTTGTTGTGAGGATTAAAAATGAAGTGGAGCAGCCATCTTGGATTCATCTGAAGAGGAGCGAAAGGACTTGAATGCAAACGTAGAATTATTATACTAATAACAAAAATTAACAATAACAATAATCAATTGTCATTAAAATGGGATCACTGAAAAACAAGAGACTTGGCAGAGCCATAGTGGACACTGAAGTTTGCTACAGTAAAACAAGCAAAAAATTTAAAGAAAATAGTGATGGTCAGAGGAGGGGTATTACCTCCACCCTCAGCCCAGTTTGGCCTATTTGCTAAGGACAGAATGCCCAGCAAGAGTTGGAAAAGAAAAACTACATGTGCATTGCTTGCTGCCATGGAAAACTGGGCTTGCAGAGGAAGGCTGGTTGGAATCTCAAGCAAGAGCATGCCTGTAAAGAGCCAAGGAAACATGGCAGCATGTTATTCTAAATCCCACTTGTTAACTAACAAAAGATGCATAATGACCACAGAATGACTTGCATGTGGCAAGGATGTGTGAGAGTACATTTCTAAGGCCTTTGCATGTAAATATACACTGAACTCTGACATGCACCCAGAATTAGGGCTGGAACACATTATTTATCCTCATACGGGAAAGGAAGCTAGTTCATTGCATTCATTCATTTATTGCATTTCTGTACTGCCCAATAGCCAAAGCTCTTTAGGCAATTTACAAAGATCATAAAAACTATTAAAATGCATTATGCATAGTATAAAATACCATTTCCTTTGCATGGAAATCTATAAACAGACAATACAAACAGCCATACAGATGTATATAAACACATCCAGCCCATGATTAAAACCTAATGGCCTCAAATTCCATTTTTCTTGGTGAAAAGGCAAGGCACAAATCAATCAATCATGAATCAATCAAATAAATAGGGTACAGTTAGGCCCACCGCCGGGATGGAAGAAAAACCGGTTCTTTGCCCCATGACTATAGTTTGAGAATCAAGTATTCTCTCTCCCTGACTTGGCCCTCTGAGTTTTATTTCTCAATGGAAAATTTAAGGAGCCAATCCCACCTTCAGTGAACACATCAGTAAGATCACACACACTGGCCATGCCGATAGATCACTGTTTGGGTCCCTAAGCGTCTGTCAGGGGCTGTGCATGTGAACAGCCAAGGTCCTAAACTTGGTGCAGAAGCTAAATGCACTCAGGACGACTTTCAGTAAAACTGATCAAGCATCTTTTGTGATGTTTCATCAATGACCACATTGGCATTGGGAGTGCTGCCAGTGGGAGCTACGGCAACTGAGTGCACAAAGGGGTTCACATGACTGCTCTTCAGTCATGTCAGGGTATAACTAAAAGGATGTTGGGAAAGTGGAGCAGAATGTAGGGAACTGACTTTTTTGATACATTGATGGTGAAGAACAATGGAGCTGGAGGACAATGGCTTTCCATTTGGTCCTTCTGCTGGAGACCATAAAGCAGATCATATGCTTGGAACCATAAGACTACTTAGGTCACCAATAGGCTTGGGGATATAGGGATGGGGGGATGCATCATATATTTCTTGTTCAAAAGCTGTTTCAAATGCATTGGCTGTAGCGTTCAGCATGCACTGGGATAGGGGAGCTTTGGTGTTCATGTGTGATAATGCAAACTTTGTGTCTTCTCATTTTTGAGATCCATAGCCCATGTGTAGATTAAGGTGAATATACTAACTTAATAAATGTTAAGTTATACTAATTTAATAAATGTTTACCTCTCCTTTCAAGGCAAGAATCCTTCCCTTGATGCTGTAAAACAATTTAAAGTCAAAGCAATGTAGTTCTGAAAATCATAGTTAGGAAAGAATGCCTGTGTCTACATGTATAGTTTCTCTAAATATAGGCATATACGGACACATGAACACACACATACACACAAATACAAGTTCTGATTAAGCTAACAAGCTGTTTATATCACTGGAAGTCTCTGCCATTCTGTCTTCTTGGCCTTTTATAAGAGCAAAATTCTGGCAAACTTGAAGTTGCTTATACAAGGGAAGCCTAGACTGAGTCAAATGATGACAGTAATTGCAGATTTTCAGTGAGGTCATGTATGAATAGCCAAGGCCATATATGAATCATGCCCCAAACACCCAATTTAGAGGAGTTGAGAGCCTTGGTTCTTCCTGCTTTGATGGTATGAGGTTTTAAGCTGTTTCAGAAGATGCAGCCCCCTTCTACTGAACTTGCTAGAACTTCGGGTGTAATATGGTTGTCCTGCTCAACTCTACAACCCTTGAAAAGCTATGCCTGTACATCTGAATCTTAACTGGGTGTGGATGGATATCTTTGGCTAAATAGTGGAGCCCACTAATTGGCCTTCTTTAAAGATGAAAGCCTGGTTTACCTGGTTAAACTTGAAGAACTTTGTGCTAATCAGTATAGATATGGATTTAATTCTAAATGCTATGGATTGGAGCTGGACTTGCATAAGTGCTAATATTTCCAGAGAGGAGTTCATTCATAACACTTTCACTTTCAGAAAGTACAGGTGATTGTGTTAATCAGTTTTCCATCTCTCCGCAGATCTCAGTGCCACCTGCTGCCTGATTCTATGGGATATCCAGAAGTGAGGAGAAGATTTTCAGAGGGCATAAGCAGCTTCAGGGAGAAGGGAAATGGACAGGACTCCCTACTTCTTTCATTCTGCAAATAGAGGACTTCTGTTGAATTAGAGGCCTTCCACAAACAGAAGTCCTTCCATTCACAGGAAACATATTTTGGATCTTGACTGATACCTATATTGCACTTTTTGAGTTTTACTTTCAAAGACGAGTATTTCATATTTTTGTAAAACTACTCAAGCATTATTAACAGTTCTTTTATTGACATGTTGTACATGTTCTTTATAGCACATACTTTTTGGCATATTTCCTTCCTTTTTCTGTTTTTAGGGAAAAAAGAGAATTTATTCACTTCAGGATAAGGTTCCTGAATCCATATGCTATCACAATGAATCCAAAATTTTATGGAAATAGCTGAAGGCAGTAACCAGGGGCCATGGCGGGGAAAGAGGGCAGGGATATGCTCATGTCCAACAAGGATAAATGTACTGGGCAGTGATCCATCATCATAGTAGCAAGAAACCCACCACCGACCACCTGTCCACCTCAGGGAGCCATGGTATCAGCAATAATAGAAGGTCTGGGAGGCCTACGTACACGCATCAACATGACAACATCTCACAGCTGTAGGTCCTCCATTGTACAAAGCTGATCAGCAAGGCCTGCTGAAACATCCTTCATATCCTCACACAGATGGTCAGTGTTCCAACACTAGTAGGTTTACACTATAACTATTCATGGACTTCCTGGCAGCTCTAGACTGCTTTTCTTCCATGCCGTCATCTGGCTTGTAACCATGATGTTAGACCAGGAGAGCGATTTGGTAACAGATCATTAACTGAGTGTGGCTTTCAGGAATGGAAAGATTGCAGCATGTATTAAATCAGCCAAGCCCATACTTGGGGGTGGTAACAATGAGGCACAGACAGCCTCCATGCTGGGGAAACAAGATGTTTTCCAAATGTTCACTCAGTTCCTTAGGCTGTAACATTTTTCTGAGGGAGGGGAATGGCACACTTATGACCCAGCTAAAGTTAAGTACATTTAACAGTGTGAAGCATATGCTTAAATGTGCTTAAGATTAACTGGATTGTGTTCTTCTTGGTTTTGGAAAACAGCACTTTAAAGAAGCTCCAAGTGATACTATGATACTGCTGGGTCCTTAATGCATGTGTGGATATGATTATAGAAAATATTTTTTCCACATTACAACTTATTCTGAAGCCTTTAGGTAAACTCTTCATCTCTATGAGAGAAGGAAGCATATACTATTGCATTGAAAGGTGACTCCAGTTACGGGCATTTTCCTCACAACTTTTCTTTAGAACAGCACCTTGCACTAACATATGCTTAAAATGCCACAAATCAAGTGGAGAAGAATAACCGATTCTGTTGTGCAATAGTCGACTGTTATTGTGATTGTGATTGTTGTTATTGTTATGTGACAAAATGACATGAGAAACTGAGGGTAGATTGGCATATAAATATCAACATAGCTGCTTCCAGTGAATCATAATCAAAACTGTTACATTGTTCAAGAAATGTTGCCTGGTATCTCTACCTCAAGCTCATCTTCTGTAGAAGCAAATAAGGAAAGCCCTGCTGGATCAGACCAAAGGTCCATTTAGTGCAGCACCTGGTACACACAGTGGCAGATCAGCTGCTCACAGGATCCCTCTGGCAGGATGGGTGCAAGACCTCTCCTGCAAGTGCCTCAGCAACTGGGGCATGCAGGCAGGGCACTGCAGCACCCAGCCAGCCAGGCTAATGACCACTAGCTATGAATCTGTTCAATCCCCTCTTAAAGCCATCCAGATTGGCGGCCATCACCGCTTCCTGTGGCAGAGAATTCCATAGTTTGACTTCACTTGACATCGCGTGAAGAACGTCTTTTTATCTGTCCTGCACCTCCCACTAATCAGCTTCATGGTTTCAGTGTTGTGGGACAGGGAGAAAAATGTCTCCCTCTCGACTTTATTCCACATTGTGCAAAATTTTAAACACGTCTATCATGTCTCCCCTTACTTGCCTTTTTTCTAAGCTGAACAGCCCCAGTTGTGGTAGCCACTCCTCACAGGGGCGCTGCTCTATGTCCTGTCTGGCCCCATCTGAAGAACCCTTTGGTAGATGGCAGGAAGCCCCCGAGCCAAGCCTTACAGAGGAGCTGCCTGCATCTGCAGCCCTTAAGGTGAATCAAGGAGAACCTGGTTTCTGGGGAGAAGCAAGCATCAGCCTCAGGCTCATGACACACTTAGCCTCCAATCACTGACCTAGAGGCAAATTCTAAGTGGCCAACTTTAGAGCTCAGACATCTAAAGGTCACCATCTTATCAGCTGGCAGATGCACCTGAGAAAACCTTGCAACAAAAGCTGTACTCACAAGTGTGCTACTGCTCCTGAGATGTTTCTGCAGGTAGCACCAAGGGCCTGCAGCAGTGCTCTCTGATATCTGTGAATGAGGAGGCTCAGGGCCATCAGACCCAGGCTGTACATGCTGGAACAAAGGTTGAGTTCCTTGCCTTGCCTTGCCTTGCCTTGCCTTGCCCTGCTATCCCAGCTCTTCACTGGGTTGTCTTGTGTTCGAGTTTGGGGTGCATACAGACCTTGCTCTACATTTAGACCCTGCTGAATCCCTGGCACTCTGTCCCAGCACCACCCTTGTTTTGCCTACAGTTTGTGTATGTGCTGATGATAAAGACCTACTTCCCATTCACAAATGAGAGCTTTATAGGTCCTCACAGAGATCATCTTGGCTATAGGTAGGGGAGAATTTTATACCAGTTGTGTGCTGATATGAACTTACCCCTATGCAAAACCGAACATTTAACCCTCAGCATTTCTATTTCACTCAATATCTGAGCAGCAGCAACAACAAATCTGTGTAGTAGGGGAAAATGCACAGAACAATATATAGTAATGGAGAAAAACATGCCAACGAACATATAAGGTGGAGATAAGAAACATTTTTCAGCCTAAGATCCACATTCCAATTTAGAATGGCTCTTGGGGACTCTATTCCAAGTGTGTGTAAGCAAACTGCACAGGACCAAAATGTAAAGCTTACTGATTTCAGTAAACAGCACAACTAAGAACACATCACAAGGGGAAACTGCTTGCCAAAAATGTTTATGTTAGGCAAACATGCCTATGAAGAATAATTTATTAGGAGAAATACACATACATTTTTATGCTGACTTTACTTTCTTGAAAGTTGAGAATTAATTCAGCAGCGTGATGGAATGAACTATGGATTAGAAAAATGAGATGCTGAAGGAAACAGAGATTGATGGATCTGTACGCTTCTAGTCCGGCCTCCACAACTTTAGTCTGCAGATGTAGGTCAACTTGTTGAAATGTGACTCCTCAAACCAAAGGATGTGTACTTTGGAGACCAGGTGTCCTAAGAAAGTTCTGGCCTAGTCTTCTCTCTGCTCTGCTAGTTTTCTAAGTGTAAGATCTGTAGATGTTGGCAAGAAAAAAGACACAAGCTTGCCATCTCAGTGAGAGCCAGCTGGGCCAAAGATTTGGAGAAGCTGGCAACAAGCCTTGTCCATTATTCTCAGTTTCTACAATGGAGAAGGTTTTACATATGGCAAGTGAAATCAAGGTTTATGAGCATATTTGCACAGCAACTCCCCTACAAAGAGAGGTGAGAACTTGTGAAATTGCTCAGCTGAGGGAAAAGGCAAGGAAGTGAAGACATTATAAAGCTGAACAAAATTCTGTATTGTGTGGAGAAAGTTCTATGGAAACAATTTTATTTCTCTTTCATAGTACTAGAACCCTGATTAGTAGAAGATTCAGGAATGATAAAAGGGACTTCACAAAGTGCTCAGGTAAACTATGGAATGCTCCTCCAGAACATGTGTTGATGGCCACCCATCTGGTTGGCTTCAAAAGCAAGTTGGACCAATTCACAGACAATAAGGCCATGAAGAGTCAGTTGCCCTGCTGCTGCATGCTGCCTTCAATATAATAGGCAGTCATGACTGCTCATATGTACACCAGCTGCTGGAGAAGGAGCTTTTCCACTCATATGTTTGGCTGGCCAGTGTTTGAATAGAGCAGTGGATTAGAGAGGCCCTTGGCTTGTGCATCCTTAGTAATTAGAAAAAGAACAGAAAATCTTCCGTTTGGTACTGCAGGAAAGACACAAGCAAACATAGAAAAGTTGGAGCAGCAGCCATGAAATCCAGTGTATCTGGATTTTGTAGGGCAATCCTGACATCCTTAGAAAGCTGGAAAGAGAGGAAAATGAAGCAGGACAAGTATATGGATGAACAAGATACATCGTCTGCCTAGCTGCACATGCAAATTTGAATAAAAAAGGCTGAAGATATCAATCAGCACTTTGTCATTTTTAATCATAAAGATCTACCCATGAGAGAGAAAGAGAGAGAATGAGTAGGAGGAGAGGAGAGTTTTATTGCAGTTTCTCAACTTCAAAATCCATAATGTTATATCCTTTTTAATGAATGCTTACTGAGGTATATTGAAGATGTATTTATTTCAGTGTGGTTTGCATGCAAGCAGTTGGATTTGTCCACAGACTCCTGGAAAATGGAGTTTAAAAGGTAGAATGTTCAAAAACTGAAGCCATTTAAGAACAGTTTGATCTTTAAAAACAAAACAAAACCTGCTATTTTCCTTCCATGAGAAAACATACACCTCTTCTTTCCCCACACTGTATGCATCGTTCCAGTCCCGAAAGGTCTGCCTGTATTTTCTATTCATCGTGAATCCTGATGGTTGGCATCCCATTGACAAAAGCTTTGTAGCTTGACTCCATCCCTGTCTGGAGCTTCCCCAAAATGTGGTCCACTTTGTTATAACCACCCAGGCTTCTTCACTTCATTCCCTTCTGACTCATATTTCTTTCCTTTTTACTAGGAAAGCTCTGAGACCACCATCTGCCCATCACATGCATGGTCCTTTCTTTCCTCCCTTTCATCCACTGTGTCCTTTCACTCACCTGTTTCTCTGTTGCCACCTTTTGTCCTTTGCTGCTGATTTCTTTTCATCATCATGAACTTTATCACTGCCTTCCAGTACCCTCTGACTGGCTGAATCTAATGTGCGGTGTTGCAAATTAGAATGACTTCCAGTATTAAGTAGTCCAAATGACTGGTGGTTATTACCTATTTTGTGATCTAGACTAGCTGAGAGACCCAGCTGATTAAGTGGCAAGTACTGTACAGGGGTCAGGTGCCCCTTCATCCTGCAAGAAGCCATACGCCTCCTTTCTGTTGCAGTGACTAGAGCAATTTGGGGATCACAGCAGAATGCTGAGGGACATCTGCCTATCACTTCTGTGATTGTCTCCTACAGGCAGCTGTCATGCTAGATTCAAAAGAATGAATCTCTATGGCCCTTGAAGAATGATCTTATCTCAGGCATGTCACTGTCCAGGACGAAGAAGGCCATTCTACAATTATCTGTTGCAAGGTTCTGCCTGTCCAGTAAGGGCATAGTTGATGGACCAGCTGAAGCTGGTAGGGAGTGCTGCTTATTTTATTTTATTTTATTTTATTTTATTTTATTATTTTATTTTATTTATTTAGAGCTTTTATATACCTAACCCTAACCCTAACCCATTACTGGTGTCTTGGGACGGTTTACAACAAGCACAATTAAAATAAAATAAAAAAATAGTACAGCATCCAGAGATAAATATAAAACCACAATTAAGACCAGTTAACAATTAAAATAAAGGGAGAATAAAAAGCTTTCCATCTGGCACCAAAAAAAGAGAAAACATTGGTGCCAGGCGGATCTCTCTGGGGAGTGTATTCCATAGTTGGGGCGCCACCGCAGAAAAGGCCTTCCTCCGGGTAGCCACCCTCCTGATCCCTTTCAAGAAGGGATCCCAAAGAAGGACCTCTGCCTCTGATCTCAAGGGGGATTGCCACCACAGCCACCTGGAATCCAAGGATAGCTCTGGGTCAAGGAGCACTCCCAGACTACAGACCTGGGACTATGGAGGGAATGCAACCCCTTCCAGAACTGGGCAAATATCACTCACCCAGATAGATAAACCACCTAACAACAGTACCTTGTCCAGTCTTCTATGGATTCAGTCTCAATTTATTGGCCCTCACCCAGGCCATCACTCCATCCAGGCACTGATTCACCTGGATTAGATAAGCAAGAGAGGTAGAGCTGGGTGTCATCAGCATACTGGTGACACCTCAGCCCAAACTTCCATATGTTCGTCCTCTCCCAGCAGTTTCATGAAGGTGTTAAATAGCATGTGGGTTAGGATGAGACCCTGTGGTACTCCATGGCAAAATTGCCACGGTGCAGAGCCACACTCCCTCAGAACCACCTTCTAGAATCAGCCAGCCAAGTAGGAGTGGAACCACTGCAGTTCTTCCAACTCCCAATTTGACCAGCCTATCCAGAAGGATCCCATGATCGATGGTATTGAAAGCCCCTGAGAGGTCCAGAAAAACCAACAGGGACACGCTCCCCCGTCTTTCTTCTGGTTTGTTGTTGTAAGGATAACATTGAGAGGATAAGAACTATCTAGCCACCTTGATTTCCTTGAATGGAAAAAAGGTAGGATGTAAATCTAATAAGTAAACAATTACACCTGCACTGGTGTTCAGTCTTGTTTTTCCCATTAGTATTCACTTTAGTCAGATGTACATTTCCAGAGCACAGAAGAATTCAAAGAAAACCTTTCCTTTTTACAAAGGAAAAAGAGTTTGTGTTTATTTCCTATGGTGAATCTCTTCAAAATTTCCATCAAGTTCCAACTGAGTGCAATTGTCTATTTTTTAATGACTAATACATGCATATACACAAAACAGCACATGCTCACACATAGTCCTTTATGCACTCTATTTATAGTATAACTGTTTGTTCTTTCATAGGTACTGAGCAAACCACACCATTTATTGGAGTGCTTACTTTTGACAGCAGCTTTACTGTAGATGTTCCATAAGCCTATCTGTTATAGACTAGATATGATAACAAGGGAATTCCTTTGTTTCTTGAGTGATTTATTATTATGTACGTTTCTTTTGTTGTTGCTTCCTTTATTTTTGTCAACTTTATGTTGGAATAAATAAATGTCACAATTAAAGGAAGAAAACGAAAGGGAAGGTTCAGGGGAAAGGAGGATTTGTGTTCTGTCCGAAGTTATTCTTACTTACACTGAATAAGGTGAATATTGGATGCAAGCTTCTAGCTTCGTGCCTTAGCACCACCACCAGTATATGGGGGGTAATGGAAAGTGCTTCTGTGAAATATGCAGCCCAAAAGCCCTATAACAGAGGCACCCCTCACATCTCTGAGTTATCTCTATTGCAGTAAGAGAGATCGTTGTTGTTTATTGATTGTGGGAAAAGTCCGTTTTTTCTTGATGAAACTTCCAAACCTTGTGAACAAGCAGATTGATTTGGCAAGTGTGGGGGAGCAACTGCAACACTGAGAGGTTGTTTTTCACTTTCATACTGTTGTTCTCTTCATGATGCACTTTACAATTGTGCAGGAGCATGAAAAGCATTGGTTATAGTGAGGTTTTAGTCACAAAAACCTCTATTTTCTCTTACCACTTCATCTACCCTTGGATTCAGGGTTCCTTTATGTCCTGTGAATCCTGATTTAATTGATAATGGGAGCACACTGTGTACCCCAGTATATAGTCGCAGCTCCTGCTGATCTCAGGAAAGCCGGACACAGTAACCTAACAATCTGTACAATGATGTGAGTTTCAGGGTCTTAAAAAAATCTGCAAATATTGCAGGGAGGAAGAAAGTGGGATGTTGCATTATCTGCTCACTGCTGAGTTGAGAGCAGATCTGCAATTTGCTGGCCATCTGCAATGGACCAGAGCAACACAATAAGGGGCAGGCTAGCCTCTCCCTCACCCAACAAAACTCGGCACAGCCACTAAGGGCCCTGGGGATCACAGCCAAACTTCCTGGTTTGAGATCACTGGGGACCATGTGTGAAATTCAATGGTTCTACACTCTGAGTGACTGGTGTCAGAACAATGAACTTAAGGTCTGGATGCACGTGATAAATGTACAAATATACTTATGGATTAGGTGTATGTGACAAGGCCTTTTTAAGGGATCTGAGAGTGTCAAACGTCTGTGAATGACTTTCAACCGCAGTGGTTTAGGTGGACTTCCTGCAATGCCTGGCATGACTGACCCAGCAAGGATTCCAGTAGCAGGGCAGAGAGATCCTGGCTCATGACCAACATCCCCCCACATATCAGAACAAAGCTGGAAACAGCAGACGGTAGTGTCAAGACAGCAGCTAAAGATGCGAGCTCCAGATTGTCTTGCAGAGCACCAGGAACCAGACCCAGAGCCTGGCAGGAACCTCCCATAGAGGCCCAAAGGCCACTGCAGAAATCCTGTGAGCTACAGACCCTGCCTAAGGGCCATCACCAGGCTGAGGTGAGTCTGTTTCTGGATGAAGAAGGGTGGAGAAGAAAGCGTTCAGAGGACCTCCCACTGTGGCCAACTCCCAGTTTTCTCTTTGGGGATACATCATCACAATGCCATACACACAGACTATCAGACCTAATGCTCTTCAGTGGACTACTGTTGTAGAAAGCCAAACTGTAGTTTAATTGACCCAACCCACTCAAATCTCTTTGTACCCCTTAAATTGAAATGGGGTCCTGCAGGAAAAATACACAGGAAATAAGGAGACAAATAGGCCCAGTTTCCCTCTTCACATTCCACAAAAGTGTTGTACAGTTAAGAAGGGTGATCTGGGCCAGAATATCATGGCCTATTTGGAACATCCACAATCTGTTTTCACTAAATAATTCCCATCCAGTTTAGACAGAAATTTGAATCTACGTATATCTGTGAGGTATGGGTTCCATTGGCTTTCTGATATATATTCATTAATTGTTTCATGCTAACTCTCAGCCTCAGTTCCCCATTGGTGCAACGGGCTTCTTAATCTACTTCCAAAACTGAGATGGACAAATATGTCATTTTAAGTTTTTTCCACATTCAGATTTTTTTAATACAAAAAAATTTTCTTTACAAAGAAATCTGAGAATAGTGGAGTCTTAACAAACAACTGAATGAAATTCTCATCCCCCTGCACTGACCAAATTCGACAGGTCCAGCTATGCCCAGCATGGATAAAACAGTGTAGCACCTGCCTAGTATGTTGCTCTTGAAGATCTCAAACCTGGCCAAAAAAAAAAGAGGTAGCAAGCCTAATTAAGAATTAGCCTGACTGCATGCAGACCAACTGTGGTTCTCCCCACAGAGGGAGAGTAAAATCCCCCCCTCTACCCTAACCTTAATCCTCTTCTGTCCTTCTGCCAGCAGGCACAGACCTTTGAATTCAAGCAACTGATTGGTGTGTAAGCAGGTCTGTAGATCCGGTCACCCTTGTTATTGTGTTTTTAATTGCATTTTAAGGTATTTGCTTATTATTTTCATCACATGTTATTAATGATTATAAGAAGCCCTGAGTGTCATTTTTGCAGAAGGTGGGGTAAAAATCAAATCGATACAAAAATATAAATACATGCCCATATTTTTTAAGATATAAGTCTACTGCCCATTTCTTTCTCACTTTCTTTTTCATTTTCTTTCTCATTCATGGAGCAGTCAGTACATTTTGATAAGTTCTGATAAAAAGTGAACAGAGCCAAACCATATAACTTCTCACCCATCCCTGGTCCCAGGTGCTGTTTCCGGATGACAGCAGAAGGCTCAGACTGTCTTTCATTCTGTAGATGGCCTAGCGTTGAAGCTGTTAACTAGAGAAAAAAATAATTAGAGAAAAAATAATAATTACAAGGCTAAAATGAAGAGAGACGCTTCCAAATGCTTGGTGGAAGTAATGGAGGGGGCTAGAATCAGTACTGCATGTTCTGTCTACCCAGTATACTTGGAAGCACACAGAATTTCATAAGCAGGACAGCACTTGAATGCATTAATGCCTGGAATTATAAGGTAGTTATCACATTTTCAATTACATAGCACATTTGGCAATTAACATTTTGTTAATCATCCAGTTCCCAATTTCATGTTACTTGTAAAAAGAAGTACCTTACCCTCCACCTATGCAAAATTACTGTTTATCATCAGTGAATGCATAATCAGACTTCAAGCTTTGGATGCAGCTTTGCTTTGAGTAGTTTCTGATATTTAGTTCAAAAAGTGGGATTCAAGAAGTTCCTTTCTCCCATTCATCCTTTAGTTCAGTTCTTAGAAATTAAGAGAGCAATCTGATGGTCCTGGGAAAGGATCTCAGGCACTGCAAGATTCTTCATAGCTATGAGCATTGCTATGAGCTTGGAAGATCTTCCTCAGCTCCCTTCACTTACATGAACTGCAGGAAGAATTGCAAGGACCTCAAAGTTTGAAAGTGGATGTTGTGCTGCCAGGGAGGGGAAAGGCCAGGAGAGGAGGAATTTGTGGTACCTCCAGACTCTTTCTAGAGGACAAGGTATGGACAGGTAAAATTTACCTCCATTGCTCCTCTTACTCTACCAATGGGAGCCCAACAGATGATTGGATCATCGAAAGCTTCTGATAGTAGAAACACCAGTCAATTTAGCAAGGACTGGATTCAGACTTGCCCCTAGCAAATGCAAGGACTCCTATTCACAGAGGGAAACAATATCCAACGGAAATTCGCCACGTGAAGAAGGAAAAGCAGCAGAAGCTTTCCTCAATTCCTGTAAATGTCCTTGGGCCATCCAAAGCATTGCTCTGGAAGATATTCCAACCAGGCATGGCACAGAGAGTGTTTCCTATGGGAAAGAAAGGAAGGAGAACTGAATAAAAATCGTATTCCCTCAGCATACATACAGCTCTGTTCACAGGCTGGGGGAAGTTGTAGTTACCATCACCTTGGGACAGGGATGCAGGATTACTCCTGTCCACCGACCTGCTCACCTGTTCCCATCCATTTTTGAAGTGCTGGGTTTGGCCTTTAAAGTTTTACAGGGTCTGGAGACAACTCATTTGAGAGTCCTGCACACATATGGGCCTGTCTCCACTTGAAAAGTGGGAATAAAGCCACTTTCAAGAGCAGTGAAGTGGGTGCATACAAGAGAGGGACTTGTCTGCAGTGACTTCGCACCTTGAGGTTGCCATTCCAGGTCTCTCAGGCCTCATCAGGACAGGAATTAAGAAGGCCCTTGAAGACTCAGTAGCTTTCCTTCCTCTTTCCCAGCTATGTTCTGTCACTGTTCTGGTTTGTAGCTGCAATTATTTTGCAGGATTGAGTACTACCTGGGTGATGTGTTCTATTGTCATTTTTAATTTGTTCAGTTTTATCATTGCTTTTCCCCATGTTTTACTATATGAGAAATCATTATTGTAAACTGCCTTGGGAGGTAACTTAGAAATATTTAAAAGAAATGCATGCCACGTGTTATCTTTACAGCATGACAGAGGGATGCATACAAACTAGGCGTGATTCACTCGTTACCATTCTTCCACATGAGGATTTCATGAGCTACCCGGTGTTGACCCATGAGTTCATGGAACAAAGTACAGTGGAGTCCTTCAGCACTGTAGAGTGAAATCCCATGACAGGAGCACATGCTCCTAGTATCAGAACTGCATGAGAACAGTGCAAGATGTTACAGAGACACTAAAGTAAAGCACCATTGATACGTCATTTCGAGTGATAAGATAATATATGGACACTCTTGGAAAACACTTGATCTCAGTTTCCATCTGAAAAATGGGGCTATGAATAACATAGCATTATGATTATGGATAATAGAGTAATAAAGCAAGAGTTATTTCATGTACTAAATTTTAAAATGCAGTGCCACATTCCAGTTTAAACTATAATTAACTGAAATAATTAAAGGCCTTCTGGCAGACTTTTTTCCCCTGCATCTTTTTCTGAAAGCTGGCTGCTCCTGAAAGTGGGGTTTGATGGATAGGGAATTCTATAGCTGGGGAGACATCAAACTTTTGCTTTGGGCATCAAGCAAATGTAATGTTTGATGGGTAACATGGAACAAGGATATCATGGATTTGGAAGAAGAGGGGATTAATTTAGGGAGAAGCAAAGGCACACCAAACCTAGGCTATTATGGACTTCAAAAGCCCGTTCTGCTGCTGTATGTATCCCAACACCTAGCTTGACATCCACTCATGCTAAACAGTACTGGGTTTGCCATCAATAAAGTGTCAATTACAGCAGGAGAATGGATAAGTCAGATGGAATGAATTCATATGAGAACTTTTTATTCTGATTCAGAGAGCAGTTGACATGCAGCTGCCTTTCCTGCAGGCAAACTTCAACATTCATTCTTTTCCAGAACTGTCATCTGGTGGGCTTTAAAAAAATTTAGCTAATATATAGAACCACATTGCACAGTACAATTATTCATGTCAAACTAGAAGAGTATTTAATCATCAACTAGGTCATTTAATTAACTGTGGCATACTTATACGAAATACATCAGTATATATGAGAGAAAGGAGAGGGGGAAATAATTTTCCTGGATTGTAATGCTATTATTTTCAATGACAGAACAAGATTTGTGTCCCCTGACCATCCCCACTTCTAAAATAGAATTGGAGACCGGTGGCCATTTGGTGGAACTAAGTGAATTAAGTGGCCACTTCCACTGTATAACAACCAAGGTGAGAGGAGCAATCCTTTCCATTATACTAGGATTTTACATGGCAGCACGATCAGCAGAGGAAAGGCAAATGCTGCACAGTGGAGACTGCCGGCCTGCGGAGTAGAATGCAGGATTCACACAGCCTGCTGGACCCTGAGAGTCATTGAAGGCACAGCAACTTAGTCCTGGTTTAGCCGTGGATGTTACTCACATAATACTTCAGCAGCCATTGAATGCCTTCATGTGTGAATGGCTCAGCACATACTGAAAATTAATGCCTGACCACGTACCACATGATTTTCAAAGAAATCTCTTCGCACATACACACACATCATTTTAGTCTCCAGTGAAAAATTGACCTACAAATTTCTTCCTACAAATGTCAGGAAGAACATTGCAAAAACAAAATTTTCCGATCTACTCATAGACAGAGATTTGCAGTGGAGGTGGTTAATGTGTCCACTTCCAAATCCCTGTCATGTGCAAACTCTATTCCCCTGCACTGAGCAGGTAGGAAGAAAGAAAACCAAAAACCATGGGCTTTTAAAAACATTTGGGGGGGTGATAAAATAATTGAATATTCCACATATAGTTTTCCTGGTCCAATCAGGGATCCATTTACTCTGGAGTAATGCACACACCATGAAAGTCAGTTGCACACTACATAATAAATGCAACGTGCATGTTGACCTTAAATTAAACTGCTTTTTTTAATGAATTGTGTCCATTACAAGTGCCATACATATTTTGTTGTTGTTAGTCACGAAGTCGTGTCCACCCCTTCTCCACCCCATGGACAACATTCCTCCAGACCTTCCTGTCCTCCACCATCCCCCAGAGTCCACTTAAGCTCACACCAACTGCTTCAGTGACTCCATCTAGCCTCTTCATTCTCTGCCGTCCCCTCCTTCTTTTGCTGTCCATCGTTCCCAGCATCAGGATCTTCTCCAGGGAGCCGTTCCTTCTCATTAGGTGGCCAAAGTATTTGAGTTCCATCTTCAGTATCTGGCCTTCTAAAGAGCAGTCAGGGTTGCTCTCCTCTAGGACTGACCGGTGTGATTGTCTTGCAGTCCAAGGGACTCACAGGAGTCTCCTCCAGCACCACACTTCAAAGGCCTCAATCCCTTGGCGCTCAGCCTTCCTTATGGTCCAGCTTTCACAGCCATAAATTGCAACTGGGAAAACCATAGCCTTGACTATATACACTTTCACTGGCAGGGTGATGTCTCTGCTTTTTAGTATGCTGTCTAGATTTGCCATAAGTTTCCTCCCCAGGAGCAAGTGTCTTTTAATTTCTTGGTTGCAGTCACCATCTGCGGTGGTCTTAGAGACCAGGAAAATAAAATCTGTCACTACCTCCATTTCTTCCCCATCTATTTGCCAGGAAGTGAGAGGACTGGATACCATAATCTTAGTTTTCTTAATGTTGAGTTTCAAGCCAACTTTTGCACTCTCCTCCTTCACCCACATCAAGAGGCTTTTTAGTTCCTCTTCCCTTTCTGCCATGAGAGTGGTATCATCTGCATATCTGAGGCTGTTGATATTTCTCCGGACAATCTTAATTCCATCTTGTGATTCCTCTAGACCTGGCTTTCTCATGATGTGCTCTGCATATGTTAAATAGGCAGGGTGACAGTATACAGCCTTGCCAAACTCCTTTCTCAGTTTTGAACCAATCAGTGGTTTCTTGTCCAGTTCTCACTGTTTCTTCTTGACTCGCAGATAGGTTTCTCAAGAGACAAATAAGATGGTCTGGTACTCCCATCTCTTTAAGAACTTGCCACAATTTGTTATGATCCACACAATCAAATGCATTAGCATACTCAATGAAGCAGAAGTAGATGTTTTTGTGGAACTCCTTAGCTTTCTCCATGATCCAGCGTATGTTGACAATTTGATCTCTAGTTCCTCTCCCTCTTTGAAATCCTGCCTGTACTTCTGGTAGTTCTCGGTCCACATACTGCTGGAGCCTAGCTTGTAGGATTTTGAGCATAACCTTGCTAGCATGTGAAATGAGTGCAATGGTGTGGTAGTTTGAACATTCTTTGGCATTGCCCTTCTTTGGGATTGGAATGTAAACTGACCTTTTCCAATCCTGTGGCCATTGTTGAGTTTTCCAAATTTGCTGGCATATTGTGTGTAGCACTTTTACTGCTTTGCATTTTAAGATTTTGAATAACTCAGCTGGAATAGTGTCACCTCCACTAGCTTTGTTGTTGTTCAGACTTCCTAAGGCCCATTTGACTTCACATTCCAGGATGTCTGGCTTGAGGTCAGTGACCATTCCATAGTGGTTATCAGGAATGTTAAGCTCTTTCTTGTATAGTTCCTCTGTGTAATCTTGCCACCTCTTCTTAATCTCTTCTGCCTCTGTTAGGTCCCTGCCATTTTGGTCCTTTATCATGCCCATCTTTGCATGACACGTTACCTTCATATCTCCAATTTTCTTGAAGAGTTCTCTGATCCCCCCCTATTCTATTGTTTTTTTCTGTTTCTTTGCACTGTTCATTTAAGAAGGCATTCTTATCTCTTCTAGCTATTCTCTGGAATTCTGCATTCAATTGGGTGTATCTTTCTCTTTCTCCCTTGCCTTTTGCTTCCCTTCTTTCCTCAGCTATTCGTAAAGCTTTCCTCAGACTGCATCTCTTTTTCTTTGGGATGATTTTAGTTGCTACCTCTTGTACAATGTTGCAAGCCTCCATCCATAGTTCTTCAGGCACTCTCTCTATCAGATCTAATTCCTTAAATTTATTGGTCACCTCTACTGTATATTCATCAGGGATATCCTTTAGGTCATACCTTAGTGGCCTAGTGCTTTTCCCTACTTTCTTCAATTTAAGCCTAAATTTTGCAACCAGAAGCTCATGATCTGAGCCACAGTCAGCTCCTGGTCTAGTTTTTACTGACTGTATAGAGCTTCTCCATCTTTGGCTGCCAAGCACATAGTCAATCTGATTTCTGTGTTGACCATCTGGTGATGTCCATGTGTACAGTCGTCTCTTGGGTTTTTGGAAGAGTGTTTGCTAGGACCAGTGTATTCTCTTGACAAAATTATACCAGCCTATGCCCTGCTTCCTTTTGTACTCTAAGGCCAAACTTGTCTGTTATTCCAGTTATATTTTGGCTTCCTACATTTCAATCCCCTGTGATGATAAGGACATCATTTTTTGGTGTTAATTCTAGATGGTGTTGTAGGTCTTCATAGAACCACTCAACTTCAGCCTCTTCAGCACCAGTGGTTGGGGCATAGTCTTGGACTATTATGATGTTGAATGGTTTGCCTTGGATTCCAACTGAGATCATTCTGTCATTTTGGAGATTGTATCCCAGTACTGCTTTTCCTACTCTTTTATTGACTATGAAGGCTACTCCATTTCTCCTGAGAGATTCTTGCCCTCAGTAGTATATCTGATGGTCATCTGAATTAAATTCACTCATTCCTGTCCATTTTATTTCACTGATTCCTAAGATGTCAATGTTCAGTCTTGTCATCTCTTGTTTGACCACATCCAGCTTGCCTTGATTCATGGATCTTACATTCCAGGATCCTATGGAGTATAGATCTTTACAGCATCAGACTCTCCTTTCACCACCAGATGCAACTGAGTGTCCTTTCGGCTTTGACCCAGGTACTTCATTCTTTCTTGTGCTACTAGTACTAGCCCTCTGCTCTTTCCCAGTAGCATATTGGACACTTTCCGACCTGAGGGGCTCATCTTCTGGCATCATATGTTTTTGTCTTTTGGCACTGTCCATGGGGTTTTCATGGCAAAGATGCTGGATTGCCATTTCCTTCTCCTGTGGAAGCCATACATTTTATCTCCACATAATAAAATGCATTTTCCATACACAGAACCTGCCACGGATGAAAAATGTGTCTGATGCCAATTCTTTTGCCTGCAAACTTCCATCTCCAAATGGAAGCAGATGAAGCCGGCATGTATGGCTGCTACCAGAACAATACAAAGGCAAGGTTTGCCTTATTTCGCTTTTAAAATTGCTTGATGCAGAACTATTTGTAAAGTATAGTTATCTTGTTGAAGCAAGTGAACACGTGTGGAAGTGATTCTGCCTGCTTAGGTATCATGCCATTTCAAGATTAATTTTGCAATCCACACTTGGTTGTCTAGTTAGTGAAGAAAGCTGTAGATATCCTGTACAATCCATCAGGATAGTAGAAATAAACTGTCAGTACCAATCTAGGATGTGAATTATGTATGAGCTGTTCTGCTAAAACCAAAAGCAGCAGAAACCTAGAGAGTAATGAAAAAAAAAAACAGGGTATTTGAAATGTTACATGTTAAACAGAAGTTAATAGAAAACATGGGAGGGAGGCATTTTGAATAACTTTTCAATTACCAAGAGGTTAAGCTTATTATCAAGAAGTTTAGGCCTTATGTTTTTCCTACGGTAAGAATGCTACAATTGGCTATGGGTGGCATCTGAATCTGAAATACCTACAAGGTACATTTCATTGTTTCAAATTAAGCAACCTACCATGAGCAAAACTCCACTTGATGGGTGACACGCTTGTTCTATATTCACAGAGATAACCATCCCACTTATATAGACCAGTTTCATACAGAGAAATGAGAAAAATAAACACAATTTTCTAAACATTGTTATAATGGGAAACAGGAAATCTTGTTTTGAAAAACATCTGAACATCTCCTACAGCTTTGTTCATGAATCTGGGAGAGATGATAATTTCTACTCAATATCATGAACATGTCTGATTCATAGTTTCGGATCGGGTTTCGGATCGGGTTTCGGAGAGGGTGGATTTGACCTGGTCCTGAATGGTGCAACACTCCCTCTTAGGGATAAGGTCCACAGCTTAGGAGTACTCCTCGACCCGGAGCTTTCTTTGGAAGCTCATGTGACAGTGGTGGCGAGGAGCGCCTTCCTTCAGCTTCGGCTGATTAATCAGCTGCGCCCCTACCTGGACTACGACTGCCTGGCGACGGTGACACATGCGCTTGTGACTTCCCGCCTAGACTTCTGTAACGCGCTTTATGTGGGGCTTCCCCTGAAGACAGTCCGAACACTTCAATTGGTGCAAAATAGAGCTGCCAGGTTGCTGACGGGGACGGGGAGTTATGCTCACAAGACTCCAGTCCTCCGTCAGCTTCACTGGCTGCCCATTGAAGCCCGGGCCCAATTCAAGGTGTTGATTATGACCTATAAAGCCCTAAACGGCTTGGGTCCTGGCTACCTGAACGAGTGCTTACGTCCGTATATGCCCGACCACCCTTTGAGATCTGCGGGAGAGTCCCTTCTCCGGGAACCCTCCATGAAAGAAATTAGGAGAGTAAGTACCCGGAGGAGGGCTTTCTCTGCGGTGGCGCCCAACCTATGGAATTCACTCCCCAAAGAGGTCCGCCTGGCACCGTCGTTACTGGTTTTTCGGCGCCAGGTAAAGACCTTTTTATTTAAACATCAATTCAATTGTTAAAACATATGATCTGGCCAGGGCAACTTCTTCTTCCTTCTCTTTCTCCTCCTATATTTTTATTTTATACTGATAATTTTAATTTTATATTTGTAAATCAATGTATTTTTTGTATTTTTATATTTAATGGTAATTTATTATGTACTATTGTATTTCAATGTATTTTATCATGTTGTAAGCCGCCCCGAGGTTTCGGCAAAGGGCGGCATAGAAATGTTATAATAATAATAATAATAATAATAATAATAATAATAATAATAGTGACCACATCAGTCAATGTAGGATTATTGCTTCACCATAAAATGCCAGGGCAATCTACAGCTTATGATGTATTTGTCTCTAAAACATATTCCTTGCTTATTTCATTAAAGAAATAATAAATAGGATAACTTCTAGGATGCTTTGACTAATGAGACGTAGCCATGAATAAGGACATATGAGCGTTGTAAAATGCATTCTGTCTGCGTTCCATGGATAGCAAGCTGCTTTTCATTATGTTCCCCATTTAGTGTTGGAACCTAATATTTGCATTTGTACACATTGGTGAAAAATTGCAGTTGTGCACAAAATTGCACATTCCTTAAAATGTACACAAATGCATATTATTTCACGTTAGCTGATGAGGTGAGCACAGCATTTTGGTTGATGACTTTTTCATATTTTTCTATAACTGAAGTTACATCAAATTACAGAAAATAAGGTGGCGCGGTGGTGGGGGGTCTCCATGTCTATGGAATCAATGCAACTTGGGAAAAGCCATTCCACTCTGGAATTGCAGGGCTGGAATGTTGGAATTTCAAACTTATTTGAGTCTTCTGTGCATTGCTTCAGCATTCCTAACACAAGTTTATCTCCTGTGCTGAAACTGGTAAGGGAATTTCTAGGATCAGGTCTAAAGTTCAGGAGCTGGGCAAAGCAGAGAAAGACAAGACAATTACAGGTAAAATTCTATGAGGTCAGATCTTCAGAGAAAAATTACAGGTGATGGACCCTAACCCATTTGGATGGATCCAAACCCATTTCATTTATACAGGCTGGATTTCAGGACCTCTAACAATTGATTGATTAATGAGCTCCTTTCTTGCTGGAAAAGGACTGCAGTCACTGTAGAGATGGGTTCATCTGTCAGCTTTGCTTTCTCACGTACTCATATTTTTTATGCCTCAAGTTCTGCATTTGCCAAATATTAACTTTTGCAAATTCTTATTAAAAATGAATTGAACTGAAATGCTGATCCAGCTACACCATCCGCATTCAGTAGGTACAAGTATTCCAGGCATGGAGAGGAACATATTGTACCTGCCTGTCATGTAGCTATTAAAGATAGGGGGTGCGGGAGAGATGGGACTCCTTATTCAGAATGGATGTGGTTGAATATACAGAAATTCAAACCCAGATTTTAAATAGCAAAACGCTTAAAGCCCTTGGCCCATCAGCTTTGTTTTCTCCCACATTCCATTTTAATCTCAAGCCCCAGCCTCCAGCCCACATATAGAGACTTTCATGATTTCGGTAAATGCTTATCCAAAATTAACCAAAATAGTACTGGGGCCTCTTAGCCAGCCAAGGCAAGCATGAGAATGACGGCTGTTTGTGCAACCTTCTGAGTTCACTATAGCCAAAAGTACTTTTATTTATTTATTTAAAGTTTTTATATGCCGCCTCAATACTAAAAGTCTCTGGATGGCTTACAATAAACAAAGTTTTTAAAATTCAGGATTGTTGGGCATGAGCCCAAGACAAGGAGAGATGTGTGAGACAGCCAGGATACTGTTTCAGAGCAGTCGGGCAGCAGTAATCTATGTTTCTCTGTGTTTCATAGCCAAGCTGCTTGGGGCCAGTGGTGATTGTAATCCACTACACCTGGAAGACAGCATCTAAAATGTGACTATGCGATATACATATATATGCACACACCACATCAGATGCTCTTCAAAGATGCTGAATTTAGCGCTGAGTAAATCCACTCCTTCCTGATGGTGTTAAGCAGTTCTTGAATCAACATGATGCAGCCACCATTTATTGATTTCCTTTCTTCCCTTCTTCCTTGCCTGTCAGGGCTGTGACAGCCCAGACAGACAGCGGAGGAGTCAGTGCTGCTTCATCTCATTTATACACACTCTGCTGAGATGGTTGGTCTAGGAGAACAAAGTATTTAAATTGCAGCAACATGGAGTTGCTACTAACAGAGGTGTTGGTGGGGGATCCTTACAAAAGTGGTCAGACGGGTGCAATGTATTCAACTCTTAACATAAACATGTCACCTGTATTCCCCCAGCTGTCATCAAATCAAGAGGGCAGAAGTGGGGTGGGTGACTTGAGTGTATGATTCTATGATTATTGCTGTCAACTGCCTAGAGAGCTTTGGCTATGGGCAATATAAAAATGTAATAATAACAACAACAACAACACACACTGGCTTGTGTACGTGGAAACTTAAGCACCAGTAAAAGTAGAGATCTTAGAATTTTAATATTCTTAGAGCAGGGATGGACCTGGTTGCTGTGTCAAAACAATTTTTGCAACCCTATTATTGTTGAAAAGTGATTTGCACAGAATTTAGCTAGCCAGTAAAAAAAAAAAAAAAAAAAAAAAGGAGGTGTCACCTTTTTAAGAACTGGAGTAACCTCCCAAATAGGATGTCCTTAAGATGTTTTGGACTATGATGCCCAATGATCCCCAGTCAGCATACAACTTATCTGGAGAGCACCAGGTAGGAAAATGCTGACACAGAGCTATTCCATGCTGTACTATATATAAGTGTGTGTGTGTAAATAGAAGGTGACAAGAGTGTGGGGAACCAATGAAATGCACATATGGATTCCACTAGACAAGTGTCTGAGATAACACAAGGTCTCAGAGTTTACTTGTCTATAATAATGCAAGAACAGAATAGTTCTTTGGTGTCATTATCCAGAATGCAGTTTGTCGATTCTGCCAATAATCATAAAGTGCTGTTTATTCCCATGCATACTCACATCAAATAATCCTTTATAAGCAAATCATCTAATTAACACAACTTTTAATTTTAGGAAAAAATGTTATGATCACATCTCCTAAGAAACATGCATGCATTTAAATGAAATTGTGCTCTGTGAAGATAGTTTTGTCTTGCTATTTTCACATGTTCTTCAGTGCAACTGCAATGGCTAATCCTATCCATCAAAGACTTGAAGATAATCCTTTTTAGCTGGGCAATGATGTACCTCACATTCATCCTTCTTGTGACTCTAAGCAAATTTATTTGTCCCTGTACATTCTCATGAGGGTAACAGGTATGAGGAGTTAATTGTTATTAACGTGTTCATGTGCCTTATCTAAGCTAAGGTTTTACTAACATATGCTGCATTAGCCAAAGCTGCTGACCAGTCATGCCCTTGAAAGGTTCGTTTTTATGTGCTGCAAACAGTGGAATTAATTCTTTCATTATTAAGAAATGATGTACCCCATATTTCTCATGGTATATGACATGGCAAACATAAAGAGGGCTTTCAAAGAATGTAAGAGACTAGGTCCTTGGCTCTCTGCCATTCAGTGTTAAAGAACTGTGCAAAGCCAAAGAACATGGTGACAGAAGGAGCTAAGATTTCCTGTGCAACAAAAATGAAATACATGTTACAACAGCAGCACTCTTGCCTGTTTGATCACTTTACTGCCCTGGTGCATTTAGAGTGATGGACCAGTCACACCCAAAATCTATTGGAAGTAACAAAAATATCCGTTCTATTTACTAAAGGAATGGAGATGTGCAACGTGAGCTCAATCATGCTTGTTCAGAAATAAGACACATTGAATTTAATGGGAAACTCTCTGATTAGTATATCTATGTACTATCTATATTGAATTTCAGAATATTCCTTATGTAGAGTATGTATGGCTAATCTTACTGTTACCATGTATTTATAAGGGCAGAAGCACTTATATAGGTCTAGTTGAGACCTTTTCATTTCCAAGGAATCTTCTTTATTTTAATACATTTACACTGCAACAAATGGGTTGAAGATTCACCTGGATATAATTGTTTCATTTTTCTGCATACTTTGCATAACTCTATTCAAAATATATCAAATGTTCTACAGAAAATTCCCCATTCCATCCAGCTTCATTTATTCACAATAGTGCTTAAAAATATTTCACTAGGAAGATTCCAAGGCAATGTACAAAATCTTGAATAAAAGTTTTCATACAAACATATATGATGTAAAAATAAGCATAAAATAAAATGTGACAATTAAGGAATTAAAAACTGAACATGTTAAGCATTTCCATCTAAATGTCTAGCTAAAATGTAGGTCTTAATCTGACACCAAAGAGCGCATCATGTTGACACCTGTTGAGTGTCTGTAGGAAGAGCATTCAAGAGTTGGGGTGCCACTGCAGAAAAGACTCTCCTTTTTAAATAGTATACATAACACACCTCTACTGCAGATGGGCATGATCCATATATATACTTTTTAAAATGTTGGCTTCATAGTGTGCATAGTGTACATAGAGCCAGTGTGGTGTAGTGGTTAAGAGCCTGGGACTGTGACTCAGGCAATCTGGGTTCTAGTCCCTGCTCAGCCATGGAGCCCAACTGGGTGACTTTGGGCCAGTCACAGACTCTCAGTCCAACCTACCTCACAGGGTTGTTGTTGTGGGGATCAGATGGAGGAGGAGAATGATGTAAGCTGCCTTGAGCCCTTCGTAGGAAAAAGGCAGGATATAAATCGAAAAATAAATAAATAAATCTTGTTTGTTTGTTTATGCGTGCTTTTCTATACTGCTCTCCATAGCCAGTTTGGCTCTCAGAACAGTTTACAAGGTTCAAAAGTACAATATAATGATAAAATAACAATGGAATAATAATACAAGTCAATAACAATACATTTCAGCATTTCAGAACCTGAGCCAGCCAACAAACACAAGAAATAAAATGAATAGTAAGTAAAAATAAACACAAACAGCTAAAGTAATTAAATAAACTAACAGTGACCCATCAGATATGTAAGAACAGATATAATAATTTTAAAAAAGTCATCATTTAACTATTAAAATATTGAGAGAACAAAAAGGTTTTGCCTGGAACCAGAAGATGTAAATAGTTGGCACCAGGCATGTTTCTCCGGGGAATGAATTCCACAAATGGGGTGCCACAACTGAAGAGGCCCTTCCCTTCCTGACATCCTTTAAAAGCAGCTCCCTTTTCATAGCAGTACAAAATATCTTCTATAAGCAATTCCAGTACACTATTTTAGCAATGTGATTATTACATTATAATGAAGGATAAACACCACTTGGAGATCACTGCCTATTCTAGTATCCCCATCATCCACATCTTCATCACACTGCATTTACAACCCACCACTACTGTGGGGTCACTAATGCGGTGAAAGACAGTGTGGTATAGTGGTGAAAGTGCTGACCAAGGACTTGAGAGCTCTGGGTTCTAGCCCCCACCAATCTTCTAGCTCCTTGATGAGTGGGGTGACTTTGGGTCCGTCATGAACTCTCAGCCTACCCTACCCACCTGGCGATTGTGAAGACAAATATTGGATCATGGAGTTCCTTGAATGAAAAAGGTTTGATGCAAATATAACAACAACAAAAAAAGAATAGATAAATAAATAAATCTGGCCATTACATCAATAGAGTGTCTGGGTTTGCAGCCATAGAATATGTGGGGTGGTTTGACAATCACGTCCTTTGTTAGTAATGTTGAATCCTAGTGTTCAAATGCGCTCCCAAAAGCAGAGTGACTGGATGGAGTTCACCAAATCTCTTTGACCATCTCTCTCAGGATCTGTCAGTATTAATAGTCTTCAAGTTGTAATGCATGAGATCCATCACAGAGTAATTTGTAGGAGAAGAGCTGTATGTTTTGCAAATTTTAATTCACGTCCAGGCCCAAACTGCACTCTTCAACCCTTGGTTTTAGGACTATATCTTTTAGTGCATCCTGGCAAAAACAAACAAACAAAACCAGAATTGTCATGGGGAACTTTTTGCTATTGGCTACATAAATCAACAAACAAAAAATACTTCCCTGGTGGTGGAAAGATAATACATTTTCACCTGATTGGCCTCTGTAAGACAGGGGGATGAAATGTCCTGGGAGAGACATGGCTGGCTGCCTAGAATATGAATAGGAGTACTCCTCACTAGAACATTTTATCACTGGTACCACTTGTTAAGTATTCCTAGATTTTTTCCCCCAGACTGCTATACCATAGGTAATGAGACACTCTTCTAAAGCCAATGAATTATAAGCTATTGTCGAATTCAATAATACAGCTTAGCGTAGGCAGAGAAGTTCTTCATTTACACATGAATTGCTGGCACTGTGTCTTATCATAACAATTTAGTAATAGTTAATACATATTCTCGGTGTTTAGACAATATTGATAGGCATTTGTTTAATCCGAGGCAGCATTTTGAATGAATTTTGTAACAGACATATTCTTAGAAACTTTGAACCACATACTTATACATAAGCATCGGTATTGGTGGGAGCTTCCAGACTAGTTTTGTTAAAACACACATTAATGATAATGGTGTTATAAGTGCCCAACAATTTCACTGCCAGATCCAGATTTTTATGTAGGGAGATTGATAAAGTAAGTGTGACTCCCCATCCCCCCTTCCCTCAATGAAGGCCTGATGCTTTCACATCTGGTTTAACTTAAATTCAGATGGAGACATAAAGGCAATATTTGAGCCGGTTCGGCAAGTTCAGTCATGTGAGAGGCTGTGTGTCATCTGACAGGTGTTGAACAATGTCATCTCTGGTTGATGTGACTGAGAGCTGAAGGTGCGCCACATCCTATCATAAACTGTGGTTCCTGCTCAGCATCAGCAGTGCCATTGTTCTCCTTGGTAGTCTCTTCAGGATGTTGGTCTGCATAGCCTCTCATGTTTCCATACTGCTTCACCGTGAGCATTCTCTTTGGCCTTTAATTTCCATTGAGTCTATGAGACCACAGAACTCGGTCTGTGTTATTTCTCACCTCAAGCTAGACAGCAACTTGGCTGAAGAAAATACCAGCCGGTTTTCTTTACTTGCTGTTCAGTGCAGGCACCCTATTAAAACTATTCATGGTGATGTCTTGTTAAAGAAAAGACGTATTATTGGATGAGAGCCATTCTATATAAATATCTTTCGGTTAAGATCCAATAAAGTAAGAACATCCTGACTAATGTTAAAAGAGCCATGTAACAAGATGTGTATGTCAGATTACATAAAAGTGAAAGTTTAAAACAGATTAATCAAAAATTAGCATAGCACATGAAGATGATTTTGCTGCTATTTACCTATCTACACCATAAACGTTCATGCAGAAAGTTGTGTTGCCAACGCCACATGCATAGGGCATAGAATTTCTTCAACTGGAAAGCATTACTATCTTCTATCTGTGGACTTTTTCATAAGAAAAGAATTATATTCCATGACAACAAATCCAGGAGATTTGTAAACATTTAGAAACAAGTATTATTTTTGTAATTCCCTTGTCTCCTCACTTTTGCCTCTGAGCCCATTGGTGTAACATGGTGTCACACCTGAGAAGATCTAGTTAGCTTTAGGTGCACAGTCCAATGAGAAGTTTTCAGAACTCATATCGGCTGGAAAACATTGATACTTAAAGCAGATTGGGAAATCATAAAACAAAGGTGAATGGAACACAGGTATTACACCTGTCAATGTCATCTACTAGATACAAGTAACTCCACATTCAGAAAAGACACAACAAAACTCCATGCAAAAATGCATCTAAGTGATTGTGTTGTGACAAAAGAGATGGCAGAAACTCTGGGAGGTGAGGCAATACTCCTTTGATATCATCTGGCCCACCTGCTAGATAGTGGTGGGGATATGTAATCTGTCTCCCAGTCCAAAAGTGCTTGCTGTAACCTACACCATGCAGATCCTTGTTTATTTATAGTCTAATACTGCCCAATAGTCAAAAACCCTCCAGGCAATTCACAGAACAAAGCTATAAAATATGTATATTAATTTAATAAAAATGTGATATACGCACTCAAGTTTAAACAGAATAAGATTGGGGTATAATCACTCGCAGTGTAAAGATCTAGAAGGATGACTATTTAGTTTCAGTCCTTGCTTTATGCAGAAAGCACCAATTTGTGCAACACAGCTGGTGGGAAGGTAGCAGCCCCATTGGTACCCACTGTAGGTGCCAGGTGAACCTGGGAAAGGCGAAAGGCCCTCTCCTGGGTAGCCACCCACTTAACCTCATTGGGTAGGGGCATCCAGAAAGGATCATTTTAGGGACCACACAGGTACACACAAAAGGAGATAATGAGGACCCGCTGAATCACGCAGTGCAACGATCTGACGTAGCATTTCTCATGCACGATTGATGCGCAGGTTGTGTGCAATAGTGTTGCGGAGCTGTTCTTAGGACACTTTGACTCGTTCAAGGACCAGAGTGCCTTTTATTTATTTTTTTAACGATCCCCTTTAAAGGGAGTGCCCTTCCTTCGCTGCCTAGTGAAAGAAGGACTCCACTTGCTGAGTGGAGTTCAACTCTTTCCTTGAACTGTCCCAGTGGAACAGTGGCACAAGACAGCTCTTAAGATGACAGCTCAGGGCTGTCATGTAAAAGCAGTGAAACCAATCGCCAAATAATTTCTGACAAGCCTAAAGATATAAAAGAAGACCTGCTGCTAGGGAACAAATCTTTCTTCTGTGTCTAAATGCAATAGCTTTCAGCAGAAGCTAGCTAGCTAGCTAGCTAGTCAGCCAGCCAGCCAGCCAGCCAGGTGCCAAACAATGCATGCTTTAAGAAATCAGCTATTAGATTTTTAATGAATAACATTAAAACTGTACGTAGAAAGTGGGCGGCAGACAGTTTCAATGGGAAACATGCATTTCATTTTTCATGCAGCAATGAAGGCAATGAAGTGTGTGGGAGAAGACAGTATATGGTAGCTTATGTTTCCCATATTAGATGTGATGCTTATTGTGGAAATAAGCTGAAGTCATGTTTGTTGAAAAAGCAAAGGGACCTGTGCTCCTCAATAGATAATGCTGGAGATGGAGATATAGGGATAGGAGGGAAAGTTGTAAGGATCACTGAACTATATAATGAGCAGAAAGAAAACAATGAACACCGTCCAGAAAAAAGGGGGAAGCACATTTAATGCCTCTTTAAGAAAGCTAAGCACAGGCTGGGGAAGACCTAGGTTCAAATTGCCATCAAGCCATTCAGCACAATGAGTGGCACTGGGACCATGTGTGGTACAGATTAGCTCAGTGGTGGAAAACCTGTGGTCTTGGCCTAATTTCAAAGGCTGTCTGCATGTGATCGGATAATCCCAGAAAAGGAATAGGTGGAGGGCAGTAAAATGAGGGTAGCGGAATGGAAAGTCCACAAACAGCAACTATTCACTACTCTCATTTATTTATTCATTTGCTTGTTTACATTCTACTTGCTGATGGATCTTACCACTCCCTAAGAGGCTGGTGCATCACATGCCTGAATGCCCTTCTCTGTGCTCTGAAAAGGAAAGAGCAAAGCTTCATTTATGCCCCATGGCAAATAATTAATCTGTGCAGGGCTGCTTTGCATCTGTGATGAACTAGATTAGATATGAGTTTAGAAATTTGTTTCAGTTGTAAAAATTTGCAAAACTCCAAGAAATTCTCCATATATGAGAAAAAGAAGAACTTGATTTAAAAAAAATAATGAGGAGGGAACAGAAATTTATGGGATTCGTTCATCAAGGCATAGGGCTTTGACCGATTAGCTCATAATAGTCTTGTATTGAAACCCTGTGAAGATGTGTCTTCACACCCTTTTTAAAGGCCCTATCTCTCAGCATCTTTTCTACATAGCTTTTAAAAATGTGTTGCTTTAATGTTTTATTGTTATTGGCTAATCTGCCATACATGCCATAAAATTTTAACAAAATCCACAAAGTTGTATGCTTTGCTATTGCCCTTTCAACCAGCAGGTGAACTAATCAGCTCAGGAAGCCATCCAGCCTTAAAGGTGGAGAACTGGAGAAAGAGCAAGGGACAAAATTGCTCCTACCTTCCCCCCAGAGCAACATAGATGTAGGGCATGGGTTCCTTGGAAGCATCTGAGATCAGATGTAATGGCAGCATTTCCACAGGATTACATAGCTTGAAACCTGGAAATCTACATTTTGAGACGTTCCTGCAACCAAGAAATGTTAATTATTTTCTAAACATTTCATTCTATGAATAAAATAGCATTTTAAATAAAATGGTAAATAACACTGTACAAATTTTAAACAGATTAACAGTTCTGTTATTGTGTGCCACAAAAAAATGTTTTAAGTGAAACCTGACATGAAAGAACAATTAAATAATACAACTGATATTCAAGCATTTAGGTAAAATGAAATGAACAATGGATAAATGAAGATCACTAATGCAATCCATTACCTCTTGAAGTTAATAGTAAAATTCCCATAGATTTCAGTGGGGTATGATTGGCACTCTGTGTCTCAACCTGCATACTTATCCTGTTCATTTATGTTGTTCCATTGACCTCACTAGGATTAATCATGTGATTTTAATATCCTACATCTTGACATTTGCAAGGCATTTGGTATGGTTCTATGTGACATTTTCATAGTGGTTTAGGGAACTAATGCAAAATGCAAACATTATGCCCAGAAGCTGATACAAAAACATGTATTAAAGCTAGTGCATTTTTGGCTCAGTTTCATTCGATGAGTTCAGACAAATTTGTGCTCTCTTATTTCAGTGAATAAATGTGACTGGCTTTTTAAATAAAAATAAATGATCTAAATTTTCATAGAATCAAGAGAATAGATGATAATGGTGATTATGATAGTAATGGTTTAATGTAGCTATTAAAAGACTTAATAATGAAATCCCTTGTTCAAATATTACCTGTCTGATAAACATGTGAGTTAGTCTTATGCTTGCCATTCTGACTGCCTTGGTACCCAATTTTCAGTGTAGGAGAAACTATTATTGGTGTACTTTATAGAGCTGTTGTAAATATTTGTATTACATAATGCATGTGAACTGCTTCAATAACTGAAGGTGCTATACAAATTACTTATAGTATGGTATTTATATTACACTTTACATCATTTAAAATTAACTCATTAACTCATTAACTCATTTAAAATGTGGTCACCTTGGTAGAGAAGTGTGGTCACCTTGGTAGAGAATTCTTGCTGAGAAGTTTGTTGCTATTGGCTGGACCTCTCAGCAGCTTTCCACATCTTTGACCATAGTTTTCCCTGGATCATCTGCAGGCATTGGTGGAGCCATTTTGCAATGATTCTGATCCCTCCTTGAGGGTTGGTTCCCGTTGGCAGTGTTGAGGGACCTTTGTGATGTATCACTGGAATCCATCTTGTCCCACCATGTTATTTAACATCCATATGTAACTAACGAAGAAATAATTTGGCGATTTAAACTACATTGTCACCAATAATGAAGAGGACATATAATCCTGTATCTCCTTTTTATATGATATCAAGGAAACTGTTGATGTTCTGAACTGGTACCTAGAGACAGAAAATAGGCTGTGTCAGAGTTAAGAATGGAGGTTTATGAGTAGACAGAGGGGCTGGCATGGCTTTATGTATTTATTTCATTCGACTTCTGTGTCACCCCATGACCTGAGGATCTCTGTGCAGCTTACAAATGCTGGAAGCAGCATATAATACAACCAATAAAATGAATAAAACAGATAAAAACAATAAAATCAGTAAATTATTAAAACATCTGAAATAGTTATAAAATTTTATGAAACCATACATAACAAATCCAAAGAAAAGCAAATAAATTAACTACCTTAAATAAATAAATAACCAATAACAAAATACAATTTAAATTAACTGAAGACTTGTTTGAACAAAAAAAAAAGTTTGTACCTGGCCTCTAAAAGAAAGCAAAGTTGACACCAGCCTTATCTCCCTAGGGAGTGAATTCCAGAGTCTGGGAACCACTGTTTAAAATGCCCTTCCTACTAGACCTTTCCCCTTTGATCTCACTAGGGATCATTTGGAGGAGAACTTCCAAGTAATACCTAACTGGATGGGTAGGGATATGTGGAGAAAGGTGCTCCCTCAGGTACCCTGGGTCCAAGCCATTTCGGGCTTCATATGTCAAAGTCAACACTTTGAATTGGGCCCAGACTGGAACAGGGAGCCAACTGATGGAGGCCCAGCATGATATGCTCTTGCCAGCTAGTCCTCATAAGCAGCCACGCCACCTGTTCTGTATTAGCTGTAATGCCTGGACCATTCTGAAAGGAAGCCACCTGTAGAGTGCATTACAGTAATCCAGGTGACAGATTATCGGTGCATGGGTCACTGTGGCAAGGCTCTGCTCATCCAAGTAGGAATATAGCTGAGAAATCAGCTGAAGCTGACAGAAGGCACTCCTGGCCACAGAGTCCACCTGGGAAACCAGGAAGAGCTGGTGGTCCAGGAGCATCCCTAAGCTATGAACCTTATCCTAGTGCAAACCCATCCAGGGTAGACTGAAAATTTCCCAGTTGGAGTGCTTAGGACAGCAGTATGTAAAGGGACATTCTCCTCTGTATACCTGCACAGACTCTTACATCATCTTCGGAGGGCTTCCTTGATCAGGACAAACCATTTATGGAATTCCTCTTCAAGAAAGCTCACCCAATGCTCACACTGTTATTTTTCAGAACCAGGCAAAGTTGTGCCTTCCTCCTCCCCCCCCGCCATGTTATCCCTGTTGCATAGTCTAGGCTGTTTGTTGTACTGTATCATATTTTATCCTTCTAACCATTTACACTGTATTGCTTGGTACCATTTTAACCATTTATAATCTGCCATACAGCTTTTGTTATTGCATGTCTTGGAACTAGAATAAATAAATAAAAGTTTGTTTTATGTCTGGTCTCTGCTTTTATTGTATTTCAATGCATTTTGTTGTCTTTTGTGATATTGTGATTTTAAAGAGATGTGACACAGCCTGAGTACATAGGGAAAACAAAGTTGGGGACAGGGAGCTAGTAGTGACTTCCCTTAAAAACATTCATTCATTCATTCATTCATTCATTTACAGTTTTTATATACCTTCCCATTACTGAAGTCTCAGGAGAGTTTACAACAAGCACAAATAAAATAAGATTAAAAAATGGCACAACACCCAGTGATAAACATAAAAACCACAATTAAGGTCAATTAACAATTAAAATAAAGGGAGAATAAAAAGATTTTCACCTGACATCAACAAGAAAGAAGCATTGGCACCATCCAAACCTCTCTGGGGCACGTATTCCACTGCATAATCAATTCATGTGGGAAAAAAAAACTTTTTCAGCTGGGACTTCTGGGTTCATACACAATCCATACATGTTTACTCAAAAGAAAATCCCACTGAGCTCAATGGGACTGACTCCCAGGAAACCAAGCATAGCTTTGCAGCCTTCGAAGCAGGTGTACTGAATTTTGCTGAACGTGGTTAACCCAGGAAAAGAACAGCAGCATGACTTATGATTAAAGTGACCATGGCTAAGTTATTTTGCTTTTCCCAGATTCCGCATGCTAAATGATTTCACTGATTGTGACAGTGGGTGCTCCAGAGATTTTCACTGAATAACCCCAGGTGACGATTTTTGTTTTTCCTACAAACAGCCTCTAATGACAAAAATGTAAAAGTCATCCAATAAATTACTCAGTGCAAATTATTCTCCCTCTCTAACTGCTAATGGCTCGTTGTCAAGTTGGCAGAATTATTAAATGAGGTGACTGAGAGAGGTCCATACTGGTATTCATATGATTAAGTGTTTTCAGTAATGACTTGATGGCCGGAGTGGAGAATATGCTAATCATATGTGTTGATTAAACAATGATGAAAAGAAACAAAAATAGTCTGGAGATCTGGGTAAGAATATGCATTGATCTTAAAATGCATAGTTTTTAGTAGATACGTATGGATAGTCAGTAGTAGTAGTGTGCATTTTAAGCAAGTATAGTTCAATGTAATACTAGCCCTACACAGTAGCAGCATAGTAGCAGCAGGTCAGGGCAATATGAACAGTAAATCATAAACTGTTCTGGAGTGGTGTTGCCACTTTGTGTGCCTTATGCCAGCTTCTCCAGCTGGGGGTGATGGGAGTTGCAGTCCCACACACCTGGAAGGCACAAGCTTGGAAAAGCTGTTCTACAGTAACTTCTACAGGATGGAGCCTCTGCTGATCAAAGGGATATCACATGTTTGCAAACCTGCTGCAGAAATGACATCTGGAGAAGACAGGACAAGACACATGATGCCATCTTCAGGTGTCCATTTGTCCCTTCATGGGTTTAATGCCACCTGCGAACACAGAAATAAGAGCCAGCTGTGCCCGTGGCTGCAGCAACAAAATTGGAAGACAAGAGAGAGCCTCTCATCCCCCAGCCACCAAGACCCCAGACCCCACTCCGTTCGTGTTGGTGAAGCCTGGGGAGTGCTTTGTGCACTGCAGAAAGCCTGAGACTAATCGTATGTGAAGCTTGGCTGGTAGATAATAAAACACTTTGAGAGCAATCTGGGATGGATTCCAAAACACAAGTATATAAATATTTTTATTCACATTTACTTTCAAGCATATGTCCATTCTTCTGAAGTACCTCGGGTCAAGAGACATTCTGTCTTTTTACATTACCAGAACGGTTTCTAGTCCTTTAGGCTGGGCATCCTGGTTGGTCCCGATCCATCTAAAGTTAATTGTGGGAAAACAGCATGCTATCCAAGCGGCCTTGACAAAAATCTTACTGGAAAACAATATGTCATGCAGCCCCTGGAGGAATTCTTTTTAGAAGAAAAGCTCCTCAAAATGGGGAGTACCCCAGATTAGCCACCATCTCCAGCACAGGAGGAGCCTGGGACCTTTGGCAAGTAGGTCAAGTAGCAGACCAGTAGGACTCCCATGAGAAGAACTGCCTGAAAAAAAAAGCAAAAGAACTCCTCAGGAGGCAGTGACTCTTCATACAGGCCCTGGACAGAAACTCCATTGTACAACAACTGAGCCCTGGATGGGACTCAGCAAACCCTGATAATAAAAGCTTTCAGCCAGTGTTGGAATTTACAGTGTTCTTTCAATTCCTGTCTTCCACCTTGACTCTTGGATCTTGTCCTGTGCCTGATATGCTGTGTGAGACCCTTATACTCTTGCTTGACTCCTTTTCCAGACTGTGTAATGCATTTGACTGCCCAACTGTATTTTGACCTTCACTTGCCATCTTGACCGCTTCTGCCTTAGCCTGATCCCCACCAGACTGAACCTTTGTGCTTGAATATTTGTTAGCTTTGTTACCTTGCTTTTTTGATATCCCCACTACTCAAGTATGCTTCATCCATGGCAGGACACAGTGGGATGTTTGGATAAATATGATAAAGAGAGTAAAGGACTGAGTGAGTTGTTAAATTTTTGTGAACAGGCCAGTCTGTGAATAGGCCTCACTCAGAAGTACATCTTTCACATCTAACTCTTTATCTGATTGGGGCCAATGTCTTTGATTTCTATAACCTTTACTTAGAAGTAAGTTCTCTAGATTTTCAGGCATATCTTGCAAGAAATTCAGTCAAAATCAGGCTGGATGCTTTGCATAATCATTATAAAATTGCATACTCTTTTGAGTTATACAGACAACAATTTATGGGAAAGTCAAAATGGCAGAGTTGTTTTCGTTGTTGTTGTTTTTCTTGATACTGTTTTCGATTTGGCAAGAATCAATCTTGCAAACTTCCAGTTAAAACCAAAGAAGAGAATGAAAAAACTTTACATACAGGATTTCATATTCTTCTCTCTCTTCCTAAAATGGACACCTGACTTCTCAAAACACCTCTGTTTTTAATAATAAAGGTTGCTATGCAATTACTATGTATTGCAAAATAATCAGGTGGGGTTCTATAAAGTGAGCAAAAATATTACAGTTTCTAAAGCAGTCACTGGGTATGGAGTTAAGATGTCTACTATGCATTATTTGTTGTGTGTTCATAATAATATGCAATCAGCACTGTTATTACAACACAGCATGTCCATTTCAGGGGGACCATTGCCATTATGCTGTTAAATAGCAATCATAGTAATTGCTGCCTATATTTTCAAAAAACATAAGTGATTTGCATGGCTGAAAATGGCCTAAGGACTTTTACATTTTGTGCACATATCTATAATCAAAACATACGTAAATACATAAATTTTAAGTCAGCTTAGCATTTCAGTATGGAATGGCATGGTCCTGCTCACAGAAACCAATGAATGTGGAATTCCATCATTCTTCACCAAATTTCATTTGTTCATGAAACTGATGCTATTTATACCTAATTCTATCTCCTTACCAATACAACCCATTCTTCCCTTCACTTTTGGATAGAGATTTGTGGAAGGAAAAAAAAGATTGTCCACCTCAAGATAATCATAGAGGTTCTACTCCAACTTGATTATTACCTCAAGCAAGGGAGGTATCCCTCCCATATGAGGTGGCATCATGGTTAAGAGCATAGGCTTTGAACTGCAAGGATACTAATTTGAATAGCATCCCTGACCAGGTGGTGAGTCCCCTCCATCTTTCTGCCCAGCAAAATTCTGAGCAGTGGTGTTCTTACTGGGGGAAAAAGCTTGGATCAAGCGCAATGAAAGAAAGTTACAACTAATTCACTGAACAGGGAAATCTTGTTGTTTGTTTGTTTGTTTGTTTGTATATGACCCAATAGTCAATGCTCTCTGGGCAGTTAACAAAGTTAAAATTAAACAAAAGTTAATCACACACACACACACATTTAAAAGAACAAAACCGTAATAGCGAATGCATAATTGCATAATTACCATTGCTATTATTCAGCATAGAAGCATCACAGTGGGACAGCATAAACTGGAATGTATAAAAACAAAATTAAAACATTAAACTATTAAAATACTGGGAAAATAAATAGGTCTTCACCCAGAGCCAAAAAGAATACAAAGCAGGTGCCAGGCATACCTCCTTGGAAAGCTCTTTCCAAGACTGAAAGGGCTTCCTTCCTGGTAACCACCCATCTCACTTCCTTTGGCAGGGCCTCCTGGAGAAGATGTGAGCTTAAGTGGACTCCGGGGGATGGTGGAGGACAGGAAGGTCTGGAGGGATGTTCTCCATGGGGTCACGATGGGTCAGACATGGCTTCACAACTAATAACAACAACAACCTGGAGAAGAACCCCGAAGATGACCTCATGCTCTTGGTAGGTACATACAGCAGATGACACTTTGACATAATCATTCAAAAGAATTAATAATGGCTAATGTCTTGGTGTGAGGTGAATAATCACTTAAGACAGTTCACACTGGGACACCAGAGATGTAGGGTTAATTCCAGTGCATAATACCTCTCTGAAGCAGATGTATTCTTATTTTGAGAGCAAAACAGTCTTAGAATAAGAAAACAAATATGCCCCCCATGTATGGAACTGAGGAGTGTTTTTAACGTGATCCTTAACTGCTAAACCAAGGCAAATGCAGTTTGTTTCTGTAATTGTGCCACCACCTCATTTATTTTTTATCTAATGACATTCTACTCTTCATTTCAGCCTAAAAGTAATATTATCTGCATGCAGCCTATTATCTTTTTTCCTTATTAAATTACTTTGCAATATTAATTGATTGATTAATATCAATCGATTGTCCCAAAGGAAATTGCAGTTATATTTGTGGTCATTTTGGATATGAAGGTGTGATTACTAGGCTGTTTTGGGTTAACAAAATATTAGCACCATTTTAACAATATTGTAAAACTTTGTCATTTAATGGAGCACAGGGTCTATAACTCCAATAACTAAATAAATTAATAAATCCATAACAGATGGCAAGAAGGGATTTGTTCCCAGTCCAAATGAGCACTTCATTACACCTTCTTCTGAAACTAATTGGAAACACATTCAAAAAAAGAGCTGGAGGTGAACAGGTTGCATCTCATGTGGAAAGATAAGCTCTGCACAACACACTGTACCATAGCTTCACTACACCTCTTCATAAAAAGTAGAATTATTCAGCAGTGAAATGATTAATGGAAACAAAAGAATTGGAACATAACTCATAGCTTTCTAACATACAAGTCATGTATTGTTGAAAACTTCTAGACGCAGCAATACTTAGGGTTTGTCCACACCAGCTATGTATGGATTTTGTTGAATCCTTTCCATCTGTGTTCATGAATTGGCAGGCATCTTTCATTCTGTCATCTGTTCATGAAAGAATTGGATTTTTGTACAAGAATGTTCTTTGTGTTTGCAAATGTGCCCTAACACTCATGGGCCCAAATGCATCTCTCCCACAAAAGTTGAGGATTGTTGTTCTACACACAGAATCCATGAAACTCAAGAAAAGCCCATTTGCTGCAGAATTCATTGATCGGACTCATAGAATACCAAACACTTTTGAATCTGTTGAGGATTCCTCTGACAGCCCTGGGCCACATACTATAGCCTTGACTTGTTGAACACAAAGGAAGTTTTTATAGCAATAGCAAATTTTAATAACTTATCTCCCATCCCCTTAGATGTGCACCTATAGTATATCATCATATCACTCCTTACCACAAGCCAGTAAGGTGAGCTAGCATTAGCCTACCTTCCTGGAAACAAAGCTGACAGGATGAGACAAGGCAACAGTCTTTGGACACAGAGAAATGTCACTGCTTTTTTTATTTTATTATTTTATTTTCTGCCAGAGCTGAGGATAGCAGCTTTTCAGCTTCACATGCCAAAAGGACTTCCCTGACTTGGGCCACATGTATCTGAATGGAGCTGGGTCTGCAGTTGTTGCCAGCTGAACAGCCGTTTCAGCAGTAGCACATCCTGGGCTGACCCTGCTTATAAAAGATGGACTCTGTCTCAGTAAGCAAATCTCCTTGTCATATCCTTATAGACAATTGTAGTCTGTTGTTGCCTTTCTGACTGCCTTTTCAAGCCATTACTCAGAACTTACATAGATCCAGACTATGTGGCCAGGCTGTTAACACGAAGTTGCTGCAATGAATATCCTACCCTGGTTGAAGAAACGACACTAGCATGTCCTTTATTTCTGGGTAGCTGGTTTGGACATAAGGAAACCTTACAGCCAGGGCCCATAGTTTCTGAAGGAACATTCTCTTCCTCATGGACATAAGCATTGTGAGCTGCTTTGGATATTATCAGCAGGCAACACAAGATAATTCAATGTTGCCCTGCATTCCTATGCACGCTTATGTGACTGTAAAACCCACTGAACTTCTACTGCTTTCCAAGTAGATGTACACTGGATTGTGCTGCAACTAAATAAATAAAAAAGGAGATAATGAGGAGAGGTAGCGATTTTCTTAGAACTACCTCCAGGGTTATGGTTCTGTTGAGATGTAAATGATGGGGCATTCTAGAGAATTGCCAGGGTCTTGAACCTCCTGTCCACAGACCGGGTGACCACTGACCATTTGATGATCTCTCCATTCTGCAGGCAGATCTGCATCTCACAAGGTTTAAATTCTAGCAGCAAGAGTTTTAATCTAAAATGTGCTGGTATTTTTGATATTTTGGTCCCACTTCTTTTCTCTTCGATGCCACCTGTTTTCCTTCTGGCTTTATCCGTCCCTGGAATGCTGCCCCTGATAAGTTCTCTGAAGCTGAATTTGGACTGGAAGAGGTTCAGCACTCCTGCCTGATGCTTTAAAGCAGTCTCTCACACAAGATACAGCTACCAAGTTTGCACTAGCTGGAGAATGTGCTTGTTTATCTAAATGAAACAACAAAGACACCCACACTCTAAGGACAACAATTTTGCCTGGTACTGCAAAGATTGGATATGCTGAAACAAAGCAAACAAGTTTCTTCATTTAATTATCAAATTATTTTAGAAGACATACAAAAGATGCCCTTACAGCCTCAGTGCTGTAATTGTATAAGACAGCTTGAAAAGCAGTTTTCCATGATTACTCCTGGCCAGCAGAATGTCAAATTCTGAAAACTTCCCCCTCTCACACTCTGCCCCATAGCTCAGAGTAAATTAATTCTCGAATACCTACTTGGAATGAATTTGTTGTCATTGACAGAAACTGTAAGGCTTTTTTGTTTAAACAATCATAGGATTGCATCCTAATTTATGACTCAGCATACTAGGATCCATCCAGTTTATTTCTGCTTACACAGAGGTAAGTCTAATTCAATGGGGCTCACTGCCCGGAAGCTAAAGGATTGTAGTCATACAGCCCAATCTATGCACATTCATAAAGAAATATGTGCAGCTGAATTTAGTAAACCTTACTGCACAGTAAATGCACATTCCAAAGCTATGGAGGTCCAATCTATATACTTATTAAAGTAGCACTCTGATTTAAACCAGTTTGGTCCCATCAATTGTAGACCATTCTAAGGCTCTTTTAATCATGGTTTTCAACTTGAACTTCTGATTTAAAAAAAACCCACTTTCTGATATACAGAGTTAATTCCAAAATATTTCATTTTATCATTCCCCATTGCAGCTGAAGGAAATAATCACATTACTTTCTGTAGATAGCAGGACTCTGAGAGTTGTATTTTTTGCTTTGACTCTCCTATCCCAGTTCCTTTTCTCCAGCTTTGTAACATCCAGTTAAGCAAACAATGCTTTTCCTTTCATGGTGGAAAACCTGGGCCCATGACACAGCTGAAGCTAAAACTGTTTGAAAGCAAATGAAAGCTTTTGTTGGGATCTGGCTGGAAGTCATTGCTTCGTAGAAGGCGAGAGTGCTCCGGCTTTCAGCGCAAATACTTTACAAGGAAAGGAACTTTAAAGATGGATGACAGCAAAAACTATTAGAAGATTAATGAGGATCCCTGCAGCCTGGTCTTTTATGGATCGCCAGCTTCTCTTTCATCAGCTATATTTACTGAGCAAGTAAATCTAATACTAAGAAATATGAAAAGATCTCCCATAAGCCTGCTTAAAGCTAAAAGAGCCTAAATAAAAACACCATTCAACCAATGATAAGACTCCAATGATTTTTAATTTTTAAAGAAGAGAGCAAAAAGGAATATTAACAGCCACCTAACCAGGAAAAGTTCACTTGTGTCTATCAATAAGTCATTTTGCCATCTCCTGACATGCAAATTTTGAGCTGTCTGTTCATTTGCCTAAAGAAGGTAACATAAGGCAGCTAATCATATTGTAGCATTAGTATTTTATTACACAGTATGTTAAAGCTGCAAGATCATTAATAAAACTATAATGTTTTTATGATGTATGGTCTTTAACTGGTGACTTTATGATGCAAACTGTATCCTACCACAGTCACAAAGGAGGTGAGCTGAAACTCTTAAATATATGTATATCTTTACATATTGGAGAGTAATGGAAGCATATTATGGGCTGATTAGATAGTAATAAACTTTTTAATATAATGGATTACAATACAGGTGCAGACAATATGTTGTTCATGAGCTATGCTTTTTTTTAAATAAATGCATAAGTAAATTCCCCAGAATCTTCCATTTAAGCAAGTTCCCTCAGGCTCATCTGACAGCACGAACAAGTTATGAACAAAAGTGGACACAGCTCACAAAAATGTGCTTTCTTGTCTAAATGCTCTCTATTTGCTCATAATTGCTACTTCCTTTCTATGAACTCCCAAACTCCCTGATGCTGTTATTTCAGTAGTGGGAGAACTATCACTCCCCCGCTCCCGCTTTCTCTTTGGCTCCATCATTGTAGCAGCAGAAAAGTCAAGAGTTTCCCTTTTCTTCTCCATTCTTTCTCTTCCATTTGCTTTCTTCCTTTCTGCTCACCTACCCCTCTTCCTGGCACCTGGCATTTTAGGAATGCAACTTCCCAATTTTAGGAATGCAACTCCTGACAATTGCTGTTGCCCCTGGGATATTATATTTCATGTTGTAATGGATTATGATAGAGGTAATTCCATGGAATTCCAGGTCCCAAGGTAAGAAAAAGATAATAAGTAGAGCAGAAGAAGAGGAGGAAAGGAAAGAATCTGAGGGCTGAGATAAGGGAAATGCTCATTTCTGAAATTAAAAGAATACCTTGTCTATTTGTGCTATTTTACTGTAAAACCTTGCCACCTAGAGGTCATGCAGCAGAAAAGCTGGGAAAAAACCTCTGAGTAGAGCTTGGATCCCTCTATCTCTGGAATCACAGTGAGAGAATGTAAGAATTATTTCCCCTCTGTACTTTGCTGATGCTGGATCTTTTCCATAACAAGTGCTAGTGCCTCATATGTATCCAGCCTAAACTTTGTGTGAGGCAGCAAAAAAGCAAGAGGCCAATTAATCAGGTTTGCAGGCTTTTAAAATAAAACACAAAATTTTAAAAAGGAAAGAAAGTAGGCAGACTGAGAAAAATTATATAACATCTTCCTAAACCCCAACAACTACAGGTTAAGCTAGTATAGCAGTAAAAAATACTAGCTAGTGAAAAACTCAGAGCTTGTAATACTCACCATATTTTAAAGTAAGCATTACAAGTTTGCAATACCTGGATACTGAGCAAAGGAATCATGAAGCTCAGTCATGTCTTTAGCTCCATTTCACTGCCAAACATTTCTCTGGCAATCTAGAGCTGAAAGCAGACTATGCAACGGAGCCCAATGTGCTAATAAGTTCCTTTTCACAGCATGGCCATCCTCAGCCTTAAGCCTGATACTATGCTTTGTCTTGCTGTACATGAGTGGATAAAATGGATCAATATGTGTCTGGGATATTGCTGAGAAGCTGAGACATGATGTCTGTTTCACACAAGCACTTTGGCTTTTGCATTTATGGAATGAGTGCTAGTGCAGCCAGTGGACATTTTTCTTAAGTTTAGGTACTAAAATCAGTAATTTGTCTTGGCTTAAGTGACTGAGTGCAACAGGGTGGGGAAGGGAGCTGAGAAGGACCTACTCATTCCCATTACACAGTTGAAATGGTCAGGGTGACAGCTGGCAGAAGGATATTTTTGGGATGGGGGACCTAGATCTGATTCTTACTTTCTTGAGAACTGGTCTGAAAACAAGGACAGGTTGTTGTTGCTGCTGTTTCCTCATCACTTGACAACATTTTCAGTAGGCATTGTAGACCAAATATTGCAGATGCAATGGTGTGTTCTTGCTGAGAATTAGCCAATTTACTTACCTATGGAAGAAACTGGTGTGGGTGGCCAAATGTGACATTGCGGTTGTGCTCATCAATATTTAGGTTTGTATACCTCATATAAGAGTGCACAGACTTAGGAGGAATTCTCTTCTACATGATATGGTTTTCAGCTGATGTGCAGCGAGGCAAAATTGTAGGGGGAAAAGGTCTCCTGATATGCTGGAACAAAGCGTAAAGCACAACAATAGGAAAATTATAATTCGACGCACACAGAGAAAATATTCTCACCATCATATACAACATCCATAACTCAGGTTTATCATGTCATCAATGTTGAGTTATAGCTTGGATCTCCTACAAGCCCATACCACACTGGGAATGAGGGATCAGATACTTTGCCATTCATATCCAGTAGCTTACATAACTTTCTTGAATGTGTAACTTTTGGCCCAAGAGCAGTATTCCCATAAATAATAGCAGCCTTGAAAGCAATGTTTTAAACTTTCTAGCAACAAATGTTGTTCAAAAGGTAGCAGGAACTGGTAATTTTCTTGCTTAATTATCACCAGATTGTGGACTACCACCTCATCCAGTTATGGTTTTATCATAAAAGGTCTGGGTTTATTTGTTTTATACAAATTAAGAGCTAGTTCTCACATATACATATATCATAAGGTGCAGAGGTACTGGAACTAAATACACCCTATGTAAAACAATGCTTCCTCCAACCTCCCACCCCAATAAAGAGTAATCCATATGTGTAAAAAGCTAGTGCATCAGGAGAAGGAAAAGACCCAACCCTTCACTCCTGACATACTAGTTTTCCATGGATTTTGTACATTCAAGTATGCGACCTAACTCTATACTAGCAGTCTGACATTAGTTCTATACAATATAGCACATAGATTCTCTATAGATTTCACCACAAAATATAGTGATGGCCACTAACAAGGACAGCTCTGAAACAGGACTGAGTACACTGTGTGAAAAATAAGGCTATCCACGAATGCTACTCATGTTAGCGCCATGTTTCACAAAGCAGTATGTTTCACAATCCAGTTTCCAGGGAATACTCTAGCTGGTTGGCCACTGTGTGAACAAAATGCCAGCCTAAATAGGTCTTGCAGCACATTTCTTCTTATGTCATGGACATGCATACAAAAGTAATGACGTCTTTACTAGGTTCGGGCATCCCAGCTGAGAGTCTAAGCATAACAAGCTTGGCAAGGCACATACTTCATCTGTTATTCATCTGCACCTGCAGATGGACCATGGCACTGAAACATACCCAAGCTCCTTCTATTTATTTCTCTTACTCTTAGCTTTTCCTGTGTGCAACTCCATGTCCTCCCTCATCTGATGGATCCAAATAAGGACACCCCTTTTTCACACCATAGATAACTGCCTCTTCCCACCACTGCATATGGCGGAAGGCTCTGGGGCCCATACAGAGCCGGCTGCATTTATTTACCCTGCCACTGTCTGTCTCCACAGTCTTCCAGTGCAGGGTGTGTTAGTAAGCTGACCGTAATCATTTTCCTTGCTAGAAAAGTTAAGATTAGATTTCACAATGGATCTGGTTCTTCTCATGACTGAACAGCTGCAACTCAAATACCCAGAAATGTTTCCACTGCCAGGATAAGTTGCTCTGAGTAGTGAGGTGTGTCTGCGTGTAGAAAGGAAGCTAGTGCACTCTAGTGCATGTCTGTATATACGAACAGTTGTGTTTTAAAGCCAGCCCTCCAAAGACAAAATGGAGGTGGCTATTAAGCATGGACAGATAATAGAAAACAATGGTCAATAGGAATGGGTGGAGCATATGCAAATTATACCACTGCAGTTCTCATTCAGACTGGAGGGGTTTATTCAGTTTTCACTCCCAGACCCTCTAGGCTTCAGGGGACTCACATACTGCTTAGGAAGATTAGCTAAATCCAGGAGCATACGTTTCAGCTAAACCCCAGGAAGAACATATTGCTTGTTCCAAGCAGGCCCCTTACTGTTCAGGCTAATGTACTCCAAATGTATACATGTTATAAAAGACCCGCGGCAGTCACTGAGTATAATTTTTCTGTTTCAGTGTTGGAATTTTCTGCATGTTTTCGTTATTTATTGTTCAGTAGATAGACAGCAGGTAGAAACACATGGGTATGATCAAATGAGATCTCTGATTTTACAATGCCAGTAAATGTAGTGAATTGTACATACTTTTTTCTGTATTTCCTTACATTTCTAGATACTTCAATGGTTATGGGAAGCTTGCAGGAACTTTTAATATGCACCTAATTGTTGGATTTAAGTATTGTAGTGTCCTTCCTTGTTCTGTATCAGTTTTTTTTAATCTTCATCTAGGTAAAGTCTAGTAAAGTAAAAATTTTACCACTATTAATCACATAATCATTTCTAAGGCCAACTAATTAACAGTAATACCTTTTAATGTGCAAAACAAACAAACAAAATTACACACAGCAGTAAAAATAACCTATATTGTGTGTTTGTGTGTGTGTCCCTTTACCATGTTTTACAGAAAAACAGCACCGGGAGGAGAAAACTATATTCAAAGTTCTAGCAATAGCTTTAGTAGTCTAAGTGCTCAGTCTTATAAAATCTTTAACTCTATGTTTAAGCAAATCCTGGAATGTCTAATCAGACTTACTTTCAGCTACTTACTGGATACCTATACAATTGCATCCTTATGGTGTAATCCTGTGCAGGTTACTTAGAGGTAAGTCCTGCTGAGCTTCATGGGACTTGCTCCCATGTAAATGGATATAGGGTTGCTGAGATTTATAGCATTAATTTATATACCGATATTTCTTGCTAATTGTTAATGGGGGTTGTTAATTTTTATTTAATTATTTATAATTGAATTTAAAAACCATATTAACCAAGAGTCCAGGACGACTCTCTTCACATGTTGTGAAGGATGCTGCAGGATGGGGGAGATTAGGTGCCAAAGCAGATATTGCTTTAAATGTGCATCTAGCGACTTTGGCTGTACTCCCATTTTACCCTAGATGCAGGCACCCAGCCTGGACTGAGTCCTTCGCTTGGGAGCAGGAAGGTCAAGGTATAAATTGCTTCCCTGTGTCAACCCTAACATAACAGCAGCAGCAACGACAACTGAATATATGTGTGGGTGCCTATTCAAAGCAATGTTAGCTTTGGTCCTTAGTTCTCTTTTCCTCCATCATTTCCCTGATCTTTGCTTCCAATTGACCCTTCCAAAACCACTTGGCAAGATGAGACAAGGACTGCTGCTGTGCACATTTGTATATATACGTATGTTTTTAAGCCCTAACCCTTCACCTAAGGTACATCCACTTAAGTTAGGATTCAGCATTGCAAAAATGAACATCTCCAAGCTCAAACAAAGCCTTGGACTTTTCTGGTGCCTGCTAAAGATGGGTAAATTTGTCAGTGTCATTTTGTCCTGCAGTGAATGTTTTTTTTAAATCTTAAGTTCTTTCTCAGCCCCAGACTTAAGCAATTTCAGCATTAAAAAAAACACCACTCTGAAACAAATTTTCACCCATCTGTCATGAGTCTGAGTACATCTATTCTAACATGGAAATGTCCATGAGAAAGCTGCTGCCAGACAGCTCTTAAAGATGAGTATGGCATAAAAGAGATTTCATTCCTAATATCAGTGTTGACATGGCTGAAATGCAAAGGGGCATATAAGAACTAAAGTCTAGGAAGGCCTTTGCTTTCGATAGATGAATTCATCATTTTTGGTGTCTTCCACATTCAATTTTCTTTTAACCTCAATGAGAATTTTGCACTTTTTGGTTAGTAATCATCATAACCGTAATTAAACACCATTTTTATTCATCTCTATTGCCTCCTTTCTGTCTTGCCTGTCTAAGAGGACTCCTGCCAAGATTACTATTACTACTACTACATTACTTTACATTTGTATCCCACTTTTTGTTCCTCTTGTGAGGAACTCAGGTGGCTTTCAGAGTTCTTTTCCAATCCATTTTATCCTCACAACAACAACCCTGTTAGGTATATCAGTCTGCCAGGGTAACTGGCCCAAAGTCTTCTGATGAGCTTCAGGGATGAGTGAGGACTAGAACCCAGATCTCCTGGATCCAATACTCTATGCACTACACCACACTGGCTTTCAATCAGTTTAGCTTTACAAGGGGGAAGCTAAAAAAACTCCAGGAATTATCTTCTGGAGGATGGGCACCTTGGAGTACAGGCCTCCTCCGCTAGGTAAGTGTTCTGGGAACTCATCTGCATCAGTGTACCCAGCTGTGTTGCTGTGAGAGGCTACATTTGGCTTCCATGAGGTTGTTTGGAGACTCTATCAACATGTCCGCCTATTTCATGATGGCTGATTTAGATGAACAACGTGAAGCTGTGAATTTTGTTCAGCTGAGTGTTCAGCCGTCTTTGACCGAAAATGGCATGACCCTCCCCTCCCTTCTCACCTAATCGCACCCCATGCAACTTTTTGTTTTGTTTTGTTTTGCTTGCCCAGATGAAAAAAAGTCTTCAGAGGTAAACGTTTTGCTGATGTGGAAGAGGTGAAACAAAAATGACAGAAGCACTTAAAGGCATCAAAATCGAAGTGTTCAAAACTCATTTTGAGCAGCAGAAAAATGTCTGGATAGGTGTATTACATCATATGGAGAGTACTTTGAATGTGACTAAAGTTTGCACATGTAAAAATAAATACACAATTGTTTATAAATAAATTCCTGGGAGGGGTTGGGTCCCCTCTCATAGTTTGTCCAATATCTGGCTTGTTATCACATATAAATCAGAAATCATGGTTTAAAACAAACTCTAGTCTGTTAAGCCAGGGAACAACGCCAGGGCTTTTTGATGGCTTGAGCAGTGATTGACTAAATTTGGTTTTAAGCTAACCTAACAAGATGCCAGGAAAGATAAGCTAAATTCAGGAAAGATAAACGCAGCAGAGGTCCTATTCCTGCCTGCATAAGAGAAGAAAAAAGGTGTGAAGTGGATAATACTAAGTTTGGCTTAATGATATATAAAAAATTGCCCAAGGTCAAGCACGGCAGCATGTCTACCTCATTTTAAGAGCATTTTAATAAATAATAATTAGTTTTCACAATACATTAATATGCTATGGCATGAAGGCAGATCTTGAAGTATAAGACTATCTTGGAAAGATTAATGTGAAGACTTCTGTGATCTAAAACATTCTTAAATCATCCTCTTAGACACTATTTCTTGTCCACTTTAAATTACCATAGCATGATGTTGTAAAAGTAAGCTGTTTGACCATATCAGGAGGCATTCCTTTCTGGAATAACAGCTATTCCAGTTTTCAAAATGCAGCATTTCTACATGTTGCTCCCACCAAACTGAATTTCCTGAAGAGGGTTAAATACAAAATGAAAGAGTGCCTTACTGTGCCAGCCAATTTCTAATTTATAAAACAACCCCCAGATTCAATTTAGTTGCAAAGTTAGTTGTATAATAAATAAGCGTATGCAAAAGTACACTTGTTGTCCAAAGAACTACAAGAGCTCTATGTAAATAACCTTTTGAAATTCTCCATAAATAAATACACTGTTTATGAGCATAGATTTGGAAGAATTGTTTCATCACATTTCTTCAGAGTAAGAAAGAAGTTTCCAATATTTTCCTATGTGTAACTTGTCGCACAGCTTCTTTCTTATTGTGCCAGAGTGTGTATGTGTGAGAGGCAGCCTGTGAGTATTGGCACTGCAAGTAGCAACAGCAGCATCTGTGCTGGCAGGTTTACCACCATCACAACGAAGGTGTGAGAGGGACAGTGCTGTCTATGTGAAGTCTAGCTCCAGGGAAGAGATGGAATTAATTCTATGCCTTCATCTTTCTGTTTCTCTGCATCTTTCTTGAAATATTTTCTCATTCACTTTGGACATATTACTGGGTTTACCCAATCAGTGTGAGGTGGCCATGGGTGTCGTATCTCTGTTCTCTTTTTGTAAACACCTTTCTGTTGCTCTGCAGCCTCCTGCCCTCCCTGTTCTTCCTGGTCTGAAAAAGTCAGATGGTAAGAAACATCATGATGGCTCTCCTTGGGCCTTAATTGAAATGTGGGAAGCCACGGAATCTACCGAAGTACAGAAATGTAAACCCAACCCATAAGCATTTCTCAAAATCTTTTTCTCCTTTGCATTTCATTTCAAAAGGCATTCCCTCCCTATTAAATGGAATGAGAATGGTTGGCAAACAATGTGGGAGACTTTTTTTGGCTCATCACTGTTGAAATGTTATTCATGCAGAGTAAATACTGCTTTAATGGTAGAATTAGTCTGTCTTAATGTATTTTAAGTTGTTTGTTTCCTTCATATTTATCACACTCTTTTGTCAAGTCATTCATTGCAGAAGATGTAAGAAAGATGATTTTATACAACTGATGTCAATTCTGTCTTGGAACTAAGTCCCACTAAAATAACACAATGTTGCAGTTGTAATTACACACATATACACTCTATGTGTGTGTGTGTGTGTGTGTGTGTGTGTGTGTGAGAGAGAGAGAGAGAGAGAGAGAGAGAGAGAGAGAGAGAGAGAGAGAGTGTATATATACATATATATATGAGAGTTTGTAGTTTTTGCTGCCTCTGTTTTATTAGTGATGTGGGATGCTTATTAATCAGTGTTTAACAATGTAATTACAGCTGTTTTTAGTCACACTAGATAACACAGATGAATAAATGATCTGCAAGTAGTGGTGTGTGTAAAAAGGGTAATGGATTCTTTTCAGAAGCCCATTAATTTAGTAGTAATAAATAAAGAGTATGATGAATTAGAAAAAAATGTGTACTTCCTGAATATTGCAATAAAAGTTTCCAAGCATTTAATCATTCCGTTTTTCTTCATTTATTTCTCTTCCTGTGTCATCATGGTTTGAGATATGCCTTTCTGATTTGAATTAAGCAGGGCACTTAACGTTCTACAGCAATATGTAGATTTGCATTGGTATATCAGCCTTACCTGCTGCTGGTTCTGGCATCATTCTGATGCAAAACGATGGCATGTTTTCTGTTAAAGAAACCAGCTTCTATGCAGCTTGGCCAAGTCCTCCACAGCCAGCTTTGCCTGCCTGCCTGCCTGCCTGTCTCAACACTCCTTAACAACATTGGATTCAGTTTGAAAATGATACAATTTCTATGCAGAAGGAGGCAGATGGAGATGGAGCCTGATTAATGTGGCCCACAGTAAATTGTTAAATGGGGTTAAATCGCCCTTCTCAGTTCTTAAATTATGCAAAATTCTACCCCAAGTCAAACATGGCTCTACTCAGAAAAGCACAGTCTCCCTGGAAATTTCTCTGCCCAGTGCTAAGCTGAAGTTTATGTTTAAGACAAGAGAACCACGTCTTGAGTCATGGGTTCCATGTTGCCTGTGTGGTTTTTCCCCATCCTCTGTAAGAATTGCAATTGTAAGAATTGTAAGAATTGTAAGAAGGCAGTGAGGGGTCTCGACACTTCCTGCAACTCTGCAAAGATCCCACCTAGGCACTCATGTCCCTCTCCTTGAAATTTCCTGCACCCCAAGAGTGATCAGTCAGAGAGCAGCTACTCTGACCCTTCCTTTGAGTGTTTGGTTGACTGCTGATACATTTGCTCCTACAACCTATTCTGCAAATACTTCCCACTGCACTGGAGTATTCACTTTCTTTCACACTTTTCAATTTACCATGGCATGGAAAAACTCACTTCTTCTGACAAGCTTTTGATACCATGACGGATAAGTGAAATTTCCCCCCATCGCTCCCTCCCCCCGCCCCGGCCCTAGTCTGGGACTGCTTTCAGCAATTTGACCTGCAATTTGCTTGCTATTTTACTCTATCATTACAAGTCCTTTTTCTGGAAAAGCTGTGATCTTGTCTCTGTAAAGTCTTCCAGGGTATCTTGCAGAAGCATTCCACTGCCTAGAACAAGTTCCTACAGTAACCTGAAATGTGATGGATATTTTGTGAACGGTGATTGACTGACACCCTTTTGCCTTCTGGAAATAGAGCCCTGGTAGCAGTTCCTCTCAGGCATTGGTGGAGATGAGACACTTAATTCCAGAGCACAGAAAATAGGTTCAGACATGCATGGAGATGTTAAATGTTTTCTCGGAACACACTTCGGATGCTTTAAAGGAGATCTACAAAAGGTGCTCATGATTCAGCTAAATAAGAACCACAAGCTGGTGCTGGGAAGATGTTTCCAAAATAAACAGAAACAGCTTCTTTTCTATTGGGATGTTGTTGATTTATTGGTGATACATTAAAACTGCAGCCATACTATCCCCACATCCATGAATCAGTGTTACTCCTAGAAGAAGAGCTCAGCTTTATTGTTTTCTTCTTCTTAAGCCAAGCAATTTGTAGAAGCTTGGATTTATTAGGAATGCTCCCATTTCCTTCCCTTTCTGGAAAGTATTGGGGCTATTAGGTGTGGCCCTGGAGCCAAGCAGTTTGTGTATCCCTGGACTACATAGTCATAAAGATTATAAAGTAATAATAAAGTAATGAGTGGAGCTGAAATTATTACCACTATCTGCAAAGAGAAAAGAGTTTCTTATGGAGTTCTGTTAAAGTTTTCTCCTTTACAAAAATGTTGTGCCATCTCCGTACTTGGCAGACTGCTCTTCTGGGTGGACATTGTGATGTGGTGAGATAGTCACTTCTTTGACAGGTTCCGTACTTTATCCACTTAGCAGCCTTTTCCTCCGGGTCCGTGTGTGCAAGATATTCATCATATTCAATTTACTTTTCTCTTCCACCCAATTCTTTCTATATAGGTTTGCGTAGCCTCATAAGAAGCTTAACTACATTGCACATCCTGCTTATACTTTATGTAAGGTTTTAAACTACGCATGCATAAACATCTAGCAGTATATCACACTATAAAATACCTTTCTGGGGGGAGGATTCCATAATGTTAACCCACCTATATAGGTTACATAGCCATATTTCTAGTACATATCTTAATACTTGTGATATATAACTGCAAACTCAAATGAAACAGAGTTGGACACAATAGAAAGGAGATGCACAACTTGGAATCAAGTAACAATGCACTAAAAAGCTGTGCTGGACAACTCAATACATGAGTGTGGCATCATACTTCATCTAATGTCTGTTGAAGTGTGACCAAATTAGTAAGAACAAATTGCCATAACTCTGTTAACTTGTTCCTTCCACCCGATGCTGTTATGAGCAACCCTCCTTCTGTGATCTTCTGGGTAGCATTCTAGTGTAGTCTCTATTTGTACTAATAGTGTAAAGTATGCCTATGCAGCCTTGCTAGGGAATTGGCAATGACAGTTTTGCAAATGTGCATTGAAAGTTTAAATCCCAAGAAAAGTTGGGATGTGCAAAATAAAAATGTGCTAGCATTCTGCTTCGGATTATGAAAGGGTGCTGTTTCTGCACTGTAAGCAGGTGTACCTTTGGAAATTTAGCTTTAAACATTATTTGTCAGGGGATGTCTTCCATCCCCAAATAGAAGAAGTCTCTCACTAGGCTTGTTAGATGCTGTGCTATGAACTCCTTGTTTACCTATCATTTTAGATAGACAGACAGATGTACACTGTCAAATATTAGAATGCAAGCAGTTGGAAACTGAGCAATAGCATAATTTGGGAACTATAACTAACACGAACTGTTTGGAAATATACCGAGACAAACTTCTATCATAATATCTGTATTGAAGTAAAAACGAATATATATTTGAAGGAAGAAGTATGAATTGGTTCTGTGGAGGAGTACTGAGCTCACTGTGTGTGGCTTCTGTAGGAGTGATTTCAAGAAAGGGATTGAAGAAAGGAAATAAAGGAGTTGTGTAATGGGATGATTTGCTTGGGGGAGCTCATTCACAAATCATTACTAAGAAAGAAGAAGAAGAGAGAAAAGGCATTTGCTTTAGCATGCAGCAGAAAGAAAATTACATGAGCGGAGATCATACAATGTAAATGGAAAGCAAATGCAGGCGGATGAGTCATCTATGAGGAAGCAAACCAACACACCATAAGTAAATACGATGCAAACCATTTGTAAATTAGCCTATTTTTAAGCAGGTTAATAGAGGCTGGACCAGTACAGATAGCAGCAGGTGAAATAATGTTTCTCTATGTTAAACTTGACTTTTTTCCACCCTGGGTCTTCAAAAGACACAGCAAACACTTTGGCGAGATGAGGTTTTTTCTTGCACTTTCTTTCAGTAATTGGTTGTGAAAGTATGCATTTAAGCAGTTACACGGCCCCTGCTTTCATTGTTCTGATAATTTCATTCAAAATCTCAAGATCTGTTCTGAAAGCTACAGGTGTCAGTCCATCGGCATGCGTGGTCCACAGCACTATTGACTCAAATTGGTAATCCTTGTTTCCCACTCAGCCAAATCTGCGTTGGAGTGTACGTATGACAATGACATGATGAGTGATTGGCTATTGGTTTTCTGTATGTTCAGAATCTCCCCTAGTAATTAAAGACACCAAAGAAATAGCCTTGTAAATTCTGAAAACTTAGCACTGGAACAAATGAAGCAACTAAAGACACACAATCCCATGACTGTTTGGGCAGAAAAAAAGTCATACAGCTCATTGCGTTCCCTCGTCAGACATGATGGCTGAGTCATGTTGGGCATTGTATGCCTTTTTTCAGTTTAAACAGGCATAAGGTTGCACCATAAGTAACTATAAGTTCTGCTAGAGCAGAACTTCTGGGAGCCATTTTTATAAGTCACAAATGGTAACAGTCAATGTCATTGATTCACTCATTTGTCACAAGGATGTTCCACTAATGGGTTAGGATAAACAATGGAATACCCACTGGAATAATTTGGGAAACAATCAATCTCTTGAAAGCCAGGATTTTCTGTGGTTTACTATTGAAAAAGTGGACTGGAACACCATTTCTATCAAAGGTTTGTGTGGATGTTTGCTCAAAAGTCCCTTAGTGTTCAGTGAAGCTTATTGTTCTTAAACATATTTTAAGAACAATATGTTCTTAAAATACCCTTTCCATGCTAGATTTCTGAGTGGCCACTTCCGTACTTATTGTCAAAAAAGAGGAAGTGCATTACCAAAAAGATGACAAAAGGAAAGAAACTGTGCATGTGAAAAATCTATATGTGAAGATGTAAATTGTTACGTTTAATTAGAAATAAAATACCCCTAATGGGGAAACTGTGACCAGGTGACCTGCATGCCTGCTCAGTCCATTGCCCAAGTGATAACTTTCATAAACAACATTGAGGTTCATCACTGTGCCCTCCTTCCTCTGCTTCTTCATTTCCAAAATTGGTAGATCACCCTTAAAATAGAAGGCCATTCTCTGTGAAGTGGTACACGTGGCCTCCCTAAGCCACAGGGAAGCGGCAGCTGTGCAGTTCTGTTGGGCTATGAATCCGGAGGGATTCAGTCTGGGGGAGCTGCATACATCCGGCTCTCCCGGAAGGGAAGCGGCCTTCAGTGCGGTTCACTCACTATCCGAACCCACTTCTGTGAAGGACACTTTCAGCACAGTCTACATGTGAATTACTTCCACACTAGCATATGTTGCCAGTTTGGCATTTATATGCCGAAGTACACAGATGGCTTAGCAAGTTGTTCACAAATGCAGCACATCTCTTAATTTTTCATAGGACTTCAAGCAAGAGAACCATGAAAGATACCGCAAGTGTGACATGTTACATGGGAATCCGTCCTCTGTCGCTCTGGTCTACATCCGTCTGGGTTCTTGCCATTTTAACTGTGCAGATACTTGCCTGGTGAGTGAAAATGTTCACTTCCTAAAAATATCAGTTTCCAAAAGCAGCTTTATTATTTTATTGTTGCGGTTAAACTTTTAATTTGATGGTTTCAGAGCTGTAGCCTACCGAGTTGTATGGAGCCTCCAGTAGCTTTTTGGCAGGGAGTTTTATGGGGAAATAGATGGTTATAGTCTAGTCCCCCTTAGGTGTTTGAGTCGACGTGTAAGTAACATTTTCTTTTTTTCTATCTGCTCTTCTGCACAGAAGGTAAATAGCAACTACCCAGCAGGATGAGTCAGAATACATTCTAAAACTTACCACAGAACAAACAAAAAGTATTAAGAAGTTGTACCAATACCTATAGGAAAAGAAAATACCAGGGGTACTCACTAAAAGGATTTCAACTTATGCTTACATCCCAGAAAGATATGCAAATGTCCTAGAACCAGTATTAATTAGATGGCATTTTTGTGTATCTGTGAAGTTAAAATTATTATTATTATTATTATTATTATTATTATTATTATTATTATTATTTAAAATATTTATATGCCATCCTATTCGCAAAAAGCCTCAGGACAGCTTACAGCATAAAATAAAATATAACATGCATAAAATTCCCGGCCCACACTGGCTAATAGGAGAGATAATCATCCAAAATTTCAGATGTTGATGCTCTACAGTACTATAGCTTTTTTTTTTTTTGTAAATGATTATACATTTATTCTTTTTAACAGACAGAGGGTGCATATGTGTCCCAACTTCAATTCAGGTCATGCTGTGTTTGTATCTGTATGATTTTGTATCACACTAAGCAAATCATATTCAGGGATGTCATTCACACACAATGCTAAGCTGTGTTGCCTTGGAAGGAAATGCCTCTGCATTCGACAGGGTTTGTTCCCAGGTGACGTTCAAAGGACTGCAACTTGTGCTATGTTAATAGAGCTGAATAATAGACATGCCTTTGCTACTCTGAAACAAAATCTACAAATGTTTAACCCATCCAGAGACCCAGTCAAAGGCTGGTACCCTGTGATGATGTACAGTTGACTACAACTACGTTAAAAAAGACCTGATGAGTAACCTAGATGGAAATCACTAGCAGCACCATGGAGGAGCAGAGGATGAGTAATAAATACAGTGTTTGGGAAAGGAGAAGCATTTAGCACGACTGGGCTTTCAGAATTAAATCAACAGAAAACATACAGCATTCTCGTCACTGAATTACGTTGTGGTATAGCTTCAGGAACCCCAATTTTTTAATTCCATCCCTCTTTTTCCTTTCATATATGTTATGTGGCTGACTAAGGATGTAAAGAAGAATACATTACTTAGTAAAAATGATCAAGGACATAAATCAATTACTAGCTACTGAATAAGTTCACTCGGCCCACAAGTCCATGCACAGCACATTCGAGACAATGAGACTGTGCATCACTACCTGGTACAGTGAAGATTTAGAAATAGGTGTAATAAGATTTATTATTAGGGAAGGAGTACGATCATAAGAGGTGAATCCAGCTGAGATTCATTACAATTAGAGGAAGTCCAACTCTCTGGAGTAGAGTTTCTCATGTTTTTGAACTTCTGGACCTCTACGAACTAATCTTTCGAATCAATATCTCAGCATCAGCCTGCTCTGCGGTCAGTGAGTGCACAGAAATTTTGAACACAGCTGCACAACTGCTGTGCGCATAACAATCTGTAAACCAGAACAATCATCCAACATTGCAATAAGAAGAGAACTTGCACAGGCTGCTCCTGGGTACCTTCCCTCACCTGCTGGCAACAGGAAAGTGTAGGAAGGGAGCAGTTGTGACTAAAAGGTGCTTGCACGTCTGTGCTTTTCATAACTGCATAGTAGTTTCGCTATGCTGCTGCCTGCGGGAAACTTTCTCAGGCATTGCCTGTTACCTGGAACTTGGTGCTCCCTGCTCCACCGTGCTAAGCATTGTTGTAACAGAACAAAACCCACATGGGGAATACCCAGGAAAAGGGCATGGAATTGCAAAGTACAAAATGACCTTTAAAAACTGCTAATTAATTGCTCCCTTTCATAATTGAAGGATGCCGATTTCAGTGGGATATATTTCCCAGCAAGTATACATAGGACAGATGTAATGATGACTGTTCAGAGCGGTATTTCCTACTCCATGTTTGCATACACATACACATTCAAGACAGAGTACATGCAGTTAGTACACTTGTGCCAGTTCTACCAGTTGTAATATCTACAATACATACACCATACATACATCTTGAGTATACTAAAATATTTATCTTCCCCTTAATGTACATTCGGCAACTGAACAGTACATACGAGTACGACACTCAAGTTTAAACCTTCCCTCAGACTTCACTGAAATCATGTTGCAACTAACAGAAGCTTGTGTACCCAAAGATTTTGGTTGAAATCTGTTATGGCCCAATGTACTTATATAGGTTATGGTTTAGCTAAAAGCATACATATTTATGTCCGGTTGATTTTAATAGAAGATTTAAGAGGGGAACTTAGAAGTTCTAGCTTTAGCTGGATTGCATTTGATATTTCACACACAAGTAGAGGCAACATGTGTGTGTGTGTAATAACTAGTAAACCTTGATCTGCTATTATTTTAATATTTACTTGGGGAGTCTGTCTACATCTATAAAGAACAAGCACTTTGTAAATTTCAGTTATACCATGCCCACATGGAATAATAAAAATGCAATGTAATTGCATTCATACACAGATTTCCATCTCCAGCTATGTGGAGGGTTTTAAAAAATATTATTTATAGTCTGTAAACAGGATTTCCAGTTTTCTCTAAGTAACTTCATCTGTTTCAAAGGTGAAAACAGCTCTTCTATTTGTACTGTTTCATTATTATTTAGAAAGGAATCCTCTGAAGGCCTGATTGCATAGAAAATTCAAAATATAACAAATCTCTTCAAATGCAAATATATATATATATTAAAATAAATATTACTATGGTTCATATTTCAGAAAAATATAAAGATAATTTCATTTCTTATGGCCTCATGTTTAAATTGGTTCTCTAAGGAAACAGCAGTTCTTTAACAATGTAACTCTGATTTGCTTTTATTGACAAGTTAATTTGTTGTGTATCTGTTCATACAAAGGGCATTGCTAAGATGCTCCGAACAATCTACAGTAAATCGCTGCTCAACTTTTTAATGCTAAGTAAGCATGCTTTGTGTCTGTGGGCTGACTTTAAAAAACTGAAAACTTTATTTGAGAAAGAAAATAAAATTGCTTTTATCTGATTAGATCTTGTTGCTTGTTGTATCTAAGGGGGATACTGAATATCAATCAGATATGTTACCATTAAACAGGTTTCATTATAACTATTGTGGGTTGGGATAGAAGATAACTGCTAAAACTGAGAACATTGCTAATACTAATCATAACTTTTTTTTTAAAAATGTAATGTATACAAAAGCTTTAAATTACAAGCAACTCAAAGAGGTTGTTTCATATTTACAATGGTTGCTTCAGATGCAGAATCATTTTTATTGCAGATGTTTGTAGTCTGCAGGAAATCAAATAAATAGGGCTTCACATTACAGAGTTTTCAATTTTTTAAATACAACAGTGATACTTCCTTTGGATATTCTTTATGTTTTGAATGTCAAGGAGATTGTAGACCACGAAGTTTACAATTACAAGATTCTTTGTGGCACTGCTGTTTATTTATATATTTTTTTAATTTTTAACTAAAAGGATGTACTACACACACTGTAAAATAACTGCTAACTGCCATCCAATATGAGTTTGAGAAAATAATGTATAAAAGCAAGAAGCACAAAGGAGACCTGAGGTCAGTATGACAAAGACAGATCTTTGCAGTGTGTGTGTGTGTCGGGGGGTGGGGGGAGACAGTGAATGCTATAACTTGTACAAATGCATAACCCATATGATTTCGAGCTATTTCAGTTCCTCTGATATGGAAACAAAACACAACTCAGATCCCACTATAGCACTTTGATAGAGTTGTAGATCAGATTCTGAAAAGTCTTCTTAAGATCACTCCTTCCGTGTTTGCTGGTGCCGCTGCAACGACACATTATCCTAAACTTTTTTTTAAGTGTGCTTAACGTGGCGTCTTATTTGAAGGAAACTAAGCTGATCAGCAGCAGTTGCTGGTGCGCAGAGATCAACAGGAAGCATCTTCTCCCTTCCATCGCTTTGTGCCAGAGGCTGGGAAGGGGCAGGTGGAACTCTCTGGTAGCCCCAGCCAGGAGGGCTCCTGGGGAACAAAACCCGGCTGATTGCCAGCATGCGACCAGCGAGGGCTGCTCCTGCACGCTCTGACTCTGCCTTGCTGGGCATCGTGGCAGGAGAAGCGGGCCCACAGCCCTTCCTGGCAATCAGAAAGAGCGAGGAGGCACCTCTGCCCATCCCAGCCTGGCCTGCCTTGGAAGGATGAGTGACCTTCTTAGCCTCACACTCGCTCCAATGGGGTTTTCCCTTCCGGATGGCCGAGGTGGGAAGCAAATAGAATTCTCCCTACCGTACTGGCCAAGGTAGGTAGGTAGGTAAGGAGCTAGAGAGAAAGGAAATGACAGCAGCAGCGCCTGATTGCCTCTCTCTTTTCAGCCTCTCTCTCTGCGGGTAGCAAGGACTGGGCTTCTGGCCCTTGGGCTGAACCTCTAGAAGGCTCTGCCTGCTTGCACGCTCCCTCCTCTGGCTCACGGGGATCGGCATGGCCATTAGGAGGAAGCAGGTGAGCAAAGGGGAGCGGTTGCTGCTCCTTGGAGGCAGCCCTCACCTTGGCCTTTCAGAAATCTTCCACAGTGGAAAGAACTGGGTCCAGCAGAGCCGTCCGGGAGTAAGGAAACTAGAGCTCTCACGGGGCTGATGCTCTGACGGGCTGGGACCACTGGGCCCGGTTCTGACCTCTGAAGAATCCGGAGGGAGTGCTCAGGTAAACAACTGAGAGGATGATGTGGTTACTCTTTCCATGACCAACCTGCGACGGTGCATTGCCCAGAGGGAGACGGGCCGAGCGAGCAGGCAAGCAGAGGCGGCGGCTGCTTGTAGCTTCTCTGCGGACACTACAGTAGAAACCCAGCCCAACCTTGCAGGGTGCCAGAGGGGGCGAGCAAGGCAGAGTGGGAGCAGCCGCCGGCTCTTCTTCCTCGCGGGCCCGCGAGCCAGCCCCGCGCCGGAGCTCAGAAGAGGAGGCGCCACCGGGGGCGTGGGTGTGTGTTCCGGGAAGCTTCCCGGTTTGGCGCGGGCGCGCGGAGGGGGGTGCTCCACTGACGGAGCGATTACTATTGGCAGTTGATGGTGCGATCACCTCTGCAACAGCCGCGCATCGGCTGCTTTTCTTGCACAATAAAAGTGGCCGGGCTAAGCACACTTCTTGCCTTCTAACCCTGATCGCGCTGCGCGCTGATCTCCCGCAACCGAGCCCTAAGAAGAATAGAGCAACCTGAAGGGGAATCCGGGACCAGCTGCAACCTGACACCTCTCGCCATTCATTGGACGGAACTCCTAGCCCCGCCTCCGGAGCCGGAGCGATTCGTCGCCAAGCCGAGCCTCCCGAATCTGGAATCCAGCTTCCTCTTAGGCTGAGTTCATCTGCCAATCATCCTGAAGGACGGTCTGTTCTCCCAAGCTTTGGTCCTGCCTCCTTTCCCCCTTCTCCCCCCGCGCCTATCGATATTATTGGAGTGTGGAGCGAGCGGCCGGTCTGCAGTCGGAGACTCGCAGGCAGCAAATACGGAGAGAAAAAGCGAGTAGGGAAAGGGAGAAGGCAACCGGCAAGAGCACTGCGAAATAAAACACATTGCGGGACAAGCCTTTAAATACCCACCGAGTGGCAGCAGCGGGAGCAGCCGCCGCCGCCGCAGCCGCACAGTCTCTCTGAATATACATATGCATATATATGTATATATAATTAGATATATTTAAGCATCTCAAGCTCATGAACCATGGTTTTTCAAACTAGGCTCCCTTCTTGGATTATTTTATGTTGCATCTGGCTGCTTCGCTTTGTACACACGGTGGAGGCACAGGCTGCAAAAGAAGGTAAGGTGATGCCGAAAACAAAGTTTATCTCTTGCTTTCTCCGTTGCGAGGGCTTTTTAGGAGAGAGAGAGTGTGTGTGTTTTTGGAAACTGCAACTGCATACAGCTTTCTGCCCCCTTCCTTCTGATACAGCAGAGATGAAAGGAGAGCGATTGGCAGCCTCAGCCGTGATCCGAGTGCCTCCATCTGTATCCTACTGAAGTGAATGAATACTCATTCATAGCTGATAACGGATCAGAATTGCGCCCCGATTGTGTCTGTAAGGACGGTGCATTTCGTGTAGGGATGTAGGTTTTATAAGAGACCGCACGTGATGCAAAACCCTGGGATGGTTTCAGGTGTGTGTGTGTGTGGTGCGCTATTCGAGGGACTACGGAGGGTTATATATGATTAGGCTGGAGTCAGTGTCGTTGATAGGAGCAAGGCAACACAGTTCCCCAAGCCCCGAACCGTACAACACAAAACCGAAAATATGATCTCGATACTCGTACTACTGGAGTTTGTGGGGGCAGTGCAGAGAGGCGTTTGGAGACTGGAGATATATCCCAAAGGACAGGCTGGGAAGGGGCATCCTGTGAAACATGTCGCCTATAGCAAGCTAATAATAAAGTCCACTTGTTCTTCTCGTGGTGATGGCGTGATCTGCAGCTCTCAAAAGGGCAAGAAGTGGAGCAGAGCACACTCGTGTAGAACTATTGCCATCACGTTTGCAGATAGGTAGAATACCGTGTCCGTGCGCGCGCGCGCGCGCCTGTACAATGTGCATATCTATGCAGAATGTATGTTAGCCACCCATATACTGCTTTCTCTCGCGCGCTCTCTGCACAATATGAATATGCTTCTGCGTAAAACAAGAAAAGGAGTTAACATTTCGCCGACATTTCCCTTGAATGGCAGTAGGCGCTTGGAAAACACCAGCTCTCCAAGGTTCATGTTAAAATGAACAGTAATGGGCATCTTAAAGGAGACAGTTGACTACGAGATATTAAAGACAGTTCTTTTGTCGCTTGTGTGTGTGTGGGTAAGGTTTTGAGATGCTGCTAACATCTGTTAAGAGGGATATATCGTATTTTGGAGAGATGATCCCCCCCACTCCATACGTCAGGGCTGTTTTTGAGCTATTGGCAGAATAAGCCTACCATCGGAAGTGGCAGAGAAGGGTTCGTTCTCAATGCAAAGATGCCCTACACCTAAGGCGCAGGGAAAGGGGTTGGAGGAGGGGGGAGAACCAGCGCGCTTCATCAAAGGGGAATGAAAAGTTTCTCCGAAAGGCGAAGACACGGCGCAATATGGTGAAAGGATGAGGCGGCTGCGGGAAGGAGGCGACAGGCAGCCAACCGCAGGAGCGGCGAGATCGCTGGCGGAGAGCAGCCTGCCTCTTCCATGCGTTGCCCAGGCGGAGGGAAGGAGTGTGTGCGTGAGGGAGCGAGGGCGAGCAAGACGGCCCGAAGCCACTGAGCCTGGGCGACTTTGGGCTGCGCTGCTGGTCCAGCGTGGCTCCGTCATGTGTGGACTGGGCTTGGTGGGCGGACAGGAAAAGAAAGGGCGCGCGCGCGTCTGGGCATGCCGCAGACTCGCGGCCCGGGGCTCGCAGGCGCTCACCTGCGGCACGCTCAGAAAACTCGCCCCAACTTTTGGAGAAGTCCTCGCTGAGCTCGTCCCAGGAGCGAGCGAGGCCATCTCTGCCCGCGTTGTCTTTCCTTCTCTGCAGAAAAGCGCGGCGCGGGGTGTGCGGAGGCAGCGGGGCACTTCTCCTCTTCCCCTTCCCACTTTTTAGGAGCAGGGTAAGCAACTCCATTCGAGCGGCGCGCTTCCAGCCCCTCCGGCCTTTGCAAGGGAACCGCGTGAAGCGGAGGCGCTCGCTCCCGGCAGGGCGGCCCCCGGCGCCTGTCTCTTGGTCCAGGGGGCGTTTTCTGCTCCCCGGGAGGCCGTGCCCCCCCCCCCCGGCTGGCTCGGGGATGCTGGGAAGCCACCCCGGCGCACGCACGCCCGAAGTCGAGGCGCGAGGCGGAGCTGGTGCTCTGCGGCCGGGCTGGAGCAGGCGCGCAGCGGGCTGCTCTGCTCCAGCGGCGGCGGGCGGGCGGGCGCGCTGTGGGGCGGGAGGGCTGCGGGGGCGCCTCGGCCCGAGCAAGGCCGGGCAGGCGGGCGGAGGGAGCCTCGCCGTGGATGCTGGCAGGCGGCAGGCGAGAGTCCGCGGCCTCGCGGCTCCTGCCTTAGGGAGCCCTGCGCCTGGTGCTGGTGGAGGAAGCAGACGAGTGAGGAAAGGAGCCTCGGGGAGCCTCTCGCCTTCTTTTCCCGACCCCTCGGGTGAGGAGCGAAGGGGTTCCTTTGGCTGCGCTTCTACGCTGCTTACCCCTTACCCTGTGTCTCCCCTCGCTCTGTATTCAGCATAGCTAAGAGCGGAATCCGTGTATGTGCGAGGCTTCCTTTGTCCGAGGGCTTCGTCTGTTTTAAAGTACTGGGGCTGTGACCTGGGTGCAGACACGGGTGGCAAAGGGTCCCTGACCATGTGCAAAGTGACGGCCCTATTGACACGGGGGGTGGGGGTGGCACGCCGAGGCTGCATTCTTTGCTGAGACTAATCTGGCTGAATTTACTATGGCATGCTTCTGAACAGGGGTGGGTGGGATTGCACTCCTAGGTGTCCCAAGGCTTTTTTTCCCCTCACTTCCAGCAAGGTTTGAATGAGTCTGATCTGAGCTCGAAACTGAACAGAAGCCCTGGGGAATGTGAACATCTTGAAGGAAGTGAGCCGAGCAACTATTTAAAGACAGTTCACCTCTATGAAAGATGTTTTTAGGTCATCGGTGCTGGTTAAATTACCCTGACGTATCTCTGCGAGTGTGTGGTTCTGAAATAGTTGGGGAAGAGGAACTTGGATTTGACCCTCAGAAATACAGGTTTGAGAAGCTTGTAATGGACCAGGCTGCAGTTTGCAGCATGCAGGATTCTTACACCCTTACAGGGCAGACACAGAAGGTTCCCCTGGACCAAAAATCCTGTGGTGCTTTAGACTGGTTATTGCTATTTGATATAGTGCCACTTGCTTTCAAAGGCAAAACATTGCTCTGTCAAATTCCACTTGACATCTCCTTTAGTTTTGCAATGTTGATCAGTAGGGGTCTGAAGTAAGCTGGGATTGGCCTATGAGTGTGCTACAGATTTCATTAGAGGCCTCTAAAACATCTTTCATTTTCTGCTCTTATCAAGCTGGTTTGAGCTGGCTGGCTGGCTGGCTGCTTGCTTGAAGACACTTGTTTCTTTGAAAACCAAAATCTGTGTTCTTACCGCTTGACAAAAACTTTAGAGAAGTTCACATGTGAAGTATATAATAAAATTGTTCCTTAGCACCTGTGGAAGTCTTTTTGTCCCCAAAATGTTGTCATTTATTTATACCTCTGCACTATAAGTAAGGAATGTTTTCATAATTTTGAGAAGTCAGATTAGCATAACTTTATATTATGCATGCTCAGACACAGAAAAAAACATTTTCACTTTCGTTTGTGTACAGTGCATTAGATATTTGAGCACAATTGTGAATATTTAGTACACTTAAAGAATTACAACTTGCTTTTCAGTAGAAGCATTGATATAAACACAGGGGTTAAACATGCACTATTTTTAGCTAAGCTTATCAGCATGGACTTTAATTAGCAACCCAATACTCAACACTCTGCAACTCCTGCAAGATCCCATTAAAAGCCAAATTCCCTGAGCAACTTTGATTAATTAAATAATTAAATGAGAAGCAAAACTTCTTAAAGTTGGAAAAGCTGGAACTTCTTAAAGAAGAGCTGGAACTTCTTCAGTGGGAAAGCATAATGCAAGGATACAGACAATTATTGGTTTAAATTATTCTTCAAAAAGTTACGTTTGTGAACTTTCATGCACGTTTATTTGGAAGTAAGTACCAATGAGATCAACAGGGCTTCAGATTTACATATATAGGCAATCAGGCTATGTAACTTCAGTCCACTTCAGTTAGGTAGCCTGCAGCTGAAACAGGATGTTGGGTTGTAAACATCACCAAGATTTGATTTTTTTTTCTTTCCCCAATAGTTATACAACTTTTTTATTCAGAATCTCTTTCCCACTCCCTCTTTCTCTGACTCTGCATAAGTTTCAAGTGTGGCAATAAATTAATATCTTTGCATCTAAGACTGATCACCCACACACTTGTGATTTCAGTGGAAATTACTGCTAAGCAACTGTTCAATGGACTGCAGGCTGTGTATTGATTTATATTAATAAGTTACCTTACATTGAAAGGTGTTGGCAAAATGCACACATGAGTAAAACACGTCAATATAAAAATTTGTATCCATAGTTATATTGTTTTAAATGATGCTTTAACTAATTATTTAGCCAATTGCTTATAGTTTCCATCTTAAAGGTAGCATGGAACTATATAATTGCAGCAGAACTTTATGATCATATTTAAGGATACCACTATCCAGCAAAATGAGAAAAATGATACCATTATATTTATTCCAGTATTTTTTACCAATTCTGTAAATCAAATATGGGAGTGTAATCCCTGTTTTGCTGATACAGCAAAAACTCCAATTGTGTTTAATATCTGGGTTATATCTCGGATATTTTAAAGGCTATTTCCTGGGGTTAGATATGCATAGATATGTGTCAAGCTAAATGTGGCAGTCTAAAAGTACATAGTATGATGAATTTTCCCCCTATACAATGCTTTCTTTTAGATAAACCTTCATACTAGTATTACTGTTTCTCACCCTCTAAGCTATCCCTGGTTATTACAAATCATCAGAGGCTGTTAATAACTTAAATGTTAAGGGTGTTTAAATGTTAATGCACTTCAATTTATATTGAATATGAAATTTCCTTTTTTATGAACCAGAGATTTTAAAAAATGTATTAACATGTACTGATTTTATTCATACACTGCAAAACACAGCTCCTTGTTATTTGCTCATGAAATTATTTTGCCTTCTATTACTTGATAAAATACACTTGAAAAGTAAAAGTCATCAGCATTTCAACATGATCTACTAGCTGCCCACTATTAAATTTTTCTTGAATAACATTTTAAAGGGAATAATATATTTTTTCAGTTCTATTCCATCATGATTCTTTTGATTCTTAAAATAATATTAAAGGTTTTGTTGTTGTTCACTTTCAGTAATATTGTTGGACTCTAAAGCACAACAGACAGAATTGGAATGGATTTCTTCTCCTCCCAATGGGGTAAGTAAGTATACAATAAAGTCCACCTCACAGCAACAGTAGTAGTTTAAATTAACCCTATACCCCACTTCAGCAAATTGTAATTGACATTTAAAGTGCCTGTGAAGGTTTTGCTGTGAAAAGTAACAGGTCAAATGCCAACTAATTACAAGAAAACATCTCCTCAGTTACTTATCTTAACATCCTCCTTTGTGATATGCACCTAAATTTGTCTTTTTATTTTGAAAAAACACCTTGCAGCCTGTGATTCTTTTGGAAGATAGACTTTGCCTTCATGATTCTGAAAAAAAAAAAATCATATATCACAAATTTGTGATGTATACATGGAGAATTACATGTTTTAAAAGACTGGAAACTTGTACATACACAGAGGACTGAGAACTAAATCAATATTTTAGATATTTAATTTTAATTGTAAATCCTGTAGAACCAAATACAGAATTTGCTCCACTAAAGCAACAATTTACACCCTTACTTTTCACAACTTACCTAAACAATTGTGCCCTATTATACTTTTGACAGCACACTGATTAGAATTAAGTCATGCTGTTCAGACTTAGAAACCATTAAAATGTATGTTTTCAGATCTTAATTCAACCATGTTAAAATGCCTATCACATAACCTTTCAAAATCAGTATAATGGAAGGATACAGTTGTTCTTTTTAAATATATGTTTTAAATTGTTCAAAGAGCTGTAAGGACGCATCATATACTGTTTTTAAATGCCCTCAGAATTATCTCCCTAATAAAGTTGATTGGTTTAAATAGAATTTGTGCTGCCATAGCACTTTGAGGATTGGGTTGCCCATCATTTAGATTAGCTCTTACACAGGTATTCTCTTTGAATGTCTCTGAATGAAGGTTTGCGCAATCAAGCCTTTAATCCAAAGCTTTATAAAGAAATCTGGAACCAAAAGAGCGTGAACTGTGAGTGGGGATACAAAAGTGTAACAAATCCTGTAAATAAGAAGAATGAAAACCTGAAAGTGTCTTAGTTAAAAAAACAAGATCATAAAATCAATCCAGGCACATGGTGGAGGAAAGTCTAAAGGCTTTCAAAATGTATGTAACGTGAGCTGAATGCTTAAGACCAGTAATAACTCCAGCATTAGCATTTTGCATTGATGGTCGCATTTTAAGAGGAATGTTTGAAAGAACAATTTGAATAGGATGCAGTAAAGCCTTGATATACTCAAGACATGTGCTATAGAGGAAAAATGTTGATGAGTGGTAAGAATACATGTGAATGAAGTTCAGTACTATAGCATCCACTGTTAAGCACTGTACCTATAAAAATTACTTGTGGTTCTATGTCATAGATTGCACAGGTTTTGCATTAATTACATGTATTTAATTACATGCTAGCATCCAGAAATTGTGACAAGCAGTGAGAACTTAAAAAAAAAATCTAGAACAGGTGACAACTCTTAAGGAAAAAAGAGTTAGCTTGGGAACTCTAAATGAAGCTCCTGAACTATTACTTCAAGAAGCATAAATTACATTTATTGAATTTTGAAAAAGCCATAAATTTCTGTTTGTACCATCCTAGAAAATACCTAGCACACACTTACTAATAGTTTATAATAATGTCTGAGGTCCTTTGTGTGTAACAGTCTGTTTTCAAACCATTTATCAAAACATGGTTGTTGTCCATCCATAGCTTATGCTACAGACAAATAGCAGGTTTTGGATTGATTAAATTCGGCATATAAATATGTAAAAGTAAATGTACTTACTAGTATTCAAACCTAGCATGAAATTCAGCATGTGCACAATCTAGCATGCACAGAACCTGTTTGAAGTTCCAGCATGGAGATCTTCGGATATTTCCCTCTCCTCAAACAAATGTAATTCCTTCTGATGGCAATGCTGATATCTTTGTAGGCAATGCAATAGTTGATGACCTCTCATGTTAATAGATTGGCATATAGGCACCTGATCCACAAACCAGCTAAGTTGTGAATGGCGTTAATTCTGTTCATTCTATCAACTTCCATTCTGCAGGATAACTCTAAAATCAGAGAGCAGACAAGGAAATGGGATCACTTTAAGGTCACTGAATTTGACTTCACCCTGTTTTAGTGTGTGTGTGAATGGTACACCAGTGATTCCTTAGATTGTCAGTGAGGATTCAAGTTCTTTTACTTTGTGTCTGATTATTCAGTGTAGCAGGAGGTAGGACAACGTGTAGAAGATTTGCAAAGGGAGGGACTGTGGTTCTGTGGAAGAATACATGCTTTGCATCCTGATGCTACAAGGTTGTGTCCAATATCTCCTGTTAGAAAGACTTCATTTAGCAAGGATGGGGTAAAAAAAACCCCATTTATCCACCAGTCAGTATTGGGCTAGATAGACCAAATGGCCTGTTTAAGCATAACACAGTTTCACATACTTTCCTTTTTGAAAGCAAATATTATGTTTCAATTGGCAATTAGTTCAGCTCACTAAAGAAACAGTCTGTATATTTCATTAAGCAAACATGTCGTATCGTACACATTGTAACATAAATACTGCAGTACTTTGAAAATGCAGTTTTATATTTACAACTCCTGTGCATTTCAGCATTTACAGCCATAATATATTTTGTGCTAATAAGTTTCAGCATCAGTTCATCAATGTCTGCTTTTCTTAGAGCAGTGGACCAACACTAAAATGATCTCATTTGCTGTCAAGTAGTCTTGTGAACTATTGCGTGCTATCTGGCTTTGAGCTTGGTAAGCCAGTCTTTCTCTAAGTGTTCTCTTGCCTTCTATGAATCATTAATAAGGAACTAACAAATCAGGGCTGGCACAGATACAATGCTAAGTAATCTCTTAACCATGCTTAAGACATCAGGACTGGTTGCTCCTTCATACAACTGTTGGTATCTCTGCATAGAAATTCTTGCTACTGTTTCTTCACTGGCATTAACTATATTCAAGCACTACATTAGCAAGGGTTCCAGTGGAGGTTAATGAGAACCAAGGTCTGAAGGTGGTTAACAGAACATGGTAAGACATGGTTAAAGCATGGCTAATCTCTGTTGATTTTAGCAACGATGTAGCAATTCAGTCTGATGAATGTCAGTGTGGCTATTCATACAGGAAAGAGAAAAAGGTGTGGGACAGTGTGTGACCCTGCACCACTGGATCATTAGATTTGCCTAGAGATACTGAATATTCTGGGCCCAACCTGATCCATGTTCAGTATGAATTTCCATACCCTCTGTGAACAGAAAGATACCTAGAGACATAATATACAAAAATTCCTGAGAGTAAGTTCCATCAAATTCGGTGGGCTTCCATCAAAGTATATAGGATTGTGTTATTAAAAGGTTTTCAGAATTGTGGTCAAAACATTTCAGAATCTGCAAAATCCTAACTGTATGTGACAGTACTATCTTTTAAATATTTGTCAGCTTCAGGAACAAAACTTGATTATAGTTTTCTTTTTTAAAGTATGACACATTTGTTATTTCTTAATCACCAGGTATCCAAATCTGTTACTAGTTATACCTGGATAAATTATAAATACAGGGCTAGGACTTGCTAGTGCTGCTTTAAATTATTACTATTAATTTAACAATAAATTATTTTCCTCCTGGGAGTATTAAGTCATGTTAATTTGTTGACTTAATTGCAGATATAACTTTAGCTGAAACAATATTACCATGTGATGAATCATCAGAGATGATTATTTTTTTTTCATATTATACAGTCCAGGAAAACTATAAGGAGATAAGGCTTCTACATAGAAAGCTTTCCCATTGCATGATGTTTCCTGCATGGAATGTGTGAATTTGTTACCCTCATTAATTGCAATCAAAGAACTACTCATTGCATTCATTCAGCTAATTTTCCCTACCCTTTCTGCCAGGCCACTTCTACCAACATGCAAGATAGTATTGCTCCAAAACTGGAAACTTTAATTCACACAAATACTACTTGTTCCTCCTAAAAAGGAAATAGGCTGAAGTGGAGAAAAATTGGATTAGGACAGTTGAATAACCCACGTTATTGGCTTCTAAATGAGAACAATTACGACACTTGATAGATTGCAAGCTTAAATCAGCAACTTGAGAACTTTGAGTTCACGCAAAGCTCACATTGTTATTAGGCCAAAATACTGTTCCCTGTTCTATTCATTAGGGTTGAGGGCTGTTGATTTTATTAAATGTATGTAGACTTTCCAATATACACAGAAGTTTAACATTAAGGCTGCAGTCCCAAATGACTTCTGACCCAAAGATGGGTGTGGGGAAGCTGCACAGTAGATTGCAGCTGCAGTAACACAGTCCTCACTTGTATTTTGGAGTTCTTCTGAAGACACACAACTGAAATTCCTGTTGATTTGGTGGAATGGAAAGCGTATTAATTCAGGAGTCATTCCATTACCTTGCATGTAATTTCTCTGCATCAAATGGGTTGTGAATCTCTCTCTTCCTTAAATGATATAATCCTGAGACGATGGCTGAGATCCAGTGGACTGTGTAGGACGCTTTTGTGCACTCAGCAAGATTTCTAATGGCAGACTTGCTCCATCTGGGAAGCTGGTAAAAAAAAATCAGCGAAACATTAATATGTCAGTTATGCTACTTTTTGGACCTTGGTTTGAAAGATATAATCATAATTTTCTTTATATGAATGATTAAGATGCAGCCTACAATAGCAAAATGCTCTTTGGCAGGTCAATATTTACTACAAAAATAAACAAACCAGTATTTGTTTTAATACATTTATAGTTTGAATGCCTCAAATGCATCTTCTCACAATCCTTAGAACAACTTTGTAAGGTAGGACATGTCAATATCACCGTATTACAGATAGAGGCTTAGAGAAAGTCACTTTCCTAAGACCAGCTAGTGAGTTCACAGCAAAGGTAGAATTCAACTAGGGTTGTTTTTTTTTTTTTTTGCTTTTTCCTCCACTATGCTATACCAATTTTCCTCCTAAAACTGATTTTACTAAGGTTTACCTGACTGACAATGATTCACCACAGTTCAAAAAATAACCTATAACTGTGCAGGTTACTCAGTTCTCTCTTTTTTGTTTAGCATGCTTAAAGATTCTACCTCAATATAGGTAATTATTTCTTTATGTTCTAGTGGGAAGAAATTAGTGGACTGGATGAAAACTACACACCTATAAGAACATACCAGGTATGCCAAGTCATGGAACCTAACCAGAATAACTGGCTTCGGACTAACTGGATTGCAAAAGGAAATGCACAGAGGATTTTTGTAGAACTAAAATTTACCCTGAGGGACTGTAATAGCCTTCCTGGAGTCCTGGGGACATGTAAAGAAACATTCAACTTGCATTATTATGAAACAGACTATGACACTGGCAGGATCATCAGAGAAAACCAGTATGTAAAAATAGATACTATTGCAGCCGATGAAAGTTTTACCCAAGGTGACCTTGGGGAGAGAAAAATGAAACTTAATACAGAGGTGAGAGAAATTGGACCTCTGTCCAAAAAAGGATTCTACCTTGCATTTCAGGATGTAGGTGCCTGCATTGCTTTGGTTTCTGTGAAAGTATACTACAAGAAGTGCTGGTCCATTATTGAGAACTTAGCTGTTTTTCCAGATACAGTGACTGGGTCAGAGTTCTCCTCCCTAGTTGAGGTCCGGGGAACTTGTGTCAGCAGTGCAGAAGAAGAGGCTGAAAACTCTCCCAGAATGCACTGCAGCGCGGAGGGAGAATGGTTAGTACCTATTGGGAAGTGTATCTGCAAAGCTGGTTTTCAGCAAAAAGGGGACACGTGTGAACGTAAGTAGAAAACATTTTATGTACTTTTGAAAATTTTATTTTGTATTCTCACTTGTATAAAAGGGCTTTTGAATGAAAGTGTTGTATTATTTGTTCACATACAGAGAGCCTGGGAATTTGTATGCTTCACACCAGCTAGCGTAAATCAATTGCATCAGGGATAGAAGTCAAGAATTGGATGTTGCATTTTGAAAGGCTATTAAACTGACTGTGCAGAGTACAGTTTACCTTTCCTAATGGTGTTGCATGCACAGTGTAAATGCAGCTACAGAATATCTTACAAGGAATAAGCCATAGAGGACATCCCCTAGTTCTTCAAAATACCCTTGAGGACATCATAGCTTGCATGGAAAATACTATTAGACATTACTTGTTGATTATTTCACAGCTTATTAATGGGAAGCTATAAAGAACATTCTAAAACCAGGAGTATAATGCATTTGTGCTTAGCAGTTGAGTTTCAAAAGCAGCACAGAATTGGGAAATATGAGTGCTGGAGAAGTTTGAATCACAAAGAAAAAAGTCTCACCATGATGATTTAATCTACACTGGATCCAAGGCCTTTATCTGGAAAAGAACTAGAGAGTTTTGGTATGAAATGCAAATTTCTTAAAGCAAACACAATACATTTTCTTAGTGCAAGTTTTACACAGGTAGATTTTTCACACAGTTGAAGTGATACTGACTTTGCACCTTTAAAGAAATGAACAAACCTTTCACCACGAAGAAGTGAAAGAAAGAAATTGCGTGTTAACTTGGAGAAAGCATTAAGAATTGTATGTGAAAACTGCTCCTGTACATCATTCCAGTGTATTATGTAATGGCTCTTCCAGAAGTGTTAAAGTACTTAATGTCTATCAAATCACAGTGAAAAAAATATTAGTTTGTAATAATACTAGCTTTATTTCAGAACCATTGGGAAGAATGAAGTTAAAATCTGAAGATTGTTGAGAGAGGCCAGTGTTGAGTAATTAGAATACAAATATATTGTTTACTAAATAGGCTTCTTAATTTTAGGCCTTGGTAATGTTGACAGAGGCATTTAATGATAACTTGCACTTGAGTGTCTCCCTGTGAATGCTTCTCATGTCTGGCCTCTTGCCAAAGGAACAGCTAAGGGAATAGGCTGTGCTGGAAGGGATCCAAGTTTTCAGTTTATGTTTTTTTTCCTTCCTCCTCACCTCTTCTTTCAAAAATAATCTAGATAAAAGCTTCCAAATAAAGCATTACTCCACATTACGGTTATCTGTGTTTGAGAAAGACTAAGACATAATATATAGCTAGTTGCTAACCATATTAAAAATGTAAGTGGTTTGATGTCAGAAGGACATGTCTTTAGTCAGCCTTCAGGCCGATACTAGTAAGATGTTTAGTTGTGAAAATGTTAATGATTAACTATGTAGTGAATTATAATATAGCTGGAAAGTGATACATTCACTTTGCAAGAAATGGAACATTGTGCCATTAATGCAATTGGTTATTTTGTTACTGTCAGACTTTGTAGAATACCTAGCAGAAGCAGAATTGGTATGTGATGTCTTAGTCTGTGGCTTTAATTGTTCTTTCTCTCTTTGTATCTGTTATCGAATAGTAACCTCATCATTCAAAGATAAATTAATTAAACAAGATTGTTTAGACTATGGTATGCTATCCTATCCAGACTGTGGCATGCTAACCCTGAATACCTTGGCCTTGATGGCAGACCTCTGCATGCAGCAAGATTTGAAAAGAATTTGGGAATGGTCAGCATGGATAGCATAAATCACCTGGAAACTATGCTAGTGTCTGACTTAAGTTGCTCCCACTCTCCTGAAATGGGTGCTGTGAAATGTGCAAAAGTTGCAGAAGTTAGAGAGCCATGGGGCTCACTGGGCCAGCCACGTTCTCTCAACCCAACCCACTTCACAGGGCTGTTGCTGTGAGGATAAGATTGTGAGGAAAAGGCACAAAGACGACAACAACCACCTTGCAAATGTTAAGGTATGGGTGTCCTCATACAGTGGCTAAAGAGAGGTTTCCTAAAAGCACTCCAGTACAGGGAAATTGAACCTGAGGCCTTCGAGCCATTCCTGCCCCACCTGTGGTCTGTTCCCCATCCATGGAAGGTTCTCCAGATTACTGTTCCCCCTTCAGACTGCCAGTTGTTGGGTGGATTAATGACTTTTGCTTATTCACCCCGTTCTTAAATGTTGAAATGCCTTTCTTATGTTTTAATTACTTGTGCTAAGAAGATAGGCTTTGCTGTATTTTTGGCCGCACTTTGGCTGCTTCCCCCGTATCGTTTCACTTTAAGCTATGTTCACCATTGAATAACAGCCTTTGAGAGCTCCTCCAACACTGATATAAAAGTGGTTCTTAAAAAGGTGGGGGGAAAGGATTTGACTCACCATGATCAGCAGCCAGTAAGCCACATGACTTCCTTTTAGCAGTGATGTTGTTCCTATACCCGATAAATATCAAAATGACTTTCCATCATGATCTGCTACAGGATGCAGAAAAGAGCCGGAAGGATGGTAGCAGAGTTGAGAAAGCCCACTCCCCGCTGAGCACTGCTAGTGAGAACTACCGAGGCATTTAAAAATATTCTTTAAAAACTCTACTTGCAGTAAGTGCAGTAAGGTTATCCAACCCTCTTCCAGTTTATTAGATATCTGCCTGTCCAACAAAAAAATCTACTTTTCGAAACATAGAAACAGAACGAGTCAGAAGGGGTCTCCCGGGCCATCTGGTCTGACCCCTGACCACCATGGGCATGTCCAGCCTATCTTTGAACACCCTCAGCAACTTCTCGTGGAAGCCCATTCCACACCCTCGGCGTCCTAACTGTCAGGAAGTGCTTCCTGGCATCTAAATGGAACCTTGATTCTCTGAGCTTTGCTCTGTTGGAACGCATCCTGTCTTTTATCTCTGTTTTATTAGAGGTAGGTCCATGAAAATGGACAGAGGAATTTGTCCCAGTACTAGATAATCTCTAGTGCGGCAGTGTGGTTGTTAAGAGTGTGGGATTGGGACTCAGAGAGCTGGGTTCTAGCCCCAGGCAGCCATGGGACTCGCTGAGTGAACCTGATCCAGTCATGGACTTACAGGATCATTGTGAGAATAAGATGGAGAGAAAGAGAAGAATGATGTAAGCTGGCTTGAGTTCCTTGGAAGGAAAAAGCTGGGATATAAATATAACAAACACACACACTCCTGATAGCATCAGTGGATCATAATTGTTTTTTAAGTCAACCCATTCTTGGAGCAATTGACCTATCAAATGTATTAATTGTTGGTATTTCCATTCATATACTTTTGCTGTATGAGTTTGAGTAACACCCTAAGAGAGAATTTTCAAATTGGCTAAATGCTCATTGTTATGTGTATAATTCTGTTTCTTTAAACAAAAAACTATTTTAAAAACTAGGTTAAAATGAATTGAAGGATTTTTATGTTGAGAAAAATTAAGAAGTTCCGATATGACACACATTCCATATGTTCTGCATCATTTAAAAATGGAAATAATATGCATTTGCTCACACATAGCTGTATAATATTTCATGTGCTAGGAAACAGTTCTCGGTGTGCATGAAATATATATGAAAATTAATTTGGCATTGTGTGTGGAACTTAAGACTTTCAGTACAAGCAAAGCTGGTCTGCTCTTCTATTTAACTGCTTCATATTATGGGAGCAGTTGTCACCCACAACATTTAAAATAGAGTTACAGGTTTTTTGTGAGTGTCACATGGCTGTGTGTTACACTTAATTTGCTGTTTAGCATACAGTGTGATGCGGCATTCTAGTGTTTTGATTCTGAACTGTTATAATGATAGAATATGCTTTCACATTTTGATTTACAGAGCAACCCTAACCCCCATTCCGTTGGCGGATTGAATTAGCATGGGCCACTCTGCTGGCTCAGAGTTTTGCTGGCATGAATATTCATCCATCCCACTGGTTCAGTTCAGCCTGCAGAACACTGTACGGGTGAAAGCTACTGTGAACGTTCTTCCTACCAGTGGCTGGCTTAAAGGGGCCAGCTGAGTCCAAAGCCCCCCTGAGTCCTGGAGAGTTCCCAGGACTGGGTAGCTCAGTTATGCCAGCCTGGACCTGACATAGTGAAATCTGCCCACTGAAACATTAGCACCCGCATGTGTGCACACACACAAACCCCACTGAGCTGAACAGCGTAACAGAGCTCTCTGGAACACCCACCTGATTCCTGCCCTAGTAACACAAGCTGGTAGAGGTTGGGAACCAAGCTGCATTCATTTCCCTTCCCTTTCCAAATAGATTGCTTTGTTTATCATAAAGACTTTTAAGTTGAAATACAGTACAGAGTATTCTAGCGAATGCAGATATTACTGTTACATTGAGGACTGCTAGAAATGGTAAGCAAAAAAAGTAATTAATTTTTGTAAGCTGATATAGCAATTTGGCTGACACACATAAGAGCTAGCATTGAAATTTGAAAGTGTACCACTCCAAGGAACAATGTATCCATTCTTCAAAACTATGTTTCTGTTATATTTTCAATTGTAGTATAGAATCTGAATATGTTTATTATAATAGAAAATATTGTATACAATTTTCATTTCTGTTGCTTGTTATTGGCAATACTAAACAATGATCTTAATAGATACTGATTAAAACAATACTTCTCTCTCACTCTGAGGTTGAAACTACATGTTACCTTGGGAGTAATATTTATTTATTTTATTTAAAACATTTCTATGCCGCCCCATCGCAACAAAGCCTCGGGGCGGCTCACAACACATAAATAAATACAGAAGTAATAAAATAAATAAGTACTAAATTATACAATAAATAACACCCCCCCCCCAGTGCATTCTCGGCTAAAAAAAAAACCCTAGTTAATAAATAATTAACAGTTAAAATAAGTTTTAAATAAAAAGGTCTTAGCCTGGCACCGAAAAACAAATAACGATGGCACCAGGCGGACCTCTCTGGGGAGCACATTCCATAGATGGGGCGCCACCGCAGAGAATGCCCTCCTCCGGGTGCTCACCCTCCTAATCTCATTCACAGAGGGTTCCCGGAGAAGGGCATCCATTGCTGATCTCAAGGGGCGGGAGGGCATATATGGGCACAAGCATTCCTTTAGATAACCAGGTCCCAAGCCCTTTAATATCTCCCCAAACCTGCATTTGCTGAGATAACATCTGCATGTGTGAGGGGAAAGGATGCTTGTAGAATTAATTAGCCAAGAGGATTATTCAAGGCCTTATTCATCCGAGTTTTGTGCTCTAAAGAGGTTACACTGAGAGCCAATGCAGTGTGGTGGTTCAAGTGTTGGACTAGGGACTTGGGAGATTCAGATTCTGCTCCCCATTCAGCCCAGTGAAGCTCAATGGAGTATTTTGGTCCACTCATTCACTTTCAGCTTAACCCACTTTGCTAGGTTCTTGTAGAGAGTATAAACTGGAGGAGAGAACCTTGTAGGCAGCCTTCAGTTCCTTGCAAGAAGAAAAGAGGTGGGATATCAAATGGATTGTAATAATAATAATAATAATCATATTCATTATAATAAAAACACTTCTGTTAAAAGTGAATGCTAGGTAAGTGAATTGGAATATATTAGCACATTATCTTACATCATGACCATGAAACCTGATGGGTAGTTTCAGTACTAAATTTGATTAAAAAGTCACTAATCTAGAAGTGGGCTAAGATTTAAAAGTTTCTGAGATTGGCAACACCTACCAATGTGTGTTTAGTATTTACCATGTCTGAATTGATATCACTTTTATTCAAATATTTATTTCCTTTTAGATATAAAAGAAGTTCTTTTTTCTTTTAATTTTTTTATTTGCATTTTTTACAAAACAAAGCAAATGGGGTGAAATGACAGACAAAGCCAGCATAAATGAATAATAAATATCATAACTGATGACAGTAACTACTCAGAACACATTTAATTAAAAAGAGAGTGAAAAAAAGATTTGACACTTCTGTTTCAAATATGTATGTTAATATAAGGAATCCATATATCTAAATAATCCGTGAGATGAAATTGACAGGTGTAGGATATACTTTCAAATGCTGCAAGAGTGGTGAGATGCTCCGGTCACTGAATGAAACGCAGTGGATCTTTAGTGTCCCTGGATTGAAGCATGACCCCGTGTGCAAATGTTAGGGCTTTTAAAGTTCACTTTTACTGAGAATATGCTGATCCATTCATCAAAGGAAAGTAGCTGAAACGTACATGGACATCCAGAATTATTACAAGGACAAAATTTATTTAGGGAGCAACTTCCAACATTAAAGCAACAACCCGTAAGTGTCAGTGGTGTGTTATTTGTGCTAGAGCATTTAGTGGCATGACCCAGCTTCTTTTTTAAAAGCTTCTGAGGTGTCAAGTATGCATGAAATATCCATTTTGTTGGATCAGCTTCAGTTTCAAATCTGTGGAAAAAGAGCATATGGAATATTTAGGCAGAAGAAAGGGTTTTAATGGTTTTTTAATAGAAATGGCTCAAAATATGCTTTAGAGATGGATTTGTATAATGTTGCAAGCAAGCAGCATTAAGCCCAGGGACTAGGAGAAACAAGAACCTTGCAGGGGCTAAAGCTACTATGTAAATTGTGTTCCTTCAAGACTTATTCAAAAAACTAAATTTACATATATCATTATCAGACTGTTTCGAAGGTTCTGGTAAGATCATGAAAAATGTCAGGTGCTTTATACATACAATTTATATCTAGCCATTGTGTGTGTGTGGAAAATGTATTTATGTTTTAAAATAGTAAAAGCATGATAGCATTAAGAAATGTCAGAACACTTGCCTTTAAAGGAAGGGAGGAAGATAAACTGTGAGGAGGGAGGCAGAAAAAACCTAGGCAGGGCAATATCTGTATTCACTGCAGGAAACACGGGCAATAAAAAGATTTATGTGATGAATATTTGCATGATTGGGTGAAACATTCCAAATTTCATGTGCCAGTTCAAGATGGAATCATGCACTCACTTTCACCCAGCTGTCAGTCCATTTGTATTGATTGGCTCAGGAATTCTAATGCAGTCTCCTTCACCTGAGAAACCATGGAAATTGTGCTCTCTTTGATCTTTATCTGGGCCTGAAGCTACTTTTATATTTATTGCCACTTAAAGACTATAGTGTAAAAATCAATTATTGCTCCGTCACTTTTAGTATTAATAATGCATGTTCTTAATGTTTTCTCTCCAATGTACAAAGCCGTGAACTAGAATGGTAACCTAGTTGATTAAAACCAATAAGATGTTCATAGAATGTAGACATGTATTCATTAAGCTTGAAAGGTTATGAATTAAAATATTTCAAACTGATGTGCTGAAATAGACAAAACTGAATTTCTCTAACTGGCTTACTTAGTGAATGGTTGTAGTTTTTAGAAATTGAGACTATTTGTATTTTATATTTGATATAATTTTCATTTCTTAAACACTGAAGGGAAGACATTATGTACTGTGGGGGAATATCTTGTTACAAATGGAATGTGAAGACACACAGCTGCCCAGGTAAGATGCTTTAGGCCACTATCCCAACCACAGTTCTATGCATTTCCCTTTTTCTAATGAGGTTTTTGAGATTGGGGATTTTAAATCTGTATGTATGTTCCTTGGTTGTATTCAGTGATGTCTCTCTGCTAATAGAAGCCTTCTTGACCCAGCAGAAGCTTCTGGCAGAACACCCCCTAGGCAAATTGGCTTGTGTGGCCCTTCAGAACAGGGCAGGGAAGCATGAGGTGCAAGGACAAGGGGAAATAAGTGAAAAGTCATTCTTACCCCATTCAGAGAAGGCTTTACTAAGCCCAAGAATGACATGGACAGCCCTCAAGAACCTCTTGCTCTAGAGGCAATGCTAGCAATTATAATTTAATGTGATTTAGATTTGAGAACAATGAATATTTAATGGGGGCAGTAACAATGCATTGGTTTTAGACTTAGTTCTTCTTTTGTTCAAAAGAATAATTCCTTAATTATTCCTACTTGGACACAGGCTTAACTTTATTCCATTTTTAATACCACTTAGAAAAATATTCTTATAACTGATTGTTGTCCGTGACCTCTGCCAAGTAACTTCATTTAGGATAATACTATTTAGGCATTTTGTTTGTACTGTAAAATGTCATATTCATGGATAGTGCTAAACCAGTTAGAGTAATTTGTCCTTAATGATCATTGCAGGATGATTGTATGGTACCAAAGAGCTGGGCTTTGGAAATATCCCTTCTAGATATACTTCTCTAATTTTATTTATTTATTTATTTTATTTAAAACTTTTGTATGTCGTCCCTTATGCCTTGGCATCTAGGGACAGCTAACAATCCATAACCACACTTGTCATCTTATCTGTAGTATTGAAAGTTTTGATTTGTAACTCGCTTAAAGCAAAGTACACTGATGTAATAAAATCTGATAGAATGTTTGGGTGAATTTAACTTAACTATGGCTGGTATATGCTGGTAGCAGTCTAAAGCTGCAATCCAGTGGTGCATTTCTGCTGCTACTGGTTCCAGTGTGCTTGTGGGAGTGAGTGTTGGTGCATTTAGCTTTCATGCATCCAAAACTAACTTCTGGATCAACATAGATGAGTGCAGCTTCTTCCCGCTCTGATCCTGTTGTGGAGTGAGTGTATCGGGATATTTTTACAAGTGCAAAAATCCTTTTAAGTGAGTAGTCGTTCCCATGAACACAGGGGCACAATAAGATACTATCTACTTACTAGTGAGTTAGTCCTAATGAACACAGTGGGACTACTTAAGAAACATGCATAGAATTGTAGTGCACATTATGATCCTGTATTTACATAAGCGGATTGATAAGCTGTCTGGGTAGTTTAAATCTTGACAGACATTATTGCTCCATGAGCATTTTGAACCCTCAGTATAGTTGGATGAAAACACAAAGCATTCATACTTCAAGAAAACACAAAGCATTCATTAAAATTAGGCAGATGCCATACTGCATGTTGCCAGTCCAAAAAAAAAAAAAAAAAATGGAACCTGTGTGAAGAGTGGGTTGATGGATTGGCACATTCAGAGAAAATATACACAAACAAGTTGTTCGGATAACTTGAGCACATGAAACCAATGTAGCATAAGCTCAGAGATCCTCTCAGCAAGATCTGATTCTTAATCTAATAAAGTTGCAGCCCATTAAACCTCATTTAATGGACTGCAACTTCTTTCTGACTCTTAGGGCAAAATGCAGAAATCATTTGATAAAATTAGTCCAGTGACCATCAATGAGGCAACTACTACAAAGGCAAAGTACTGTTAAGATACCTATCTGTCTGTCTGTTACCAGCATCTTCAGAGTTGCCTTTCCAGTATCTTTGTTATGGATCCAACATTTATTTGTATATTACATTTCTACACTGTCTCACAGCCAAAACTCTTGCAACCATCTTAAATCATAAAAAGAGTATAAAGATTTAAATGTTTAAAATTTCAGTATAAATTCGAAGCACCAACTACACCCAGTCCGTACCTCAGCGATGGCACAGCATCCTTTGTGGTGAGGTCTTGCAAACCTGCTGTTCCATCCCATACAGGCTGGGGCCCTCACGAGAGCTCATCCCAGCATGCTCCACACCACTCCAGCTGATGTGTGCAAAGATTCATATATGCTCGAACATAGACAGAGTGCCTCTCTTTTTGCCACTAAACAACTGTAGCCTTGTCTCTCCCCACACAGGCTTATGTAGCAGGACTTATGTCAGGAGTATGGCTTCCAAAAGGATCCATCAGGGTCTTTGCATATTTCCCCCCAGGAATTAAATATTGTCCCTTTGCTATCACAAGAGATGTTTAGTATATCACCGATCTGGCAAAACAGGATTGGTCAGTTTGATGAGACAGTAAACAATGTGTACATTGGGGATCATCCCAAATGTTATATCTGCAATAACCTAGGACTTTATTGTACACTTAGAATTCTATTGTACACTGAATATGGTATTACTACTTACATGTCCTATGTATTCGAAAGTTGATTATTCTCCCCTTCAAACTTTCACCATCCAGCATTTACTATGGGTATACTAACTGACAGGAATGCCTAAGAAATTAGTTTCAGTTCATTTTTACCCTGGATTCAAATGCACTCTGCGGTTAAAGTCTATCATTTCCAAGCTTGCTACGGGATTTGTGAAAATGGCTGTTCTCTTACTTTTGACAGCATACAGACATTGAAAAATATGAGTGAAAGAAGGTGTACTTGAAAAAATGCAAAAACACTCTGTAATCAGTGGAAGGCAAATGTATTAATTTGAGAGATGTGCATATTTTGAAAAAGAGGAAATCTCACAATCTGATACAGATACAAGATGAAATGCGTTGAAAGGTAGAATTTGAAGAGTTTGAGCAAACTTGAATTTTGCTTGTATGCACACCCATAGATACTTTTTAAGTACACAGACAGTGTCTTGTTCTGATAATCAGGACAGTGCAGCTGTCCATCTTTCACACAGGATGTTTTTGGTTAATAAGAACATGAGATGAGCCCTGCTGAATAGGACTGAAGGGTTATCTTATGGGTGGGAAACATGTGGTTCTATACAGCCTTCCCTGCTCTACCACCAAATTTGCTGTGGCATGTGTGTAGAAAATAAAAGAACTAGTGGTTTGCTGTTGAAATTTGATAGTGCATCAGTGGTGGCAAAAAGGACCCACTTATCATTGGAAGAAAGCCAAAGACTCCATTTCTTGCTGTTGAATTTCAATAGAAAATCGATGGACTTTTCTTGTCCTCTTGCCCTGTTTGGTCTGAGGAACTTCACAATGCAAAAGAATCCCCACCGCATCCATGGGAGTTGCCTAGCCTTGACCGATCCAGTTGAATGTTCTACAGAAGCCAGTTGGAAGTTCACTCTCTTTCAGGAAAGAGTTCAAGCTAGTTAAGATGGATTTGGGTGGAAATTATGTTTCATAGACAGTTGGAAGGGCTGGATCCAGAAAAAGCTTCCTATCCATGGAAGTATTCCTGCTGTCAGTAGAAGACATTTAATGCAGGCAAACTTTTATACTGTGGTTAAATAGTGGAAGGAGCCTGCACATCACACTAAGCCATCCTGACACCTGAGAGTAAGCTACCATAAGTTGCTTGCTTGTTTTTAACCTGGTGGATGATTGGATATACTGTAGCTTTCTGAGGTTTATTTTCTCAGGCAACTTTTCAGCAGAGCTCCACATTTCCTTGATCCACGAGTCAACTGCCTTTCTGAAGTTAGTTAGTTGAAGTTGCCCATTTATGAGCATCAGATCACCAAATGGAATTAATCATCTGATCCTTTATAAACATGGTAACCTGTTTGCATCTTTTTTTTCTTTTTTCAGTCACCATGCAACTGGTTTTCCATTATTTAGTCATCTTCTCATGCTTTCCTTCTATGCTTCCCTTGCTAGCAAAAGAGAAAAAAATGCTTTACAAAGTTGCTTTGCCCAAAGCAAGCATATCCAATCTATACCTGCTTCTTCAGCTTTCACCCAGTTCCCTCCACCACTCTCTTCATGCTTGTGGCTTCCATCATGCTGGACAGGTATGTGGGTGTCAGAACAGTGGAAGAGGGATAAGGATGTATACAGTTCAAGGTAAAGGCATGCAGATTTCATGGAAGAGCAGGGCATGAGAGGAAGCGGTAATGATACACAAATTTCAAGGCAGAGAAGTGAGGGGGATTGGTGAATATATGCAAATATTATGGCAGGGAAGTAAAGTGAAGAGGACCATAATAACTCACTACACAGAATTAGAATAAGCTTTTAGCAGCACTGTCGCAAAGCTGCAGCCCTGCTAGGAGAACATCAGGAAAAATGCAGGATTCACAATTCCTTTAGGTGCCCAAGGAAAACATATTTGGACTTCAGAGCACCTGTGCCTATTTTAAAATATTGTCTAGGAAAGAAAGTGTAGCCAATCTTGTAAAAATGTTCAGAAAAGGCAGAATTGGTACATCTGATTGCCACAGTTAAATATGTGGTTGCCATGGTGATTGTGCTTGTGGCACTCTTTAGTTTATAATCACAATTAATCTGAAGTAAAAATATATTCCCTTTGTAATCAGATTGCTAATGAATTCATAATAATTGCTGATGATTTCATAATAATTCAAATAATGTGCTAGAACAAGTTGCGCACGTAGCTTCCCTTGCAAATCGGGAAGAAGGCATATTGGTCAAAAGTAGAGGCCTTGCAGCATTATAAGGCATGTTTGGATGTGTCTGTATCTGAAGCCATGTTTTATTCTATCATTTTCTAGTGTTCAAAGCCACTGTTTGTGTGAATTTGGTAATCTTCACAACAGCCCTTTAAGGAAGACCAGCACTAATAGGTATATTAATGTTAAGGCCAGTAAAAAAAATAAGGGGGTAGCTAGAGCGGTGAATTTATGCTTGAGCAGGGATTTGAACCTGGGACCAGGCGTTCAGAAATCAATACTCTAACCATTGCATTAGACCATCATGATAGAATTCGGTTAGATGTAAAACAACAGTGCTGTATCAAAGTTATTCTATTATTTATATAGCACTGTCAATTTGCACAATGTAATAGTAAGCTGAATGTCACAGGAGCAGCCATATCTCAGTGCTGCTGCATAGACTGAATATAAAAAGACCTGGCTTCAAATCATGGCATCTCTCATTCAGTATAACTAGTGGGCTTAAAGCTTTTCTACTTATGGCATACATAACAAACAGAGCCCCTTAAAAGTAAAATTTTGAACTTCACAGAGGTATGCAATTATAGTCAGTGTATAATAAAAACACCTGTGAAAGAGTCACATTCCTTGGAATTAAGAAGCCTAACAGAATGACAGAAATTCTTGGGAATTTCATAGCACTGATGCAGAAAGTGTTACGGTCAAGCTCCACACACAAGTAGGAACTCCAGCAAAGCTTAAGACTGAACCAGGGCCAGAAGACAACTGTTACTGACAATGATACCCTCAACTGGGTCAGATGGAGCAGTAGAATGTTAGTATAATACCACTTTTTGTGCTCTAAATTAGCAAAAATGCTGGATTAGATCCTAACTAGTTGAGTTTAGTTCCCACTGAAATCTACACTATTTAAGTTATGACTAACTTGTCCCTTTGATTTTAGTGGAACTTCAGCTCAGCTAAATCTGATCCAGTTTACTGTTTTCTGCAGCAAGGACAAGCAGATTTTGACAGTATGATAGCTTTACAAAGGAAAGGAAGAAAAATGCAATAATATTAAAGGGATAATATATACATAGTCGTATATCATAGCTGAGGGGGTAAGTACTAAAGTATTTGTAAATCAATGTATTTTTTGTATTGTTATATTTAATGGTAATTTATTATGTACTATTGTATTTCAATGTATTTTATCATGTTGTAAGCCGCCCCGAGGTTTCGGCAAGGGGCGGCATAGAAATGTTATAATAATAATAATAATAATAATAATAATAATAATAATAATAATAGAGGAGGTAAGACTAAGGGAAGCATGAAGTGGCAGGAGATCTGAAATCCAAATGGTAGGTTTCATTATTTATGCTTGTAAAAATATGCTTAGACTGTGCATTTTTAAGCAATGGAGGGTCATATTTAGACTGGGGTTTTGTTTCTTTTACTGCCCCAAATCATACTCCTAGATGCTTTTTGATTGCAAAGCTGCTGTTTTCAGAATACAGGTTTTATTAAGCAAATGGCAACTGAGAAGTATAGTTTTCTTTAGAAAACTGGCCTATGCCCCTAATCCAGTTAAAAAAACTTCCTTTTCCTTAAAATAAATGTGGCTAGTTTAAACACAGGTTGGGGTAGTTTCATTCTGATTGATACAAATTGTGTAAAAATCATCCAAGTTAGAAGGACAGAAGCAGGATAATAAATGACTTTAACCATAGTTATATTGGTATTCCAGGTCCACGGTTTTCTGTTGTTTGTTTATCACAGCATGGGTTCATTATTGTGTGTTAAAATTATAAGAAAATGCACACTAAGGATCATGCTGTACAGAGGGCACAGTTTGAGCTGAGTTAAATTTGGTGGTAAGGAGCAGGCATAGATCCTCATTGAGGAGTCAAACTTGGTTGACAATATTTTTCAGAGAGTTTGTTTTTGTCTTTTCTAGTGCATAGTCTACATTACACTTTAGTTTTCACATTAGACTGTCACAATGTTGTAATTTAGGAATATTTGTTTGCATTTAATTTTAGGAAAGGAATGCCATTCGTTATTCATTAACATTGAGCAGGTAACATATGACCAGATGCCAGCCAGAAATGAAGTCTAGGAAAACACTGACACTGATTGATGGACAAGCTTCGAGACTAAGCATATGCAGTCTATTTAGGTCATTTGAGCATGAGGCCAGAGCAGCACAGCTCAAGATTAGTAAATAATCCTTTGCCAGAGTTATTCCAGGATACGTGAATTTCACTTGAAACTGGAGTTGGCTAAAAGCTTTCTTGTCCATTAAGAAGAGTGTGTTAATCTTGATCTGGTAAATACAGTTAGGGTTATACTTACATAAATGTACTATTTACTCAGAAAATTCAGTGTTTGTGTATTAGAGACATATTGCTTTACAATGGATATTTTCATACTTGCGCTATACCTTTCTAAAGCAGAAAAGAGATTGAAATCAGATATTGGTGGTATGCACTGCTCACATTTTACTTTTTTTTAAAAAAAGCAGCAAATTTGATCTACCAGCAGGCAAATTTCTTTCTGCTGCCACCTTTGGAGAGAGAAAGGACTGTGTGTACCCTGCTGTCATCACAGAACTTTCCTTTCCATACATCATTGTGGGTGGCTTTGGGCATTCTAACCTGTTAATTAAGGATCCCTCAGGATCAATTTATTGTGCCGTGAAAGAATTTGCGCCTCCTGCTATAGTTTCTACTGCTTGGTAGGGCTGATAACTCTGGGAGAAATCATCTGGTGACAGCCCACAGCTGGTCATTCAGTTGTATGTTCATCAAGGAGCAGCAACATTCATATATCTGGTATGGGCTACAGCACCTTCCTGGTTGTTTGGGGTTAAAATTCCTCACTGCCAGAAGTTCCTGATTTAGAGACATTGCTTAGTCATAGTAGACCAAGAAGTATATTATGAATATGCTAAAGATTTATAGGACATAAGTTATTCCATATATTATGTGGCTAATTAATCTCTAATAACTCTCTATGTGGCCTCGATCATTTCCCCCTTCCCCAAGTTAGGTCAGATCTACTGCATCATGTGTACAGCATGCTGCTATAATAATTTTAGAACTTTTCTTGGTGTTTTACTAATTTAACTTCCGGGCAGAATGTTAGGGCTATTAATGGTTTAAAATGTGTAAGCTTTCCTCTTCCCTCTTCACCCCAAGCTACTAGAGTAGCACTATACTGAAAAATCTAAGTCAGCATTTCCTTCTTTTCTTTCCACTAGAATTTGAAATCCTAATGCTTAAGTAAGGTATGCAGGAGTAGCCCCATAGCATCAACTTTTTCTAGCAATTTGGATATTCAGCTCTGCTAGGGTACAGTTAGCATAATAGGGGAAATCAACCTCAGCTGATGTACTTTCATATTAATTTATTTTTTGGGACATGGTTGGGATCCAAAATATAAGGTAGGCTTGGACAAGAGTTTTGTGCTAATTCTTTGGACTATCTGATTTCCTTTTTCTGCTATTATCACAACTGTGCTGTTATCATAAACTGCCATCAGTTCATAATGTGGGGAAGCTAGGGTCGATTGCCCTTCATGGAATGGTATTTCATTATGCTTGGATCTGGCCAATGGGTCCCTTCATTAGCATTTGTGTAAGATTGTCTAGTAAGCTAATAGCTCATGGAGGTCAATCGTAGCATTATTGCTTCTATTTCTTTTTTAGTGTTATAGAAAAATGTAAATCATATTAAATAAAGATAGGAGAAGATGTTTGATCTAGGGTCAATCAGTTTATTTTTTCCATTTATTGTTGTCCATTCTGGCTTGCAGAAGCTCATTCTGATCTGATGAATACAGTCCTCCCTAGCCATCCTGTACAAGATCTTTTTGTTGCAATGTCAGAATTTAATCTGGGTCCTTCTATGCAAAGCATTTGCTCTAACAGTGACTTCCCACCCTTCCTTTTCATTACTTTTGAGAAAGTAATGCTTATGAATTGCTTGCCTCTCTTGGACAGGTTGCATTATTCATACAAATGACAATCCACTAGTTTAGGAGAGAGTTGACACCTTTATAGTAATTATCTGTCAGAAGGCGAGAGTGCAAGGACCTTTCTTCAAACAAAAACTCCAACAAGCTGAAATGACATATTGCCTACAAGTGCTGCATTAGTGTGTTTTTAAGAGCCCCAGAGTGTTTTAAAATACAACTACATGTTTGCATTCTGTTCTTTGAAATAGCTTTGAAAGCACACATACACACAGGGCATTTTAAGGACACTCACATTGGATGTAGCCACTGCAAACGGAACTGCAGATTATTTGCATTGGCTAAAAAGCATGTAGTTTAATCAAAATCAAATAAACCTAGTTCTAATCTAGATCAAAGCACGGAATCAGTTTAAGGTTAGGGCTATTAGATTATTTTTTGAAATGCATAGGCTAATCTGCCAATGGTAGGGATTACATATATATTGTTAAGCATTTACGCACTGTTAATGATCAGTGTACTAAGGTATGTTCAGTTAAAAGCAGACTTATGGGGGTGATGCATAAAAGATCTTGGGAAATTGGGATAGCAATTAGGTCCTGTCAAGCATCTGACTGGGGACATGATAAAGTCCAAATTGGTTAAGAAGGGGATAGTTTATTTGTTTATTCCAATCCAAACCAATTGAGCCTCAGCACCAGAGGCTCACATTATTATGCTTATGTGTTTCCTGTTCTGTATGACCACTTTAGTTACTTGCTTCTCTTTGTTTCTTTCCTCATGTCTCCATTATCTATATATGTATTTTTTATTTACATATATTTATGGGCCGCCTATAATTGCCAAGACCTTCCTAGGCAGCTTACAATGCAAAACATGCATAGCTATCATGTGTTTTGGTGATGGCAAAGTAAACAAGGTTATTTGTCCACATGAATTCCAAACTGTAGCACAATTGAGAAATAAGGCCTATACATATATGTTATAGTGATATCTTCACTGTGTCCTAGTATATATAGCAACAAGAGATTGCTATATATTGCAGTATGTTTAGTTAGATTTAAGGGTTTGTAGTATGCCTAGTTTGATTATTTAAATGGTTTTTATGTGATTTGCAGAAATATATTATTTAGTTCCAGTTCCAAATAGTTTTGTTTTGATCTGTTTGGATTCTCATCTCATTATGGCTTCTATGATAACAGGGTTCCTGAATAGGCTCTAGGAAAATATTTTGGGAGTTTATATTTTCACATTTCAACATGCCTTTTTATGAAGTGGCACTTTTTGGCAAATCAGTGGGCAAGTAAAGATACACAATACAACTGTTTATGCTTTGTTTCATATGTGATCTGGAGAGTTTATATGGTATAACTAGAGATTCTTGATACTGAACCTGTCAGTTTCTGTATTAACAGTAAATGGGTAACCCTAGAAAACTCCTCAAGCACAAGTTATTTCAACAATGCTGAAAAAGTTCTTTGAAAAGGGTGCCTATCAAAAAGAAAGTGCATTAATTTAGAAATGTTGTAAAATATTTAAAATGTTTTAATGGAACAAGAATCAAATGCAAGCCTGCATAGCTTAGTAGTTTAGGCTTAGTCCTGTTCTGAATTGCCTTATTTTCATTTTATCATGCCTATCATAAATTAGTATTCACAGCACATAGATGTTTGAATCCAGCGTTTGGTTCCTTATTTATCACAGATATGATTGAGTTCCTCCACTGAATTAAATGTTATGTCAAACAATGTTTTAGCATTTCATGTGAAAGTTTCATTGCCTGAGCAAGCAAATAACATTATTATTTTATGTTGATAAAGCTGACTGTAACCCTGAACTCAAAATGCCATTGGGAAACTGAGATAAATGGTGGAGCATTTTCTGTGTTGACATGATGTTCGCCTGTCCGATTGCATCCTTCCCAACAGACAGCAGTGAAGCAATTACAAAATAAAAAGACATCTGTGCCAAGGTTTGGCTAGCCAAAGAGGGCAAACTCTTGTGTTTAAAAGGTATAGAATCCAATCGATGAAAATGTCTGGACCTGTTAGTACCAATAAAGCTGAAGGCCACTGGGAAACTCAGAGGGGGCCTTTTGTTGTAGAAATAGAAAAGAGGCCCAAACGGTGACACTTGGGGAGGAATGGGGTCAGCCAGGACGATCATCCATCTTCCTCAGTGGCAGCTTTCTGTCAGCTTCTCACCCTGCACAGCAGAGGATCTAAACCTCTATTGTTGACACCAGCCAATTCTCAGCCAAGTGTAAATGAAGTTAATATTCACTGACCTTATGCATAGCCAATGAAGGCCTTCAGTATCATCTTGGAAATAATGTTATCTGACACTTCAAAAGCAAATGCTGGCAGGTTGTTTGTGTGTTTTTTCCTTAAGTGTATGTTTTTTCCTGGAGTGTTTTTATTTTGTTTTGGAGCTGCGCAGCTCTCCATTATTCAGTTATCGCACTGTTTTGCCTTCTCCCCCAAAATTTATATTATGCATTAAGAAGGCATTTTACTCTTGAGCAACGTAAGTATATTTTTGGTTTTAAGTTAGAGTTACCACGAAATGATCAGTAGGGGTTGACTTTAGTAAATAAATTTTCACAAACCAAAGGTTAATCTATTTTATCTAAATATTAAATGTGCTTACCTGCCCCCCCCCCCCCCCCCCAAAAGCTGGGGGAACTTGTGCTATATCAGCAAGGAAAGGTACAGTGTTTTGTAATGCGATAACAACTTTTTTTTTCTTGCAGAGTGTTGTTAAAATCAGTTGGCAAGGCTTGGCTTTGCCTTTACTAATTTGCCACCATATGTTGCTTATTTCACAGCATTTTCTCATGAAAAAAATGCATAGTTAAACACATAAGAAATAAACCAAAAGTACAGATTATGGTGTGATCATTGTTTAGGATACAACCTAGTAGCATCAAACTCCACTGAACACACTTCTGAATAAACATGTCTGAGACTGTCTGTAATAAAATAGATTCCTATGGTTTGTGTACTCATGAGACAGAAGCTGTGAACTCTGGGGCATCTGTACATTGAGTGCCCTGCTGAGCTATTGCTAGCAGGGTGGAAAGAGTGATGCAAGTCAGTTTTGCCTCTTCTTTCTCTGTACTGCTTTTTACCAGATAGACCTCTGCACCCGCCTAGAGAGAGCATGCTGGTAAACTGGGCTCAAGAGCCATAGAGTTCCACCCACAGGCACATCCCTTTCTGATCCATTCAAGGCTGTTTTTCCAAACTTAGGAAGCAGTCAGGAATTTCTCTGGCATGCCCCTTCCATGGTTGTGGCAGTGTTTCTGGCCATGGAAGGGAGACTCAAAAAAAAAAAAAAAAAAAAAAGCCCCTCTTCCCTGGAATGGTTTCCCAAGACTAGGATTTTTTCCCTGTAGTCTTAGATGGTGACTTTATGAGTAGGCTCATACAGTTGTATGTTTGTTCCATTTTCATAGAAACAGAGTGAGTCAGAAGGGGTCACCCGGGCCATCTAGTCTGACCCCTGGCTCCAGCTGGCTCCGCTCATGACATGCCCACCATATGCATGTCTAGCCTGTCCTTGGACACTCTCACCTCCCATGGAAGCCCACCCATATCCTCGGGGTCCTAACAGGAAGCACTTCCTGGCATCCAAATTCAACCTTGGATAGAAAATGTTTACCTACTAGAATTAAAATCAAATAATTTGACAAAGAAAAAAAAGGAAATTTCCAGGCACCATTCAGAGTGCTGGCACTATTACATAACCCTGCTCTGAGTTTTATCTGTTTATGGTAATTGACCTTTTTGGTGGTGCTGCCCTGGCTTTGCTGTTTTCCATTTCTTTCAGGAGGTTTACCTGGTGCGAACCCACAACCAGGTAAAACATTTATTTACACAGGTCTTCTATAATTCTTGGTTTAAATGTGTTTTCCGCTAGCTTGTTTGTTGCTGTGCTTTTTAATTGTATGCAGTGAGAAAAAAAGTATTGATTAACTTTCTGGATGAATGCATAGCCAGCTGAGCAATTGCAGTTTACCTTAAAGCAACAAAAGCTTAAAAGAGCAGGAATACACAATCCACTCACTCTTTGTTTTACTGTTATTACTTTCTTGGTATTATCATTGATGTGATTTTTATTATAAATCACTGTAGAATTCCTTTTTGCATTGAAGATATAAAACTGAATAATTTATTGTATAAATAAAAATAATAAATAAGAACCACTGTGCTAAGATAAATCCCAGCTATGCTTTAAAAACAGGCAACAGCAAGACTTAGTGGAGTTGAACACTGCTGTCACTTCATTCATTTTTCACAAATGTCTTTATCAGCCGCTTTCCGATATCAGATACATTTACCTTAGGGGAGACTATAAGTCATTGTTTACAATATGACCACATGTGTCTGAGTGGCCTTATTAATGAAAGGAATAGAGACTACCTGAGATTCTTATATCTGACACCTTGAAGTTCACAGCTGGAAGGGAGGATGTGAATACATTAAACAAATGGAGGACAACCACATAATGTCATCAGCAGGTTTCATGAATTTCTGTTAACACTGAAAATCGGAAGATTTGCCTATCTGAAGCTCAATCAGATAATGGTAACTGGGATGTTGTTTCACAGTGAGCTGTCAATTTTAGTGGTATGTGATTCAGTCAATCAAACTTATTAAACTTTTCACAGCTACTCATGAAAGATTGTTCTATATGGAGTAGCTTAAACTGATTGATAATTTTGGCATGGGCCAAAATATAATTGTTGATCTAGGAGTGACAGAAGTGAACTTGTAAGCTGGAAGAAATGATTATTTGACAAGTTGGATAATGTTCAGAGAATGACCAGAACAGATCTGCATCTAATTCACATCACTCATATTAGATGGGAATATAAACAGCTCATAGAAATTTTGGAAAGTCTTTATTGATTTTTCTTCAATTCATCAGATTTGTTTATTTGTACTTATTAAAGGCATGAACATGTTTTCTGTAGCTACAGATTTATTCAGACAGCAGATAATCAGAGATGTTCTTTCATTATATTAATTCAAGTCAAATGTGATACAATGAGACTGATCATGTTCTTGAATGAAAATATATGACATAAATGATTTTTTAAAGACAATATTTATAGCTGTGTTTTACTGTTATTAATTAAACATGTCCAGATGATAATGAAACCGTGAAAACATGCACTTCATAATGCAGTCAAGGATTTTTTTCTAGTTCAGTTGGTAACTGGATTAACAATGCAGCACAAAATAATTAAACAATGTAGTAACATTAGTAGCAATATTTATGGACATTTCTGTGGAAAAAACACATGAAAATAGAAATCATATGCAGTTGCTATATACACATTTTTTAAAAAAGATTTGTGCTTCTGCTTGTGGCTCCTGATCAGTATCAGGACTGTGTTGATTGGCAAACAGATTCAAAACTTTTACATTTCTGGCATATTTTACCATATTATTCTGCATTTCCAGAACAACATTGTATTGTCCACTTCAGGGAAATGAATGCAGCCAGTGTGGTTGATATTATATTATGCCTGGAATAGGGGAATATTTTATTCTAAGTACATCCTGGGGAAACAATAGGAAACAGGCAATGAACGTAATTCTAAGATCATGAAACGCCTTTGTTTGATATAAACAGTTGGGCAGAAACCAAACGAAGGTGGCCCCTCTCTCAGGGGTTTTGCTTTGCTTGTGGGCCAGACAATGGAACACTGAGTGTTACTTAATTGATCTGTTCGTTTGACTTGACATCAGACCACTAGGCTGATAAAGGCACAGTCCTCCCCCTCTGACCCTCGCTGTCGCATAGTGCCTTACTTTAAAGCAGAAACTTTCTGGTTTTCACCAGCCACTTGGTCTGTCTCAAAGTTTATTAACCTTGGCAATTTCAGCCAAGCATTTTGACACTACCTCTATTTCCAGTTCAGATTCAGAGGCTGAAATATCCACCTTGGAATGCTGTATTCTGGGAGAATCAGGCCCAATTCCCTATACTGACAATGCTTCTGAAGCACATTTGAGAAGAGCACAGATGCTCACCGTGAAGGTGGTGTGCCAATGCTAACATCCATCTCCTTGAATTTCACTGTGAAACCAAATTGCAGCCAACACAGCTAATAAAGGGGACATGTGTTCTGGTGCTTTGCACCAGTAAAAAGTCTAGCATTCTGCACTAGGTGAAAAGTTTGTAAGTGGTTTTCTAGGGCAGTACCACATTGAGCTCATTGCAGTACTTCAGTGGGTGATGTAACTAGTTCATGCAGGACCATGGCCATGCCTTAGCCTACCAGAAACAGGCCTGTCATTCAAAGCTGAGCAAAAACACTTCTGGCACATGGATTCACCTCTTGAAGAGCCAACATATATTGCAGAAAAACCTTGGAAGTGTTATTGAATGCACAACTTACTCATGCTGCATGACAGGCATGCCTGTTGGGTCTCACCAGTGCTATAGGTCATTGGAGGAGAAACTGCTTTCTGTGAAGGGCTGCTGAACCATGGAACAAATATGCTGGGAGCTGTGGTAAGGGCTGGGTAGAGCGAGAGCCCAACGTGTGCAGAGCTAGAGACAAAAGCATTCCTCGTTGCTCCTTGTTTCAGTGAAGCTCTTGCTTTCTAGATGGTTCTTCTCTCTCTTCTCAGCTACCAAGGCAATCCATGGGGATACACGTCTGGCAGAAAGGAGGTAGCAGCAGCAAACAAGGCATGCCTTGGCAGTGTTGTTCTTAGATATGCAACTCAGTACCACCATGTATTGCTTCCCCAGTTTTTGGTGGAAGGGTCCAAGATACCTGAGCAAACCGGGAGTCTCTTCCTGGCTGTACATTGAAGGCAGCCTAGAATATATCCAATACAAACCTGTGACTGGCTGTTGCAGAGGCAGATAGATGCAAGTGGGCAAATTGTATTCAAGGGAAGGTTGCCTACTTTTATTGATTTTCCAATTAATGAGTCCTTGTTTGTCATTAAATGAGCACCTGAAGAAGTCTCAGCTTTCTCTCAAAGTGAAATCTCCTGCTTTAAAACACCTGCATGAAAAATTGTGTTCTTACTGTTTGTCCAAATAATGTGCCATCCATTTTATGGTTGCCATTCCGTTCACTTGGGCAGAGGCCAGCAAGCAGTAGCCATAGGCGTACCTACATCTTTACTGATATCCTATCTAGTCTTCTGTTTACCAACCCGGTATGGATGGAGATAAAATTTTGGTAATGGAACTTACTGGTAAGTCATCAAAGAAAAGTGTGACAGACAGGCCATGCGTTGGCCTTCCACACTTCACACTGGCCATCTTAACAACCTAGTGACTCACTAGAGTTTTATACTGAAGTGTGAAGACATTGCATACTGTTTTATACTTGAAGATTGCCTTTTTTTTTTCTCCTGTGCAAATTGGAGGAAAAAGTTATTGAATTCAGCCAGAGTATTTGATCCATTTCCTGGCTTCAGTATTGAATAGGTATTTTGCTTTTTGTGCTCATGTTTACAAAATGTTACTGTTTTTTAGGCTGGGAACCAAACAAGTGATCCTCAAATAATCTAAATGGAAAGTGTTTGGTTAAAAGTACACCTCTATTTGTTTTCCCTGTAAAGAAAAGAAGTAAAGAAAAGTCAGCAGACAGGTTCTTTGTACTAAATGTCAGCAGAAGATTCATTACAGCAATAGTGACATCTCTAGCTGTGAATTGTGGGTTTCTGAGGAGGTGGCTGCTTTTTCTTTGTAGCTGTCGCAGGGAAAAATAAGCCTGGCATTATCAACATCTGTTTTAGTATTGTCATTCTGTCCAGCTTTAACGTCTCTCTGTCCAGCACGCAGTCAAGCAAATCATAAAACCTCATGTGGTATTAGGGATGATTTCTCCTGATTAATCTCATTTGTAGTGGGGCAAGATCGTAAGAGGAAACTTTGACCCACTACTGTTATTCAGAACAATAGGTAATTTTCACCTCCTCTTCATTTGGGACTCTGTAGAAAAGGTCTGTACGGATTGGAGTTCAGGGGTATTGCATTGTCAGCATAGCTGTGATCTTCCCTGACAGTTACCTCAGTAGGGATCAGAAAGGGGGAAAATGAAATTAAAGCATGAAAAATTGCTTTGTTCTCTAGAGTTCTAGAAAATGGGTTTTGAAGCTCTTCTGTGCAATCTTCAGCACATCTGCAGATAATGAAATTTATAAAGAATAAACATCAAAATTGTATTTGAAAAATTTAATATTGCAAGTGGAAAAGGCAAAACAAAATCAATTGAAAGTGTAGATAGAATATTTTATGGTGAGTAGCCTGCAATATTCAATAAAAAAACAGATTATGTGACTAATACAGAATCACCTTGAAGACAGTAATTAAACCATGTATATATACCAGTTTGCTGCAGGGATTAGAGTTAAGAGATAGGCCATCAATAACAAAACTAAAATAAGTTAAATTGAAGATAGGAAAAATAGAGAAGTGGCTTGGATGAATATTAGATTTAAATGATTGGCCTTCACTTTCTTTTCATGCTGACATGAGTTATGTGGTTCTGTAAGGCTAAATAAACTGGATTTTGATAATTTTCATATATGAAATAAAAACTTTTGCTATTCCCAGGTTTCCAACATTTCTGTTCAACCCAGAAGATTTGAAAGTTGTTCCCAATAATTTTTATGGATTTTCCCCCTAGAAATAAATTAGTGTGCTCAAGTATATACATGGGATCATTACACTATAGGAATTCCTACTCTGCTGTCCATCCGCCTGCCCTTCCTTCCTTCCTTCCTTCCTTCCTTCCTTCCTTCCTTCCTTCCTGGCATTGCTTGATTATTATTGCATGCCACGCAGCTTATGAAGAAAACTGACTTAGCTGACTTAAATATGATACCAAAACAGCCTTAGTTGTATAGCATTACCTATGCCCAGAATTAGGTCTAAAATGGTCTGTTGACTTGTATGTGTGCAGTGTTAGCAGATTATTGTTCAGATAGTATTGTTGCTGAAATTCTAATTATCTGGTTTTAGTATACTTATTTGATCAGCTTATGGTCTAAGTTCTTGTCTGAGTCAGGACACTAAATAAGATTCTGTGCTTGTGTGGCTGGTATTTAACAGACCAGGAACACAAACCCAGCTTATTGTATAAGAAATTCTCATTATTTCTATGGAACTGCATGACTTACAAAGCCACCTGCTCTATAGGAAGAGAAGTTCTTTATCGTTACTGCCTTATTTTTGATCAGACATCTTGCTGATTGCTTTGAAACATGTAACTGTAATACCTTACCTTGCAGTCTTCAGTTTAGTTCATACTTTCTCCATTTCAGTTCTCTTGAACATTTCTCGTAAATATTTTATGTAGTTGCTATCTTCCACACATATTTAAAAGTTCATTTTTGTGGGTGTGTTTGTTTAGGAGGAGGAAGGTGAATAACGAAATAGCTTTTCACTTTAGATGATGATATAAGATAGTATAGGATAAGTGCATTGCAACTGAAACCATACTAGAGTACAGGAATGTACATGTGGAACACATGATCCATATGCATGGGGCTTAGAGAAAACCCCACTGAAAGCTCTCAAATAAACAGCAAATCTGTTTGCTATTTTGAACTGAGATAAGTGTGTTCCTGACTATGTCACATCATGTATCCCTGTGCTAATGTCGCAGGTGGGACAACTCAGTTTCGTGATAGTGACTGCAATATATGTTCTGCTTCAAAAAGAAATTAGGCTGCTTAATTTTCTGTCAAATCCGCTTAATCCTATGTTGCACAGAAAATGATAGAATTACACCAGTTTAGATATGATCTGTTTGATTGAAGTGTTTAATTGTCTGCAACCTTACAATGCAATCCAGTGCATACTTAACTGGAAATGCCCTATTCATTCAATACCCTATTGAATGCCATGGACTTTCTTCTGAGTAAGGATTGCACAGTTTGATCCTTATGTATGGGACATGTCTGGTACTTTTTGGAACCAGGCTAAAGAAAATGTGTTACATCATAGTTGCTCTAGAAATCAAATGAGCTACCTGACTTCTCTTCCTGTGGTATATATCATACTCAGTTTATGGGAATAAATACTGCAAGTTTTCCAGCTATTTCACTTTGAAGTATCAGAATATTTGCAAGTAGGATTAAGAGCACAACTCTATGCTTGCTTCAATTCTGTGAGCTACCACCGTGTCCCTCTGCTGCAAGGCCCAGAAATTTAACCTGGGTCATGGGATGAAGAAAATATGGGGGGTGGGCAGCTCCAGAAGTCAGTGATGTGTTTTTTCCACAGGGGATTGGGACTGGGAATAACTCCCATGGGAAATGTCATGCATGGCATCTTACATCCAGTGGTAGTTCTGGCTTCCTATGAGATAAAAATCTACCTTGAACTGCCTGCATCTTTCTTATTTATTTATTTATTTATTTATTTATTTATTTATTTATTAAAACATTTTTATGCCGCCCCATTCGCCGAAGCCTCGGGGCAGCTCACATCATCAAGTTAAAATAATTATAATATAAATTAAAAATATAAATATTAAATTAAAATACAACAATACAGTATAAAATAAGCCGCCCTGGCCAAATAAAACCAATAATGTTAACAGTTAAAATGCCGCTTGAATAAAAAGGTCTTTGCCTGGCGCCGAAAAACAAATAACGACGGTGCCAGGCGGACCTCTCTGGGGAGCGTGTTCCATAACTTAGGTGCCACCGCAGAGAAAGCCCTCCTCCGAGTATCCACCCTCCTAATTTCTTTCATGGAGGGTTCCCGGAGAAGGGCCTCCCCCGCCGATCTCAAGGGGCGGCTGGGCATATATGGATGCAAGCGCTCCTTCAGGTAACCAGGACCCAAGCTGTTTAGGGCTTTATAGGTCATCACCAACACCTTGAATTGGGCCCGGACTTCAATGGGAAGCCAGTGAAGCTGACGGAGAACTGGAGTCATGTGAACACAATGCCCAGTCCCCGTCAGCAGCCTGGCAGCTCTGTTTTGAACCAGTTGAAGTATCCGGACCATCTTCAAGGGTAGCCCCACGTAGAACGTGTTACAGAAGTTGAGACGGGAAGTCACCAATGCATGTGTCACTGTCGCGAGGCAGTCATACTCCAGATAGGGGCGCAGCTGGTGGATCAGCCGAAGCTGGAGGAAAGCGCTCCTCGCCACTGCTGTCACCTGAGCTTCTAGTGAAAGCTCCGGGTCGAGGAGCACTCCCAAGCTGCGAACCTTGTCCCTAAGAGGGAGTGCAACCCCATTCAGGACAAGGTTCAGTTCACCCTCTCTAAAGCCAGAACCACCAACCAACAGGACCTCCGTCTTGTCTGGATTGAGCTTCAGTTTATTGGCCCTCATCCAGCCCATTACCTCGGCCAGGCACCGGTTCAGTACAGCCACTGCCTCACCTGGATTGGTGGAAAACAAGAGGTAGAGCTGGGTATCATCAGCGTACTGATGGTTCCGCAGCCCACACCTCCTGATGACCTCTCCCAGCGGTTTCATGTAAATGTTGAACAGCAACGGGGACAAAATGGACCCCTGCGGTACTCCATGGCATAACTGCCATGGCGCAGAGCCATAGTCCCCCAGCACCACCTTCTGGAACCGGCCATTGAGATAGGAGCGGAACCACTGCAAAGCAGTGCCTCCGACCCCCAATCCCGCAAGCCTGTCCAGAAGGATACCATGGTCGATGGTATCGAAAGCCGCTGAGAGGTCCAGGAGAACCAACAGGGACGCACTCCCCCGTCTTTCTCCCTGCACAGGTCATCGTACAGGGCGACCAAGGCAGATTCAGTACCGTACCCGGGTCTGAAGCCGGACTGAAATGGGTCCAGATAATCTTCTGCCTTCCTGGTAAGGTAAGGTTTTGTACCTTGGTCCAGGAAAAGAAAAAAAAATATGTTAGCCTCTGGTGCTTTGTTTAAGAGTATTCTGAGCATTCCCATTAGAATCGGGACATTAATGCTCAAGCCATCTTGGAGTAAGCAGCAATATGCTTGTGGAACACCGACTTTTTTTAAAAAAGGTCATTTTGTCCTTATAATGGTAGACAGCACCTTCCCTGTCACATGAAGGTGATATCCAAAAAAATCATAACATGAAGCTGTATATGGGTTCACACACAACACAGTCCAGAAAAATGCCTGTTTTCCTTCGGCATCCCAAATCTGTGTGACAGTTGGAGATAAATCTGTTCTTGCAGAGAAAGGATAACAAATCTTCACCAAAAGGACATTTGTGGATATGCTGTAGATTTTCTTTTCTCTCTTGATTAAGCAAGACAGTAGCTTTGTCTTCATTTTAGGAAGTAGAACTTGGAGGGCATTCTATCAATATTTTTCACTGCAAGTTCCTCATGTAATTTGAGAAGCTGTCGTGTGACTCTCACTGGAGAGTTTATTATCTTACTGTATACACTCCTGCAATATTCCCATGTCTAGACTTGGTTTTACATGAAAATTGCATGGAAAACCATGTTCCCCATTTAACTTTTAAGTTTTTTAAATATCATCCTAAAATTGCACTGTTTTGCAAGTATCTTTCTGATTCTCAAACAAAGGTATGTTTACAGAAATTTTTACATTAAAGCAAACCTTTGCAGATTTGGGGTAAAAGGGGTGACCCCAAGCAGTGCAAGCATTGAACCTGCATCACAATTATTCGCATCACCTTAATTGTCAGTCTCCATATTATGTGACTAATAGGGTTACATTATATTCATTGCTCAAAAAATAACACCACCTTTACCTAGTGCATAAGATATGTCTCAGTGTGATAGCTGTTTTATATGCTTGTTCCCTTTTTTCCTTTTAGAGTTCTGTAAAGCTAACACATTTCAAGAGTATCAAAAGAATCAAATAGGTTTCATTGTCCACATAGGGATGTGTGAGAAATTCACACCCCTTTAGTGTTTTTTAGTTTTATCCAGCTTGTTTCACCTGGGCCCAAACATAGGCCCAAACAGAAGTTACAGTTAGAAATCCATGCATTTCTGAGCTGACAGTTCATTCCACAAAATAAAAATGCATTTGATAAGATATATACATTCAACAAATGCACAAAAAGGATACAGTTCCTAAATGTTCACAAACATACCTTAGTCAGTTGATCCATACATCTAAAAGCAGATACATATAAAAGTGCACAAATTTTTGTGTTATAGCAATGCATCCATTACATAAAAATATATTAATTTTCATTTGGATTAAAAAACAAAGTATCTGCAAAAAATGGAACAGAATGACCTTGATTCACACCTCCCCCCACCCTCCCCAATCTTAGTGAGACTCAGGTTAACTATTAACATCAGTGTTTATACAGTACCAGTAATGGTGCAAGTTCCTTGAGAAGATGGGGTTTACTTACAGTCATTATGGGACAAGTTTCATCCTGTGGTGCCGATGACTATTGCGAACCCTGACCAGTTATCTGATCCTGTTTCAATAACAATCAATTCAATAACAGTCAGTGTTTTAAATATTGTAGGGTGAAATGTTTATTATTTGGAATAATAGAAAAAACATCCCTTTCTTGCAAAAACTCCCTCAATAGGGATTATACACAAATTGTAAAGAATTTGGTTGGACTCTCAAGGTTTTTAACTCAAAATTGCAAGTATGGATATTGCCTAACTTTTAAAATATGCAATTTGGACTGCAAATTTGCTCAAGAAACTTATGAGAGAGATGAGGCAGTACATGATGGGTGGTTTGCAGAGGGAGTTCAGGAGGTTGGCAAACATGTTATTGAAACAGGATCAGATAACTGGTCGGGGTTCCCAATAGTCATTGGCACCACAGGATGAACCTTTCCCATAATGAAATTCAAATTAAGAAAAAATTCCATGGGTTCTGATCAGATCTTGTTTTACCTGATTGTGTAATGTGTAATGTTTTTGCATTAGGATAGCAAATTCTTTTCATGATTGTTTGACAGCCAGAAAAACATTTCACATAGATATATGTATTGTTCCCCCAACTCTGGGAAAAGTGGAATATAAGTCGAAGAGTCCAGGGAAGAAAACAGGAACCTAATCAATTTGTCTTGTGCTGTGCTGTGCTGTGTTGTGTTATTTTATACTGATAATTTTAATTTTATATTTGTAAATCAATGTATTTTTTGTATTTTTTATTTAATGGTAATTTATTATGTACTATTGTATTTCAATGTATTTTATCGTGTTGTAAGCCGCCCCAAGGTTTCGGCAAGGGGCGGCATAGAAATGTTATAATAATAATAATAATAAAATAATGTTTTGTTTTGCCATCAAAATCGTCCTCAATATCTGTTTCCACCTCATCTCCGGAATTCCAGGTACATGTATTCTAGAATGAATCACCCTTTTTTGCAGAATAGCAGCTTGTGAGAAAACTGTCAAGTAGCTGTCTGAGTTTTCAGAGGCTGATTTTGTTTTGCAAACGTTAACTGAAGGTTACATTCATTGACCTAAATGATTTACATATCTGAGCTCCTTTCTTTTGAATGTAACCTTCTTTGGACAAAAGGGCATTCATTTTATATTAATCTTTACCTTTTAATAAATAGACTCAGTTAACATGGTAGTTATCACAGTTTAGTTAACCCACTGATACTTGAAGTGTCTAAGTGTAAAACATACTATCCGACCGAGAGAAAATAAAGAGAAGAAAGAATATACAGCAGAAATATACATAAGAGCTAAAAGGACGGCAGACTTCTTCAAAGTGGAAGAAGAGCCCACAATATTAGAAAGCGAAGTGAAAGCTACTCTGGAAGCACTTGCAAAGAATAAAGCAACTGGAGTAGATAGGATGCCAACAGAACTATTCCCAGCTGCAGAAAATGTATCAGTCCAAGACATAACAAAAATACATTTTAAAAAATGGAAAACATAACTCTGGCCTACAGACTGGAAATATACAATATCTATTCCCCAAGAAAGGAGAGGTTAAAGAGTGTAGCAACCATAGGACAATTTCATTAATCTCCAATGCAAGCAAACCCCCACTCAAGCTACCCTTATATGAAGTGAGAAATGCTGGACATCCAAGCAGGATTATGGAAAGATAGATGCACTAAAGATCATATTACAAATACCTTTTGACTACTGGAGTGCACCAGAGAATTTCAGAAAAAGGTCAGCATATGCTTTATAGACCACAGCAAAGGCTTCGACTTTGTGGATCATGAGAAGCTACAGATGGTTCTGAAAGAAATGGATGTGCCTCAGTACTGGATTCTCCTGAGGCCTGTAACGTGTCACAGACAAAAAAGCTACAATTAGGGCAGAATATGGAGAAACAGAATGGTTTCCCATAAGCAAAAGTATCAGACAAGGATGCATTTTATCTTCCTATCTATTCAGTCTATATGCAGAACATATGCCAAGGAAAACTGGATTAGAATCAAAGGAAGGAGTAACAAGTGGTAGATGGAATACCACTGATGTGATATTCGGATGATTCCGTACTACTGGAAGAAAGCAGCAATGACTTGAAATGACTCCTGATAAAAGTGAAAGAAGAAAGCACTAAAACAAGGCTGCAGCTGAATAACTGGGAAAAAATGTGTCCTCAGAAATACGTTCTGTTAATAAAGAAGAACTAAAATTTGTGAAAGATTTTGCATAGCTTGGGTCAGTCAACTGTTCGAAAGGAGAATGCAGCCAAGATATTTGAAGAAGACTGAGATTTAGAAGGGGAAACAAATGAAGAAACTGAAGAAGATCATCAAGTGTGTTCATCAGTTTCCCGGAGCCAGAGGTCAAGCTCATGCAAACTATTGTTTTCCCAGTCACAATGAAGAGATGTGAAAACTGGACAGTGAAGAAATCTGTAAAAAATAATTCAAAGCATGGTGCCGGATGAGAGATTTGCTAATACCCAGGACCAACAGAAACACAGACAAATGGGTCTTAGATCAAATCAAGCAAGGACTTTACCTAGAAGCAAAAATTACATATCTGAGGCTGTCATACTTTGGACCCATCACAAGAAAGCGAGGCTCACTGGAGAAGACAAATGTTAGGGCAAGCCAAAGGGAAAAGACAAAAGGGAAGACCAGATAGGAGATGGGTTGAATCCATAAAGGGAGCCACACTCTTGAACTTGGGAAAGCTGAATGGGGCTGTCGTGGACAAGACAGCCTGAAGGGCTTTCATTCATAGGGTTGCCCTAAGTCTGAGATGACTTGACAGCAAATACCACACAGTTGAAATGTGTGGGGGGTGTGAGGTTGCCATTTTGAATTTGATTGAGAAAATCAAGTGTGTCATGTAAACTCACCATTTTGGGTTAAGCAACTCATCTTGCCCTTGTTTAGTAACTAGGATATTGGGTTAAATGTGGGTAGCATAAGCCTGAATTGCAACATGTCAGAATCTCCAGTTGTTATGAATGGATGCCTCCTATTTGAAACAGTTGCTGCACACGGAGCTAACTGAGCTAGCTAGTTAGTTTATTGTGGGCTAATTAAACCACATTAAACAACCATGTCATGTGAAACTTCCCTTGTAAGCTTATTTCTGAGGAAGCATGGAAATCATTTTTTAGGGAAAAAAACTTTTAGAATTTTCAAGCAAAGAAACCCTAATAATTAGTGCATGAAGTAGGTTTTTAACTATGGATAAGTCCATGTAAAAAGGTATGAAAGAAAAGAATAGCAGCTGAATCTGAGGCATATTTTAATAACTGTAACCACACACATAATAGAAAAAGTATGAAAATTAAAAAGGACAGCAAATTCTAGAAAAATTAAGAGGCATTACATTTCTGATTGCGTACCAAGCCATAGAACATGCATCAGATTGTGAGGCTGGATAGAAACCACATCACATTTTTTGTTTAAAAAAATTCAAAAGTAGACTTATATACCTTTGAAAACATGTTTGTTTTATAACATTTTTAAAATGGGAAAGAAATAGGGAACAATTGCCCATTTTTTAAAATTTATATACAAGTGTGTGTATAACTATAAATATATTTGCTTAGTATAAGATAGAGAAAAGTAGCATAGAGGCAGTCTCTAATTAATAAAAATAGCCAATAGTGTTCCACCTTGCTGGGGGAGGGGGCAGGGAAACTTTCCTGATGCTGCAGAAAGGTAACTCATTTTAAACTCATTAAAAACACATTGTATGTTTATTCTCACTACAATGTGCTAATAGCACCTTGAGCTATTAGTGAGTGTCTGTTGTGCATTTGCAATAAGTTGCATTGCTGGGTCAGCATGTACGTTACTGTCTTGTGATAAATGAGTGGTATTAACATGCTAGAGCATAAGTAAATTAAAAATAGCTTAGGATATCAGCTTTTTATTGTATATTTCAGCTATTTCCTCCTCTAGCTAGAATTATGAGCCAAGTGTTAAATAATTTATGACTTCACACTTACAAATAGGGCTACATTGTATTGATCTGGTTGCAATCTGGAGCCTTAACCTGGATACATTCTTCATCCTTCTGGGGGTTGAGAAATAGAGCTAACATACCTGAGAGTTGGATCCCCTTTCTGTTACATAAATCTAGCTGTATAGACATGAAGTAAGAAAAAAATGAGATGTACCTGAATCTCATTGTGAAAATTTCGACTGTTGCATATATTTTATTTTAATCATATTTAATATAAGGTTATGGTCAGAAATATAAACTTGGCATCTGTTACTTCCAGGGATATGTTATTTACTGCAATGTATTCTAATGTAAATATAGCAAATACATAATGATTTTCTTCATCTAAAAGTGTATTTCTTGTTTATGTTGAAATAATCTTGGGCTCTTCAATAACACAGTGTAACTAAAATGAATATTTAAATTCTTTAAATATTTATTTTGTCTGTTTTTAGTCTAAACATTATGAGAGTCTTCTGTTATGCGGGGAGATGCACTCTAGAATCAGGTTCCTAGTGGGGAACTGGTCTTGGATCCAGTATTGTCACTAGAGGAATATCCTTCCTTTCATCTGCTTATGCTGTTGTACCAACTAAACAAAGAGGACCTAGCTGCCCTTATCAGTGCTCTAGTTTCCTTTCTTCTGATTACTGAAAAGCATTATATGTCAAGCTGCTGTAAAACCAGCTTGTCCAAAATAGGGCAGCACGTTTGTCGATGAGAACTGGCCAATGTGATCATATTCTGCCAATACTTTTCTCACTGGCTGCCAATCTATTTCCAGACACAATTCAGATTTGGTATGAATATTTCTTGCAAGTTCTAAGTGGCTGGCAGCCAGATTACCTGAAGAATCCATTATTCTTTAAATAATATTCTTTAAATAAATGGTTAGAGACTGGCTTAGATTGTGCCTTAACAGCTTGGGACCTGGTTATCTAAAGGAACGTCTGCATCCATATATGCCTGCGTACCCCTTGCGATCGGCAGCAGATGCCTTTCTCCGGGAACCCTCCGTGAAGGATATTAGGAGGGTGAGTACCCGGAGGAGGGCCTTTTCTGCGGTGGCGCCCCACCTATGGAATGTGCTCCCCAGAGAGGTCTGCCTGGCGCTGTCATTATTTGCTTTTCGGTGCCAGGCGAAGACCTTTTTATTTAAAAGTTATTTTAACTGTTAATTTATTATTATTGTATTTATAGATTTTAATATATAGCTGAGATGGTACCAGTTTTTAAATTATTGATTGTATTTTTATGTCTGTTGTGAGCCGCCCCAAGGCTTTGTTGCGATGGGGGCGGCATAGAAATATGTTAAATAAATAAATAATAAATTTCTGCCATAAATACCATCTCAGACTTAAGCTTGTCTTCAGTATCCCTGCACCATGGGCCCATGCCAAAGGAAGTGAGGTGTTTGGACACTATGAAAAGGTCCTTTTTCACGATGCATCCTGGTTGTGGAATGAGCTTCTTAAACAAGAAAACCCAGCACCTTTGTTATGCTCTTCTTGGCACCTAATTTCCCAGGCATTTAGACTTTTAATTTCTATTGTTTTAAGTATATCATTGCATTTAAGTCTTTGTACTGTTAGTAGGATAATTGGATTTTCCTGCCATTTTATACAATTAAATCATTATTTTGTATTTTATTATGTTGTATTTTAATAGTGAAATGCCTAGAGAGCTTTGGTTATTCAACAGTATAGAAGTGCAATCAATCAATGACTAAAGCATGATAATTTTCACATTTACAGTTTTCCACATGTACTTTTTATAAGCTCAGGAAATAATGCCTCTTTTGTTCCCTATAATTATTTTCAACTTTTTAAAATGTTTGTGTTTTCTTAGCTGCAAAAAAAAAAAAAAAAAATCCCCAAGATGAACAGTGTCATTCCAGCCATTCATACACAGAAGCAAGCCCCATTGAATTAAATAAGGCTATAAATATCTATATAATTGCAACTTTGCACAGCGATCCTAACATCCTTGGACACTGTCCAAGAGCACTTAGGGTGGAGTGGAGCCCCTCCATTACTGGCACAGAGAAGCTGGAAGCTGCAGTTACACCCATGAAAACCTTAGGTATAAATCAGGTAGCTTTAGTCTCTCCAATGTGGCAGCCTGTACTGGAATGACTTCGCATCATTAACTTAGGAGTGCCTAAATTCTTTAAAAAACAAAAGGCAAAAAATGTGTGTTTGTGTGTGCTCGTGTTTATATATAATACACTGTAGCATTATTCAAGGACACCTAGGTTGTCCTGTGTGTAGCTGTATGTATTCCAGTGGAACAAAGATCTTTATGTACCTTGATTCCATCATTTTACCTGAATCATACAAGTTCATGGGTTTAAATTTTGTGCAGAAAGTATGATCTAGCATAGCATTACTGTGTGACATTAATTTTGTTTATCCTTTGATACCACTGGAATTTTTAAATGCTTACTATTTTGTCTTGTGCCAAAATATTTAAAGTTAAATCAATTTAAGTATGACTATGTTTTAATTTCCTGCAAAAAGGAATTGTTACCTTAATATTTGCCCCATATTTGTTTTTGTTTTTTGCTATAATCGGTTGTTGTACTGTCCAAACCCAGTAAGTGTCCTAGAATCATAGTAAATTCTATGTAAGTTCCATTGGCTTTGGTAGGGATTATAAGTCATATCTAGTTTTTTCAGGATTGAGGCAATTATATTTCATTACGTATGTTTTATTTATTCATCATAGGCATTTCCATGCTCCCATTTCAGCTTCGATTTGCCTCCAGTTGTATGGCTGTGCTGATCCTCCTTTCTTGCTTTTTTTAAAAAGTAAAACAGCAAACTTGTTGATTGTTTTACAGCTGGTCTGTATATTTGTCTTGTAACCTCATAAAATTCTTCACAACAAATTATAATGCTAGAAGGAGATTTTGACAAGGTGAGAAATAAAAGGAGAAAGTGATTTTCCAAGTGATCCTGATCCTGCTCAGAAAAATTCATATATACTTATGCATCATTTAAATTGGAAAGGAAAAACAATCAGTGCAAGATGTAAAAATCATCTTTTCCACATTTGGGAGAGAGGATTATTTTTTAATGAATGAATTTTTTACTTTTGCAAGAAGTTAAGTGCTGTTAAAGAAAAACTTATAAGCACAGCCTAATTTGCCATGTGAATGTTCGTAGGCATGAACAGTGCAAAGATCGCTTGCCAGTACATTCATGAGTCACTCTTTCTTTGCCTCCACAGTGTTTTCCATAGAAACAAGAGAAGCAAACTTAATAAGAGGCATAGCTTTGCTCAGCTGCTGTGCAGAAGGTTATCTATTGTAAGGATGGGCTTCTGAATGAAGCATTTGTCTCCAGCTTCCTTCTAATCTGCAGTATGGCTGAGCTTGTTAGCTAGGTTGGAATAATGTGCCGATTTTTGTGAGGATAAAGGGAAATTTATACTTGCTCCCTCCCTTTTCACTTCTCGATGCTGTGTTTCCTTAGATTTCACAATACTTGGCTGGCTTTAGTAGTTTGGATTAAGCATATCACTTTCCTTGGCTGAAGTATAAAAACTGATATGTACTACATGCTGATGGAGAGTAGTTAGGAAATAGGGTTCAAGGGAGAATGTTGCTTAACTAGCAGCGTAGGTGGCTTCCTTGGCATACATTCTGTTTCTGATCTTCAGCAGCATCTTTCCCATTTCAGGTGACCTGGTATGGCTAGGCAAATAAATGCTTGATCCAGTAGGCAAGTTGGGAGACCCTCCAGAGCAGATTTGGGCATACATGGTGTGCAGATGTGAGAAGAACATGTGAAAATCCGTGTGTGGTCAGATGTAGCTAAGTATTGTGCAGTGATAATGTATAGGGGTTGATGTGAAGCATATGGCTGGTATGAAGGGTATACCAAAGGGTGTTAAAGTGGCAAGGCCAGTCAATATAGTTAACAGGAAAGTATTCCAAAAAGCTTCCAAATAAATCTTGGAATGTTTTAGATGCTTTCAGTTAGCTAAGGGAAAGCTGTGTATTTTGTAAGATAGCATTTCATTGCATGTATTGAGATGTATTGATACACTATGCATACAGAACAGAGGGATGCTGGTTAGAGACTGGCTGAGATTGTGCTTTTGTCCAGTACTTCTCTCTTCTGCTATGTAAATATCTACAAAAATAGCGGAATGAGATCCGGATGAGGTGGCCATGCACTCAGGTCATACATATCATTTTAGAGTGCAGGCTGGGGTTGTTCTGTTTCTGAATGATGTCTTTTGTGACAGGTTCTAACTAGGAAGAAAAACGAGCAGGCTCACCTTTCTTCCTGGCATGGTTGTTTTGTACACCTATGAAGTTTCTGAGATTAGTGAATGTGGTACCAGCATTATGGCTTTCTGCTCAATGTGTAGACTGAGCAAATACTGTATTGCAGTTTGATTATTCTGTGTTGCATTGCAGAGACTTTATGTGCTATTTTGCTGCTACAAATTTATGGTTATGTTGTGATGACCTGATGTAATGTAATAGCATCAAAAGGTAGGGGGTGGGCTGGGACTGCATGGTCCACTTGGTGCAGGTATTGTACCAGTGTAGTTCTCAGTATCGGTAGATTAAGTTGCTGTTGGCATGGCATCCCAAGAACAACTTCATGCTTACCTTCACTAAGTAGAGATGGCAGTTATTTTCATGTGGCATTAAAATTATATTGCTGCATGGGGCTTTCAGTTTTTTAAAAAGCTATCTTTTCCATCTATGTATGATTAATAGTGTTTGCAGCACAGAGCTGTCATTTGTAAAAGTTATAGCCAGTTTTTATGTTACCTAAGTAGCGTGATCAGTTTTCCATTCCATGCCACTGTAGAATTATTTGAAATAGGCAGAAGATTTGCATATCATTCAGAAGCTTCCCTTATGTCTTTGCAAATGAAGGAAGCAGCTACCCCAGAAAGATAGGGGAATTTGGGGCATGTGTTACAAAACACTGGCGGAAATCTGGAAAGTGTCAAAATGCATTTGACATAGAAGCTTATATCAGAAGTAGTACCCATGTTTTTGTTTTGTCTGTTTTTATTTTTGCAGAAGTAGTCTCTAGATAACATGGAAGTTACTGTACTTGAATTAAATCTTTCTATTTATTCATGAGTTTTGTGAGTTTTGTTGTCAAACGCATATAAAATTGGGATCAAATGTGAAAATGATGAGTCATACTGTTTTGTTTAGAAAGAAAATTGAAATGAATAATATTTTATTGCAGCAACTGGAAGAATTCTTTGCTGGCAAGGTTTTCCTTTTTAGTGGATTCGAAGACTAGAAAGTAACAACAACACAGAGATACATACCAGTCTGCGCTCATATGTATTTGCGAGTCTTAAGTCATTTTACTTATTTCAGTGGCTAACGCCAGAATGTGTTTCTGGTAGAGAGGGCTTCTGCCAGATATTCTTTTCCTTTTAGTGAGTTCATAGAATCACAGAATAGTGGAGTTGGAAGGGACCTATGAGACCATCAAGTCCAACCCATTAATTAGCAGGACTCCCAGTTAAAGCATCCCTGACAGATGGCTATTTGACTGCCCCTTAAATGTCTCCTGGGTGGTAAGCTTTAATTTAAAGCCTTCATGCTGAGGACAAACACATTCTTTCCAGCTCTGGTGAGGTGCAGCCCATCCCTTGCCAGCAGTCTGCCATCCTCATAGTGTAGTTTGTGGTCCCAGAATCTAAATCTGTCATGTCAGCACCACCCTTGCAGCCAGTCAGTCACCTGAAGTATCTTCCTTTCCCTTTCTATACCTTTTCAAATAACTTGGAGGATAACCAAGAAAACTGTTTGGGCCCCAAAGTTCTTGAGCTTCTTTCCAGAGCTTCTAAATTTGATGTGACCACTTTGTAGCTGTGTTTGGTGATATCATTTGTTTCAATGTGGATTCGAAGAAAGGGATAGGTGTATGTGGGCTTCATGAGCTTTAGCAATCTTTCAGTCACATCTCTGAATACAGCATACCTGCCGAGTCCATGGGTCATCACGACACATTTGGGTTTCAGACCTGTGCAGCAAGGGATCTCCTACGATGTGTACTGCTTTGATTTTTCTTGCTCAACTATCTTTCTGCATCATGCGCATTGTTGCACATGTTCCCTTGTAATTCTTCCTCTGCAGGCTGTCCCTGGCCTCATCCTCAAGTGGCTGAAAGTGTTTACTTAGCTTTATGGTTCCACTGGAGCAGATATCTTCTGATTCTTCTGCTCCTGACTGTTATCCTTCTCCAGGGAGGTTCCTCTTCATTGGCTTTCCTCAAGTCAGCATTCGCCATATCTGCTTCAAACTGCTGTTGCTCTTTCATCTCTGGTGGCTCTTGTTGTTCAGGCAGTTCTGCTGTTCTAAGTGCAATGTTGGACTTAGTTTTGCTTTGTGGTAGTCTTGTTGCTAGTTAAGAGATGAATGTAACAGGTACCACCCATTAGTGAAACAGCTGAGGAGTAAAAACAATCTGTGTAAATTTAATTAATATCTTTTCAAGTTACCTTGATTCTAAATCAAGCTGAAGGTGCATCATTTGAAAGAATATGTCTTTCACATCATATAATATATTAAAATATTCAAAGAAGTTGTGAAGCAGTTTCCTTGAAAAATGCTTAAAAGCTCTATTCAGCAATCAGATGCTGTGCTTAGGCTGGGCACTGTTGGAATTCCACATTAGCTGGATCTTTGATCTGTTCCAGCAGGGTTCTTACAATTTGCAAGTAGCAGAACTTACTCAAGTTCTTTTTCCAAGTAAAGTAGGCCTGAACTATCTATCAGTGAGCTACTAAGCTGAGATCACCCAAGTGATGAATTTGTGAAGCCGTGTTGGCTCTTTTGGTGCTGCATTAGTTGGAACTGCAGTTTAGGTTAGGTTTGGAGCCTTGTTAAATGTTTGCAAAACAAAACAGCATTTTCAATAGAGAAGAATCTCACGAAATAGCTACTTAGTTAATGACTGTTTGCTTACTGTAAATGGGACACTTGAAAAAAGTGTTCCATATATGCACAGATGTGCAAAATTTCATACACATTACAAAAATGTCACAAAACTCAAGTAATTTTCAAGCAAGTAGTATTTTTCAGGGTTCTTGGAGGGCATGCAAACTGGTCTATGCTTAGGGATATGACTTTATTGGCCTCATCTGGTAGTTGAGATATCTGGATCATCCAGGATTGCCCTTCTTTACTCATTCTGTGTTGAACTTTAAAATTTATGGATTCTCCATTCCTTTGTGCAACATGGATTAGATTACGGCATGGAGGATCTTCACAGTGCAGCTGAGGATTTGAGACACATGATTGATTGTGTCTCAAATCCCACACTTCATAGGGGCAGATAGGTTGCTTTTTTCACCATTGCTTGAAGGGGATCAAGTGCCACCGATACTCTGGTCCTCTGACCTCTCCTTGAAGGATAGGTAAACAAGTAAGCATAAATCACTCTCTCCTTCCCAGGAAAGATGGAGATGGAGTAGAAGACCCAAAGAGCCGCACTGTTGTAACAATGTTTTAATATCCATCCATCCATCCATCCATCCATCCATTGTTTCTTCTGTGTGAACCATCTTGAGATTCTGTAATGATTTGACAGTATGTAAAAGCTTTAAATAAATAAACAAATACATGTTTCTTCTGGCATTAGCTGCCACAGCCTGTGATTGTGCCTGAACTGCATCCACAGGAGGATTAGCAAAAAATCTTGTGCTGTGTGAGATTTTCTTCAGCCCACATTTCATTCACTTTTGAACTGATTTCATTATTTCCATATCTTGAGCCCAAATATATACAAGTTTTGGCAAGTAGTGAATTAGTTGTGGATCCTCAGAAAGCAACAGAGATCTCAAGTCCCTAAAGAGCATCATTTCCACCCACTTATCAGCAGGAATGGTTTGTATGGAGGTAAGAGCCATCACAAAAGAATCAACCAATGGCACTTAATCTGTTCTCACGATCAATCGTGAAGGAGGAAAGAAGATGTGAATGCACTCCAGTTTCAATTTCAATCAGTTGTCAGGCAGCTACAAGGTTTTTCCACTCTCAAGGCTAGGTGGAATTGGGTCAGAGAAACATACAAGAACAGTCCTCCAGTACTACTTCATTATCCCACGAAGAAGTTGCAGTCTTCCTGATGCTGAACAAGTCACAGGTGCCTGTCAGGGCATCCTTTCACAGTTTGGTTTACATGGAGAAGGACTGCTTTGGAGCTATATAGACATTGGAGTTAGTATTCCGTGACTATGCCTTTGAAGTTGCTTGCCTACCAGAAACAAATTCTGGTATCTTCAAAATCTGTTAAATCAGCAAAACATCAGGTGTTAATATGACCCACATGCAACATCATTTAGACATACAGTCAGTTCCTTGAGCCCAGAAAAAATCAAGTTGTACTAATTTTGTTATGACCAGGAAAATGGAGAAATAAGATTAATATTTGACAGTTCACTGAACAAATTCATCTGGAGGATAAAGCTTGGGTGGAAACTCTAAATTCCATCATTACATTCTTGCAAAAGCAGGACTACTTGACATCCAAAGACCTCTCAGAGGCATACCTGAATATGTCAGTTGGACCCTGCCATCAAAAGCTCCTGTGATGTGCATACCACCAGAAATACTTCCACTATGGGATAATGTTCTTTAAATTCGTATCAGTACATTGGGTTTTTATAAAATCCTGGCACAACTGGTGACCTATATCAGACAAAAGGGAATATACATCTGTCAGTATCTGGACAATAGCCTGGTCCATTCCAAAACTAGGACAGAAGAACGCCAGGATGTTCAGCTGCTTCGGAGCAGCTCAGAATGCACAGTTTTGTCAATACACAGAAGAGTTCCCTGGAACCAGCTCAAAGGGTAGAGCCTCTGGGAGATCGTGGACATAGCGATGAACAGGATGTACTCTCACACCAAGCAGAGAAGCTGTCGCAGAAGAAACATGTGACACATGTACAAGGTTTTGTGTCAGGATATGGATGCTTGGGCACAATTGCACTTCCTACAATTGCTTCCTTTAGTCACAGATAAAAGCATGTGACAGTCCAGATACTGAACTCACTACCTGCATAGATATAAGAATGGTTGAACTTAATCTGCTTCGGCAGAGGAGTATTGCTGGCATAGTCCAACACAGTCACTATTACAACAGATGCCATTCTCTTTGAGTGTTACAGCCTACAAGGTAACCTGGCCAAAAATCCAGTCAAATGCATAAACCTGCTGGAACTTCAGGCCATTGAGTTGGCATTGATAGTCTGGATATGTAAGAAGGGATGCATATATTAATAAAGGTGTACAACATGCAGCAAAGTCCTTCACAGATGATCATCAGGTGCAAAACAGCATACCTTGCACAAGGAATCTGGCTATCTTGATATGGGCAGAAGAAAATCTGGCCTAGATCAAAGCTAAGGACCTGGTAGAAAAGTAGAATCAGGTAGCTGACTGACTCAGTTGAATGTCAGTTCATTTGTGCTCCAGTCACATGTTTTCAGCGATAGCCAGCAACTTTGTATCCCCTCAAACTACCAAGCTGTTGTGATTGATGATGTGGAAACTGTAGACATGGTATTTTTTTGTACAATATGGCAGATTTGAATTTCTCCTCTTTTGTATCAACATACTATTTCAGTTAAGTCAGTTACTGGAAGAATTACATTTTGTACAGTTTATTGCAATGTAAATCTCTTTTACACCCCAGCATCCCACTAGAAAGTACAAACATGGTCCTTAAAAGAAACCCCCGATAAGAAAGACAGTGTGATATATTTTCTTCTATAATGCAGTTCTAGTAACTAATATCTGCTTTGCCATGAAGCTTGCCAGATGAATATGGATCAGTCATTTTCTTTGAGGCTGACTTATTTGATGGCGGTGGTGGCGATTATGAGGATGAAGTGGGACAGCCTCATGTTGTCCCACGTCATCTTCAAGTGCTGTTCCATGGGCTGTCACATTCTATTCCCAGCTCTTGCCCCATGGTTGTCCCATGTGGATTCATGGAAGAAGAGTAGGATACATTAGCAAATGTGATAATACAGCTGTTGGGTACATTGTGATTTACTTCTGAATAAACATGTGTATGATTTCACTGTACAATATGTAAGCATAAAGAATCACAATAAAAACTGTAGTAAGGATTGGGATTTCTTTTGTATTGCTGAAAAATAATTTGGTCCCACCTCCTAAAATGGGGAAAAGAAAATGTTTAGCCATAGCCAAGTAATAGTAATATACTTATTATCTTCCCTGTAGCATGTATTTGCTGGGTTTGTCAGCCGTTTTTCTACTTATTAGCTCCAGAATGTTGTGCTAGTATTATTTTTAAAATTTCAATTACAAAGGATGTGTATATGGGCTACACTTATTCATATTCCTTAAGCATACACAGTATCCCTTCGCTATTTATGGCTAAGCCTTTCTTATAGAAGTTTTGAATATCAGATTCTTTTTTTTATTTGGACACATTTACAAATACATTTTTATTAACAAGTCTAGTTGAACACTTACACTCCAGGGTATGGTTTAAGTATGAAAATAAACAAAATTTGAAAATCTTACTTGACCTATTCCACCTGGACTCCATCTGTGATTGTTCTGTCTTCACAATCTGTCATCCGTTTTTCCTTTCTGTGCTCTTTATCATTTCAGATGGGTGCTTTACTCCGCCTCCCTTCCCCCTCTGTGTTATACTTAGTGGAAAGTGACATTGCCAAATCCTCAAGTTCAGCCAGGCAGATTTGATACACTATCAGCTGAGATACAGTTCTGATGATCAGGGTGTGCAATTAGCAGAGACAGCTTCATTTCACAGTGCAGTGCCTCTTGCTTTTTTACTACTTGGAACTGCAGACTTATGAGTTTCTGGGAGCATCTCCTCCTAGAAAAACTTCCAACAAATAAACCTGTCATACAGATACCAACATTTTTCTTACCTCAGCCATGCAGAACCCCCAGGGTTTATTTAAACCTCCCTTTTCACTACCATATTAAATTATTTAATTTTAGAATTTTGAAACGAACTGCATTGTTAAAGTGCAGCATGGATTCCCTTTCATATTTTTCAATGTATGCATAGCTTACAGTCTTAAAATTTGGTAGAGAACTGCAGTAGTTTGGTTGTCGTAACAGTGGCTAGCAGCGTTGCCTTTTAAGCAATTGTCGTGGCTTATTTTTCAGCCAGCACTAATGCCCCTTTTTGACTGCTGCTCTGCTGTAGTGAGGAAAAAAAGTGGGAAAGGATGCTGGGAAGTCCTTCATTCAAATCTTGCTTTAGCCCTGAAGTCATATGGCGACTTTAGATAAGTCACCAAATGTCCCTCTTGCTTCCCACCTGCAATATAATAATACTGAGAAAATGCCTGCTGTGGACTTAAATTCAAAATAATTTATTAGCATTAGTATTCTGTTGAAAATTAATACAAACATTTATTTTGAAAATGGATGTAACTTTAAAAAAATGAAACAGTGACTCCAGGAATAGATAGATACATCAAGTCAGATTCTTGAAAGTATGGGATTTTTGTGAACATTTTTCAATGGGCGCATTGATGGATGCCTTACCTCACCGAGAAAACTGCATTTTTGTGCATGTTAGAAATTGCACATCAGTTTTTTTCCTCACTTTTCAAAGGCATTCATCTTGTTGAACATATTACTTTATATTGCAGAACATATCACAGGCCTGGAAATGAATAGATTCCCAACCACAAATTACATCCATTTCATGTTTCGTTCCCGGAGGTACAGATTGGGTAAATCCATTAAAACAACTTTGATTGAATTAATTTTTCATTCATGGTTATGTGACCTACTTTGTTTTACATAAATTCATCATCCCTAGATGCCACACAGAAACATTTTTACATGCTTAACTTCCAGCATATGCAATCTTCATTTGAAGCCATTGATACACGTAGGTACAGAAATCCTTGATTTCTTGATGGCCTTAAAACTGTTCTATATGTGATTGACCTTTAGTACAGTTTCATTAACAGCTAAATATACCTGTCTGGGCTCTGAGATTGTCATCAGAAGTCCTTTTCTTAGAGTTCCTTCCAAATAAAGTAAGGTGAGTGACTACTAAGTGGGGACATTTTCTTGCCCATGGGGGCTTGCTTGGCATCTGCATTGTGGTCTTTGCAGCATTTTCTGCCAAAAAATGCATAACATTATGCTTTAATCTTGTATTGTGTTTTTATCTTGTGTTGTGAGCCCCCCAGAGGTGCTGTGGCACGATTTGGTGGCATATACATCTTAAAAATAAATTTCTGTTTTATAATCATTAATATATTTTAAACCCTTATACCTTTTATTTTGGTTTTGTATTGTAGTTTTCAACTTTTATGTGATATGTTGCATTTCATTGTTGCGAACAATTGGATAGTATAAAATTGTAATAAATAAATAAGTCACACACATTGTGAAATTTTGGTTCTCTTTTGTGAGAGAACATTCACTAATAATTTTCTCTTTTACCTTTCCTATAAAAGCTTGTTTGATTAGCTAGAGCAAATCAGTATCCTAAGAAAACACTTATTTGATACTAAATTATTTTAATTACATTTCAATTTGAAAGCTTGAATTATGTCTAGTTCTGTTTATTATTGTATATAAACCCTCCAGATGTCTTTCTTTAAGTATTATTATAGGGGAAAAAAACCTAATTCAAACCTATCACAAAAATCTCTTAAAACATACTTTTACTATTTTTATATTCACCAGGCATCCTTAGGCCTGTATTAATTACAGCATAATTACAGTAATCATGCCTTTTCTTGTTTACATGGAATTACTGTCTTCCTGTTGTGTATGGTCCCAGTTTGGATGCAATGGAAATATCCTAGTTTACCTTTTAGAATTGAACTCTGACAGGTTTAAAGGAGGTTTGCAGTTTTGGGTTGGAGATAAAGCATTGTTTGACTCTTTCATACGAACTGTGCTGGTTTAGTTTACTTGAGCAACATAGGTTTCTGTGCAAACCAAGTTCATATGGAGAAGAAAGAATGGCATGGCATAACTTTGTGACATATGCCTATGCGATTGTGAGTCAACAACTGTGTAATGTAAGGGTTGCACTGCTAAAAATAACCTCAAAGAAGCAGAAATGCTTGTTTCAGAGAAGGCTGGTCAGAGATGCTTACGGAAGAGAGCTGTGATGATCTCTCCTATTTCTGCTCATGATCAAGTTACTTTTAGCAGTGCAGAAGCTCCATTGCATCTGCACAAGTGCAGCCGAACAAGCAGAGGCGGCCCCCCCCCCCGCCCCCCAGATATCGCCTTTGGTGATCTGAATTTTCACATGATGACTTGCACAATTTGATAGATGGCTAAGTCAAAAGATGGTATTTAGTGAAGTAGAATTGAAAGGGGAGTGGTATGCCCACATTGTGGAAGAAGGTTTGTCTTTTTCAAAGTAAACTTCAACAAGGCTTTTTCAAGTTTGGGCACTTTTCTTTTGTGTGAACAATAGAGAATGAGAAAATCTTGAAAGGCTTTAGGAATATATATGACAGCAAGGGTATTATTGGGTGGGGGAGAATAACAAGTCTGAGAGATTCTTGACAGCAGCAGCAGACACTGAGCTAGTGATGGTATGCAGCCAGAGGACAGTCCTATTTGAAGATGTCATTCACACTATTGCTGCGGAACCATTAAAAGTCTGGTGTTTACTTTGGCTAAGCACACAGTGTAATTCTTTGATGGAAGGACACATAGTCTTTAGACACTATTGCAGCTTAAAAGAAACATTTGCAAGATAAAGTAAACGCGTTTTAAAGCGAGGCATTTATCAGTATATAGTAGTTAGAAAAATAAAATACAGCAGTCTGAGACCTTTGTGTGTGTGTGTGTGTATATCTCTCACAGCTATATAGTAGGTGCCATGGAAAACCTAACAGATGACATCTTTAAATATAAAAAATATTAGACTGTCCAACAGAGTTATACTGACTGAGAAGGATAATAGGAAACATGGTTGAGGAACAGAAAAAGCTTGCTTTTATGTGCATTTCACCTTACTTCCTTCTATCCCATGCTGAAATTTTATCTTAGACATTGTTTTAATTTAATATTCTGTTTTCATGATAGCCAGCTTTTGAATATATATTGGTAGTCAAAATTCTAAATTATTGTATAATTTTATGAATCTATTTATTTAATACTATTTATTAATATGATGTATTTATAATCACATTTCCTTTAAAATGAAACTGTAAAAGACAGACCATAATCGAAATGTATAACATGCAACTCAGATATTTATAGTTCAGTGAAATGACCAACTAATAAGTATAATAAAATAAGTAAGAACAATATCATTAAAATATAATTAACACTTTTGTTAAAAGAGTGGACACTACTTGCCTTCCTACTACAGTATGATTTTAAAAAGGTTATACTAGAATCATGTGTTCTACAGCTAGGCAGAAATTTGTATTTCTGTTTTTTTCTGTGCCAAATTGTCATGGATTGCAAAATAATTGTAATGGGTTATTGTATTATAATACTCACAAATCTTTAATCATTTCACCATTTTCCATCCATGGTGTATGCTGTTTATTTTCAGTGTGGAAGAAAATAGCTATATATTAATGATGCAAAGTCTGCATTTGAGGATGTTGTAATTATTCCCACTGAGACACTGTCAATAGGATTAAAATGAAGGCTCTGGATATGTCCATCCAAGATGAGGTCAGACACATTAGCAGTAGGAGAAGCGCTTCTGCAAGCAGTGCCTTCAGTTCTCAATTACAGAACTGTAGGAATTAATAGTATACAGATATCTAAAGGCCGTTGCGTGTAAAAAATACAGACCCTTCCAAATAAGCTATAATGCCTACAGCAGTGCAGAAAGTACAATAAAGCTAAAGATTTAACAGCATCTAACCTGTCCTAAGTTATTTTGTGTATTCATTATATAATACGGCAGGCACAATAGACTTACAGTTACATAACAATCTATTTGCATTTTATTATTATTAAGCTCTTTGTAGCCGTGTAACTGCAGGCATGAAACATCTGCAAAAACACCAAAGTAATTTCTGAGAAAAATTGTACTTAGCCTCTAAAGGTAGCAAGTAGGCAAACTAGCAAGGTAGAAGAATTAAGGTAATGTTCACTCTCTTATTCTATGCCTACAAGGGGTTGGGAGGAATGCTAACTGAATTCAGGAACTTTCATGTTAAATAGTTTCTCTAATTCAGACAGTGAAGTCCAAGTTCATGATACAGAATTATAAGCAACTGGGCATGTTAGACCACAACTTACCTTTTGATTGCTCATGTTTTTTTGGTACATAAAAGCAGATTTCTCCTCTTCCCTTTCCACATCACCCCATTAAATGCAGTGGTATTGCACCCTACATTCCAACATGAAATTCCCTCCATTATGTAATACTGCACTAGCATGGACTTTAATGCAACTTATAGAATTAATGACAAATTCAAGCTGCAGTTAATAACTACTTATATTTCTTCTGATTTGTCCAGGAACAGGTTTTGCATACATCTGAGTGTCTCCTGCTGTAGCTTTCTTTTGTGGAACAAAGCTGGACTGATGTTACAACAGGGTTATCTTCGCTCTGAGAGCTTTGAGGGCAGGGAATTGGAACAATCAGGAAGGCAGTGCAGCTTTGCATGCTGTGTACAGAGTCACATCTCACTCTTTCTCCCACACTAGTTTGGCACTTTCATCTGACTGGATGTCAAGCTTGACAAAGAGCCAGATAGGCGGAACTGGATTTATGTATACAAGCAGAGACTTGCGAAATTAAGAGGTCCTTTCTGTGCTGAAGGAAGATTGAGTCCCAGCTATTGGTTGGAAAATTGTGTGTGTGTGCGTGTGAGTGCGTGAGTGTGAGTGAGTAAATTTGATTTTCCATATGTTGCCCATTTGCTTTTTTCTACTGAGAACATGAACATGAAGCTTCATTTTCTATCTTTAATGAATCTTTGCTTTATCTGCTTCTGTGTATTAAATTCAAGGAAGATGTACTTTTTCTGAACAATACTATATTTCACTGAGATCTTTTCAGTGGTAAAGGAACAACCTTCATTCTTTGTTAAAAGAAGTTCTAGGTTCTTTACTCATTGCTGAGTCTCAGCGATGTAAGGGCTATACTCATTTGCTGCCAAACAGTTTTCAGTGAAAAAGTAACTCTTCCTTTAACACAGATATTCAGACCATCTTCATCACTTAGACAATTGTCCTACCCAAGAGGTTCTGTTTTGTCTAGGCTAAATGGGACAAGAGTCTAGGGTCCTGCTCTTCTTGCACAATTCCTTATTTTCCTAGACTGAAGTTTTATGCCCATGTAGTTAGGACGATTTGCCAGTGGCTAAAGAGAAACGTGTATATATAACCCTCACCTGGGCAGTTTATTTCCATCTGCCTGATATTTGTGCACAGAAGTAGGGATCAAATACAGATCCTTGATTTGCAGAGAAGTCTGCCAACTTCCATGTCCACATGAAACTACTCTGTGAGCTTCTAAACTGAACATATCACCTTTCCCTCATCAGGCCCTTGCATGAAGTGAGGGTCATGCTGCTTTCCAGATTACAGTGTGTATGCTTTTTCAGCAAGAATCAAGCCAGCCATCTTCTGGGCATGCCAGTCCATACGTCTGCCCTGAATTCTGTCTTGCAGCTGATCAAACCTATAACATAGTTTCTTGGGTGCCTTTTTCAGCCACAGGCTTACCTTGTTTGAGAATTTGACATGAGCATAATCTGAGGATATGTACCTGCGATCACAGAAATAATCCTCCAGTGGATGTAAAATGAATAAGCGGAATCAGAAGGTGCATGAATAGAATAAACAGCTACAATACTGCAAGTGACTGAGCCATATCTTTAATACTGGTTTAACTTTTTCCTACAAAAAGAAACTTGTACAACTGGGAAATGGGAATTGTCAAGTGGGAACCTCATAAAAGCATAGAAATTTGCCTTATACAGACCTTTGTCATTGTGCTAGCAGTTTGGATAAAGCTATTTTGGAGAAGACTGTTTCCCATCCTTACTTACCTGGGTGAATTTTAATTCTGTCACTGGAAGATGCAAGTGCAGGTACAGCTTGCTCTAGAAACAGAGGAATAAATCAAAATTCCTCTATACCCCCCTCTTTTCAATGCAAGTGATGGGCAGTTTTGAATGATTTTTATAGTAAATGTGCCATGTGTGATATGACTTCACCATGTGAAACACCATTATGTATTTTGGATTTGACTTCTTCATAGCCTTTTGTGCTTTGCAGCAAAACACACGGTTTGATCATCACAATCTCACTAGTTCCAAGGGGCACATTCTCAGAGGTATTAAATGTATGTACCTCTGGAGACTTTGAATGTCCAGTAGCCGTCTATGGGATGTTTTTGCATTTGCTAATTTGTTCTGTGTTCAAAGGCAGGTCAAAATAGATTGACCTGTCACATGAAAGGGCTAAGTTAACTGCCTGCATATGGTTCCACTGAGCTTGCTGCATGGAGCATTCTAGTGAGTGTTTTTGATAAGGTCTGAGATTTGGATCTGAATTGCCATAAGGAAGTGCTGTTCTCTCTGAAGCATGTATCCTCTTAATTCCTTGTCCCTCAAACTGCACTCAAATCTAAATCAGCCCCCTGCTCTCTACATGCATGCAATATTAGACTGTTTTATTCAGCTTCAGTTTCAGTTAATGTAGCAGAGAACTGTTAAGATTAAGATTCTGATTAAGATTCAGAGAACAGCCTCTGCTTGGGTCATACAATAATCTGCCTCTCTCTCTCTATGAAGGATTCTCTCGGAAGAGACAGGAAGGGTTGAGCATAGAAAACGGCAAAGATTTCTTTCCTCTACTTTCCATTGTTCAGGACTAGATTGATGGCTTAAACTAGGAAAGTAGATAAGATAAATCTATTCCCAGTTGCGCATTAGGCAAAAAGTAAAGTTGTTCTAGCTCTGTACTGGGCAAGGAATCGGACTAGATAGGCTACAAGGCCCACACAGCTCTGTGATTCTATAATGATTGTGGATGGGGGCTGAAATCAGTCTCAATAACTCATAGGATTAGGATGCAGCCTCATTTGCTCAGCCTTACAAGAGCAAATTTGCCTAATGCGGCAATTATCTAACACAATATTGAATTGTATTAGGTAAAGTTTTTTCTGCCAACTTCCTTCCTTTCTCTTTTTCTTCCTTGTTGTATACAACTTCAGTATTTGCTTTCTCCCCCAAGTGGAGATTTGCCTTCTTACTCATGGTTAGATCCAGCTCCAGACTGGATCACTAACCAGCAGGTCACTAACACAAATAAAGTATTGATCACCTTTTGGAACCCAGTACCTCTGATCGTAACAGTTTGCTTTCTTAGGCAGAAGACCCTCAAAGTAGCTCAAGACATATTATTAGGATAAAAAATTTTGATACGCAATTATGGATATAGTAGGATGGGGTATGCAAATTTATGGAACAAAATAACTTGATCAGATGCCGACTCTGAAGAGTTATATGTCAGCACAAATGTTTAGAATCCAGGCACCATTCCCCTTAGGATGACTGTGTTTCTTGAACATACGTGAATACATTCTAGGACTGGGATTTTTGAGAGGTAAGAACAGTTGTTTTCAGGACACTAAATACATTGTTGTACCCTTTAGTTCTATCCAATGAAATACAGAGATATTGTTGTGAAATACTTTCCTAGCAAATGCCATGATTATTAGAACTAGTCACTTGAGCAGTTGATATATCACTGTTTCTTAGTTGTATTTTTGAACATGAAGAATGACTGGTCCTTGTCTTTGGGAGAGAATAAAGATATGTTCTCGTTGCATTTTACTTTCAGATCAGTAAAGGACCTCAGAACAGTCCATAAAATGAAAAAACCATGTCATAATTTCAGAGATACTTGTGCTATTATTCACTTGCAATTTTCTGAATTTACATAGAATATATCCTTGTATAATCCATGTAAACATTGTGTTTATTTTACCATTGGATTAAGCAACTAAATGAACACTACTTTTTCATACTCTGGTCTGAAGCAGATTTTTCTGTTTAAGATAGAGTGTAATTTCTCAGGCACTTCGTTCCTTAACAACATTTCATCTAGTGAGTAAGAGCAGCAAATGTTATCCATAGCCATTCAGAAGTAGTTCCTATTTTCTTCCACAGGAACTGCTTCAAAGGAAGTAATCCCGCTGCTTTAATGTGGAAGTCCTGTTGAAATAAGGACATCCTCAGCTCCTACAGAATTTGTGTTCCAGCTAACCAGTTCTGTGGTCCTTTTTTTCAGACAGTTCTGCAGAAATTCAGTGGCATTACTGAGGACTCTTGCCATAGCACTTTCAGCATAGAAATGTGAAAATATACCTTTTAGAGCCTAAGGATAGCATTGTAATTCAGATGAACACTTTTGACTCTAGACTCCTTTGTGACTTAACTTCAGAAACAATATTCCTCTCAGTCATTCAGTAGGGGAAAGAAGTCCCGAAATTAGCCCCCTCCCTTAGCAGAGCTTACCCCAAGTAGGCTCATATAGCTAATCAGTGCAATCCTGTGCATGTCAGTTCGGATGAAAGTCATATTAGAACCCCATTACAAGCTGCTGCAGTGTCTCCCTGGTGTGTTGCGCTACCTGAACCTCTGGCTAGCCTGCAGTATTAACAGCAACAGCAAGTTCCTGAAAGGCTGTCGCAAAAGGGATGGACAAGCTCTCTTCTTGTCCATTCCAGAGTGCAGGACACGGAATAATGAACTTAAGTTAAAAGCAGCCAGATTTAGACTAGACACCAGGAAGAATGTCTGCACTGTCAGAGCAGTATGACCATGGAGCCCATTGCCAACAGAACTTGCGGGCTTCTCCCTTTCTGCAGACATTCAGAAAGTGCCTGGACAGCCATCTGAATGGGATGGAGTAAGTTAGCATCCTGTAACGGCAGGGGTTTAGACCCAATGGCCTTCTGCCCCCCTTTGAAGCTACCTTTCTATGGTTCTACATCGCAGGGCTGTTCCAGCTGCTGTTTCAGCACAGAACTCTAAAACGTGCAATAGTTATATAACATGGAAAGATAATTTCAAGATTGCTGAACCTGCACTTGTTTTCCCATTGTAGAAAGAAAGGGAGCGTAAGTGGTGGTGGGGGGGTACATAAACACTTCGATTGAGGGGATTCTGTGTGGGGGGGGGTCTGTGTGTTTGTGTGTGCACTGATTCAGACTGGTAATACAAAACTTCGTGAAATGATGGGCACAGATATTTGTGTATTTATTTATTTAATGTGCAGCTCTTAAAAGCTGCCAAGGTGAATTTAAAACCTGTTATACATTAGTTAATGAAATCAATACAATCAAAATGTAACATAAAAATAAACAACACAGTAAAACAACTGTAATAAAACAGCTGTAGTGAAACAGGAGTAATCAAACAGATAATAAAACAGCAATAATAGTATTAATAGCTGCTCTTCTCTGTGTGATATATGCATTAATATTACCAATGTGGATTCCCTGTGTTCAGACATGCTCAAAGCACCAATTCAGGGAGGGCAGAAGGAAGGTATGACTGCTCTCAGATTCAGATGTACAAATTAGTGAATATGTAAAAACTAGAAGAGGTGTGTGTGTGTGTGTGTGTGTGTGTGTGCGCGCGCGCGTGCATCTGTCTTTTCTGTGCCCTGAGTGTAATGGCTAGCATTCATTTTGCTTGGCTGAAAAGCAGGAAACATACCTATGTTTACCCATACTCAAAATTGATGTTGCATTTGCCGGGTTGCTGTATGAATGTTGAAGCCCAGCACCTTTTGGGGAGTCATGGTTGAATGATTCCATAAGAAAAGAAGGCAGGAGTGTGGTTTTTTAGACATCTCATGTAAACATATATTCCTGCCTGGCTCCTGAAAAGCACGTCATCAGGCAAGGAGGCTGTAGCACAAGGACTCCTTTCCCAGTGGGGCTCCTCACTTGACTTTTCCTTTCCACTTTATAGGAACTATCTATCATGGTGATCCTGTTTTGAGTGTTGGAATTCACCACCATGAATTGTATGCATAAGGTCTCTATAGAGTTGAAAAGAAAGATGAGGAGCTGCAAAGGGTGGGACCTCCCAGTCCCTGCTGACATAGAACCACCCGCTGCTCTTGGACAGAGCCCATCCTTTACATACCATGCAGAAGGTCCCAGTTTTGGACCTTGGCATCTCCACGTAGGGTTGAAAGATTTCCTGCCTGAAACTCCGGAGAGCCACTGCCAGTCAGTGTCAGCAATATCGGATTGGATGGACCGATACTTCAGGAAGTTTTCTATATTCCCTGACTCTCTCTATACCTCCTGCTTTCTGTCTTCCTCTGTTATTTATATATGTATTTTATTGTCTACATATATATCCCTCCTTTTCCTTCTTAAGAAACTCAAGGCAGCTTACATGATCCTTCTTCTATTTTCTCCTCAAGACAATCCTGCGTGATAGCAAAAGTGTGCTGTTAACTTTTTGATGTTTTGTTTCATTTTTACTCAACATATTTTTCCTTGCATTTACACAGAGCATGCTATTATGGGGTAGCTATTAAGTGACATTGCCTGATCTATCTAGGATCAACAGAAATTGCTCCCTGATAGTGATGGTAGAGAATTAATGTCTGGATTTGTTACAGTGAATTTTAGCATAGAAGAGCGGTCTTCCATTTATCGTAGAAAAAAAAGCAAATTAACTAAAGTTCCAGATATAAAGTGCTGGATGTAGCACTTTTAGAATAGAGGAAAACACTGTCTAAACTAGATGGGAAACCCTAGATAAGAATGAGCTGATTGGCAAGAAATGTCAAAAGTGGGTTTGAATCAGAGACCAAAGCAACATTGCTACCATCTGGAATGTGATTGTTGCTTTGCCACACATTCCACATACATTTCCTATCATGATTGCATTTACTTATTTATTCACTCATTTTGATTTTTTTTTAGAAAGGAAAGAAATAAAAGGCAATGAGTTGAGGATAGACTATCAATATGTGGTTCTTTATGAAAGAATGGAGTATTTGTTGGTAGGATTTATTATTGTTTACCTAATGTCTTACAATTTACAATTAAGGAAAAAAGGGAAGAAAATAGAACCCTTGTTTCCTTCCTCTGAGCAAGAAAAATAAAGAAATAGAAAGTGTTGCAGCTGAAGGATCTGTACTGGCATTTTCTTCTTTGCCATGGAATTTATGCAGCTGCCACAAAAGGCTCTGCAGGGCCGACCACCTTCCTCAGGACCCTTCCAATAACCTGACAACTGAAGCTAAAGCTGATGGCAAGTCCATGCTTCTATTGACATAATGATATAATTTCAGCTGGTTAACACTGTTGAAGTTTTCTTTAGCCAAGCCAAAATACCATCTAAAGTTTAGTTACATAGATTTATCAAGCAGCCAATGTTTTCCAGGAAAAGTTCAGAACATAAAATAATAGTACTGTTATCACCCAAGCATAATGTGATGGCAATAGTTATGATAATCCGATCGAACAAGTAGAGGACCATGCCTTGTGTACTGACATTTGATGCTCCTTGTTACAGCAGCAATTAGTTCCTACCAAAAGTCCAGTTCTGTCCTCATACAGATGTATCCAGGATATGACGTCTGCCTAATAGCAATACCACTTTGCATTTTTATATGTCATTCAATGCACAAATCCTTCCCAGCACATTATTTCAGTAATCCTTACAGAAACCTGAACCCTAACGCTTGCAGAAGCTTTGTAAATTAAATTGCTATTATTACTCTGTATTATGATAAGGCAACAATTTGAACCGGAGACCTCCAGCTCATAGTTCATGTTCTTAAGTGCTACTTTTAATGGAGGAAAATAGTTCAATGTGTGAATGAATGGTAAAGTTCATTTTCATAATATTTATTCTATATTTTGTGCATACCTGAAAATGAGATACCCTAAAACTCAGGCGTGTTCAAAAACAGTATCTGTTTCATTCTCCCTCAGCCTGCGGCCGTGGATTCTATAAGTCGTCTTCGCAAGATTTACAGTGTTCCCGCTGTCCTATGCACAGTTTTTCAGACAGGGAAGGATCTTCGCGATGTGATTGTGAAGACAGCTACTACAGAGCACCTACTGATCCACCATATGTCGCATGTACAAGTGAGTTATTCACGAATATAATACAAAGGATGTTGTTTAGGCAGCCACAGCCATTCATACACAGAGTAGGAGTGCTTGCAAATGGAAGTTATGACTAAGTGGCAAAGTAAGCAGAAAATATGGAATTTACATACATCATTTCTGTTTTCCCCAGAATGACCAGGAGAATGTTCTGAGTAAATGCCTAGACAGTAACAAAGAAGGAATTAGAAAATGGTTCTCCTACGGTGACTTGCAGTAGCGCATGGCTAATGTGATACAGCAACAAATGAATAACGTGAAATGAAAAGTAACTTGCGTTAGAATGCAGTCTGATTGAAATGTAATGAGATCTGACTTAACATTCCATTTGTAACTAGACTAGCCTGTAAAGATTGGTGGTTCTTTTTGTAAGTCCTTTGAAGCCAAAGCTGTTCCCAAATACATCTGTAAATCACATCAAAACTGATTAAGGAATATCTGAATGCATTCTACTCCGTGTATTTTAGAGGACGACAAAACTTCAGCTGGAAAACTTCTGTGTGAGTCAGCTTCAGAGGTGCATTAAGTTATCCCTTTAATTGCACAGAAGAAAAGCTGCTAAAGCTAGGTGTAGTAAATACATAGAGAAAGGCTATCCTGTTTCCTTAATGGAAAATAAAAGCTTTTTGCCGAGTGTGTTCAGTAAGGCTTTCTGGTAACTCGTAGTAAATATAATGAAAAGGTTATGACTTGGCAAGCTTTTGCGTAGGTAATTAAACAATGAGCTAAATTTCCCCTGCTGATTTTTCTTTTAATCTCCACCCCACCCCATTTTTTCTGTTTATGTTTAACAAAGGACCTCCATCCGCACCACAGAACCTTATTTTCAATATTAACCAAACTACAGTGAGTTTGGAATGGAGCCCTCCTGCAGATAATGGAGGAAGAAACGACGTGACCTACAGGGTATTGTGCAAAAGATGCAGCTGGGAACAGGGCGAGTGCGTTCCCTGTGGGAGCAATGTTGGATATATGCCCCAGCAAACTGGATTAGCAGACAGCTATGTCACCATCATGGACCTGCTAGCTCACGCTAACTACACTTTTGAAGTTGAAGCTGTAAATGGTGTTTCTGACTTAAGCCGCTCCCAGAGGCTTTTTGCAGCTGTTACAGTTACAACTGGTCAAGCAGGTAAGTAGTTAAACTCTAGGATTTTGGAGTACATGAAAACAAAGATGTTGCAAACTATTTCTATCAACAGGCCAACATGGGACACAGTCCATCATGCATGCACGTAACAGCATTTGGAGTGTTCCCTTTCTGCAGCATTGACTCAGTGCAAGATTTTGGTGATGCTCGTGATACAGCATGGAGTGTGTCAGGCTGGGGGAAATTGCCCTGTAGGATGACACAGGATCATCCATGCCCACTGCAACTGTCTTCCTGCTAGATAGCTGGGGCCGAATTGCAGTGCCGGCACAAACGCACTGCGGTGCACAGCATAGGCCTGAGCATTACTTACTGTGTAAGATACACTGGCAATTTGCAGGCCCATTGATTTTCATGTGGGTTAAGGATATGTTTAAAACTCCCTTAAATGGACTTCAGTATACTTAACAATGGTTAGATTGTGCTGTATAAGCCCAGAGAGCTTTGGCTATGGGGTGGCGAAGGAAGGAAGGAAGGAAGGAAGGAAGGAAGGAAGGAAGGAAGGAAGGCAGACAGACACAGACAGACAGACAGACAGACACTAAAAATAACATTTTTAGATACTACTTTTGTTTGGGAATGTTTGATTTTGTTATGGTTTCTATTTGTCTCTTTGTTATAGTACCAAATCCTGTGGAATTTTCAAACTCTAAAATAAAATGTTCCTACCTGTTCACATTTAATTTGCAAACAGTTGGAACTGTTGGGAGTTACTTAATGCTTTCACTAGTCACATCTTTCTCCCACAATTATGCTTCCAACTTACTTAACATTTTGAGATATACAATGATGAGATTCAGTGAGAATGTGACAATTTGACTTTGTTTCTTATGTTTATGATAATCTGACATGTGAAATGTCAGAGAAAATAAAATCACATTTGCAGATCACCCAAGGGAGAAAATGTGTTTTAGTGATTTTGCATGTTGAGGTAGGATGGTTCTTTTTCAGGAATGCAAAACGATGAATTACTTGTTGATAAAATGATGGTCTGGCAAGTTTTGCTACATTTAGTTTTGTTGTATTGTACAAAAGCAGTGAGTACCTGCAACAGGAAACCTAAGATTTAAGCAAACTCCTAAAAAACTCTGAAGTAGTAAATGTTTACAAAGTTCACCTGAGTTAAAGACTGTGCAGAGGTTGTTTCCAAAAGGCTGATCATTAAGGAACTTTTGAAACTGGCACAGTATTTTTCAGTATATGAATAGGGCAGGTTCTACATATCGCTCAGCGAAGTTCTTTTTCTTCCTTGCTTCCCCATATCTTATCAGCCTTTGGTCTATCACATGCATATTTGAATATATCAGACAGAACCAGCTATAGGTATCCCATATACAGGTCACTATATATAGACCCAAATCGTCTTCTGCCCCATAACATCGTGTATGAAGAAATGGATTATACCCAGTGTTGTTAATACTCCTGTATTTTTGTATCACATTATATGAGTAATTAGAATGACTATTATTAGTGCAAATATTTATCTTGTAAGTGAAAATATTCATGATACTTCTGGCAGTAAATAGTTTATTTGCAGCTTAAACAGGTGTCATGGTCTTAGTTATACTTCTGTTTTTCTGATGCGTGAAAAGACAGGGAACAATGATGCATGTCATTACCTTACAGCTATTCCACACTTTGGGGGCAAAAAAGGCCTATTTCTTCTTATAGAGCCACATTTTCTAATTAAGAAAATTGGACAGGCATGTTCTTGGTGAGATGCGCCAACTTGTGCTTGCATACTGTCATTAGTGCTGTCCACTCAAAGACGAAAAACAGCGGTTTGCCACTGAAATGGACAGGCAAATTGCTGCTTTTTCCCTTTGTCTACCAAGTACTAATGATATTGCGCTAATGTAGCTTTATGTGAGCACAGTGCAATTAGTCCTGCTGCTGTGACAGCATAGGATATTGCACAATATTTATAAGTTGACTTTGTGCTCAAATAGACCCCATGGAAATGTACAACTTTAAAACAAAACAGTCAAATGGAGAATGCAGTAAACCATCCTTAAAAGTTCCACTGAGCAACGTAGGACTTTGAAACATATCACACTTAACAGGCAGCATTTGCAAGTGCTCCAAAGCTAGGCAGATGTGGAAGTGGTTCAGTTCTTTTACTGTGAGGTCCTGCTGGCATCCATGATCAGTATAATCTACGATTAAGCTTTCTGCTTAACCCAAAGATATAGATCCTTCAGGATGCTGGGTTAATTTTCTTCTCCATCTCAGAGAAACCTCACTGCAGTTCTTATTTCATATACTGTATCAATTGACTGTGGCTCTAATATCTGACCTAGGAATTTTCCCTCTATCTCCAGTGTTTGCATATATGCAGTGCAGTTTGTCAATGGTGAATAACAGGGTAACAAAGATTACAAAAAAGATAAGCCCCACTCCCACCCTGACACTGCAATTGAGTATATATTTTCATTAGGGCTTAGCTACTACATTGTGTAATACTCCTTCACTTCAAGTTTACACACATTTATTGTATTTAGTACACAAGCAAGAACCAGTGTCAGAAAAACAGGCAAGCTGGGCAGTGGAATAAAATATATTTTAGAACTAATAACAGTTTACCTGCAAACTGTACTGAAATTTCAAATAGGTAGCTGTCATGCATGAGAGAGAATGCTAAAAGATTAATTATTGTGTATAAAACAAGCTAAGCCAGAATGATTAATTTATTTAAAGACTTTTACAGAATCAAGGCAGTCAGGATATTTGTGTACACTTGCATAGGCATCACTTACCTACCCTTTCACATGGCACTTTCTGCAGGCTTAGCCACACCTAGGAGGTAAAGAATACAACTGAAAAACAGCTGGAAACAGCCAGTTCATTCTACAATTTTTCATCCTGCCCCCAGTATCATGATGGCTAATACCAATCTGGACGTTCAGAAGTCTCCCAACACATTCAGAGTATATCATGCTTCCCTTCTTTTTTCAAGGATTACAAATAAATACAGAACTACAAGGAAGAAATTACCAACTTTGTTAATAAGAAAGTATTTCATGGAAAAGTTCTAGCTGGCAAGAATTCCTTACCCAGACATAAGCTAAAGAGATTAAGATATTGAACATGCTTTCTAATTTTTCATACTTTAATTCAAGCTTTGAGAGTACACTACGAATTATCAATATCTTCCTTTCAGTAGAAAATATTAATTTAGTGTACTCCTTTGACAGACAAGAAGTCGGACTGTGCAGTGCTCACTCACTTCAGACATTTCTTTCACTCTAGCCCTAATTTAGAACACAAACAATGGAGCGCTCACTGTTTGCAGCTTCTTACTTGATTATATTTCCTACCCCTTAAAAGCTTTCAGCTCCTGTGGTCAACATCCTCTAAATCTGCCTTCCACAACCTGGTGCTCCCAGAAATGTTAGACTACAATTCCCATCACTCCAGCCAGCCTGGCAGAGCAGCAGCTTGCAAAAGTTTTCTCCAGAAGCAGAGCATCAGCTGCAGCTATAGTATTTTATTTCAGACACCAGCTAAACCGTAGACAGGACAAATCATGGTTTTCTAATTTACTTTATGCTTTAAGTTCTGATTCTGTTTTGCCAGCATGTCACAGATCATTAAGAAGTAGATAAGCTTCCTTAAGCATGGCTTAGGGTGAGTTTTTTCCCCCAAATTGACATCATGGTAATTAAATGGCTGGCAAATAGATGGCCAACATGGAGAGGTTTTATACATCCATGCTGTCAGGGCCTTAGACCACCATATGGTAAAAGTAATGTGACTACTCAGTGAAAAAAGCTAATCAAATGGATAGCATGATGCAGCAGATCTGTGGCATGTTCCTTGACACCAAGAAACAGTGTTGTAAAATACACAAACATTTCAGGAGAACCCTAAGTGTGATTGTCGACTGGTGGGGCAGTTGGCAGCTTCCAAAGTGTGTCACTGTCACTGTCTTGTTTCCATGAAACAAGCACGTGTAAAACATTGGGAATATTATTATTATTATTTTATTATTATTATAACATTTCTATGCCGCCCCTTGCCGAAACCTCGGGGCGGCTTACAACATGATAAAATACATTGAAATACAATAGTACATAATAAATTACTATTAAATATAAAAATACAAAAAATACATTGATTTACAAATACAAAATTAAAATTATCAGTATAAAATAAAAATATAGGAGGAGAAAGAGAAGGAAGAAGAAGTTGCCCAGGCCAGATCATATGTTTTAACAATTGAAATGATGTTTAAATAAAAAGGTCTTTACCTGGCGCCGAAAAACCAGTAACGACGGTGCCAGGTGGACCTCTTTGGGGAGTGAATTCCAGGGCCTTTCAACAGCTCCTCTTGCTGGGAACATGGAAGTTCACTGCTTTCTGCTGGTGGAACTGGGCTGTGGGGCAGATGGAATTCTTCCGCTGGTGGAGTTCCGCTTTGCCAGTCAGAGCCATCCTAACCACTCAGTCCAGGCAGCCCATGTGAAAGTTAGTATAGTTCTGCTTGACATGATGATGATTTTCTTTCTTTTCAATATTTGGTTGGTTTGTGCTGCAGGAAACTTTTCATACATTTCAGGAGACACAAAGTCATCATAACATAGCATAACATAGCATAGTCTACATAAGTGGGCAGTTTGGGGGAAATCAACTGTGGCTTATTTTCTGTGAAATCCAGAGGCATACCTTGCTAGCGTAGCATAGTAACAAATCCATGTCTTCACTGGTGTTGCTCAAAGAAATGCAGATATGAAGTAGTACCAGAAGTTTTGCTGCTGTTTATCTCCTCTCTGCCATGCTCAAGGCCAAAGCATAACATCCAGTAATTTCCTGTGTACAGGATTGTACAGTCCTTCTCATATATTGAGTCACATGACTGGAGGTTTTGTGAGGATTTCTCTCAGTCCAGTGTGGTTATCAAAACTATTTTTAGGTGCAAGTATAGGGTGCTAAGGAAAAGTACAACCACACCTTCATTCTTAAAGTCTGCTCTGGTTCTCAACTTCTCTACCTGTATCATGCCTGTGAAAGAGCATTGAATGTTTCTGTTAAATGTTTTTCTATATCTAAACATACATTTGACCCATGAATGCATTTTAAAAAAATAAATAAAAACACATATGAAAATGTGTTTCCTTTAAAGAATATAAAGTCTCAAAGCGTGAACATCATTGTGTTATTATGTAGCACAAAAGAGTTTTGTCAAATAATTGGTGGCCTCTGCAGCTAAGAGAAGAGGAAATATTTTAGGAGAAATTATGGATGACTATAATTGAGTAGAAAAGACTCCGGACTCAATAGAGAGTTTGCTTGCATTCTTTTATTTTATTTTTTTTAAAGTTTACTATGGGGAAAAAGAAAATGTTAGCCTTATTTGTAGCTTTGTAAGTGGGACTTCATGCAGTTCCCCTTTATTACTATAATTGTTCTGTATTACATGCAGAAACGGTTATTTTATGTAGTCAGACTTGTTGTGTTTAGATGTGAGTATGCTTCCGCTATCACAATAGGTGGCCATACTCTATAACGGATCACTTATTGTACAATGATCTTTTTCTGGGTTTGGTTCAGCATATTCATTCTTTGAGGCTGTACTGAAAAAAATAAAAATCATCGCCCAAAGATAGCATCAAATTATTCTGAGAAGAAGAGGAGGATCTATGAAGGATGTGCAACTCATTACTCCTGTTTTGTTCTGCCTCTATAACATCAAACCCCAAGGAGACAAAGAAGCCAAATAAGAAAAGGGAAAAATAAGGCCAAGTCATCTGGAGAACAGGAGAGCAGTTGGCAGGTTATTAAGATCAAATCCTTTGTCACTTTGGAGTAATATGTAGGAGTTGTATGTAACAGGATAATTGACACAGTGGGTTGCATTTCTACTGCTTCATAATATAATTAGTTTGTGTTGTGCTATAACTACAGTTGCAATTGGTATGTAACATTGCACAAGTTGTAGTGAAAGGTCATGACTATTTATTTGTTTTGTTACCCATACACCAAAAATTGAAAGAAACTTTTCAGAAGTGCAAATTATACATTATTTTAATTGTGATTTGAAGACCTCCTAAGAGAAACTTGGCACCTTCAGGTTGTATGTTGTTTTTCCAATTGCTATGGATTGAAGACATCTGCATGTGCATTTTAAAGGCTAGATCAGAACTTAACATATGTAGTCTGTGTAAACATTTCATTTTCTTCTTCTGCCTTATTGTATAGTTAAGAAGAAACTGAAACATGACTTTGATGTCAAAAACAAAAGAAAATTTGGCATTTTATATAGGGTGCCATGTTCCCCATCCCCTGTTCTCCAAGTATAGAGTTCTATTGAAGGTCTGCCAGTTTTTGGTTTCAAGGAGTCCTCTATTGGAAGAGCTGTAACTCCAAGCCTGGTTTGCAGATTATGAAATAAGTAGAATGGAGTCCTTGAAATTACACATCAACACTTGGACAGGAGACAGTAGGCACACAGGTGAACAGCCTGACCACATTTTTCCCTACTATGATACGATGTTTACAGTAATTATTTGGAAATACATCGACATATAAATTAGTACATGCAACAGATCTCTGTTGGTGATGCATTTCCCTATTTTGACCTTTTGTAAGTGGCCACCTTAATTTTAGGGTAAAATATTAAAGGAACTTTCATATTATTTCTGAATAAAAACAATTTATTCAGAGTGATTTTAAAATTTTATACAAAACAAAATAAGTTTGTTTTGTAAAGATGCTAGCAACCAACACCCAAAACCTACTTGTAATCAGTCATTGTGATACAGCGAGGGCAACAAGCCAACACAGAGAGATAGTCACATGTGGATCGCTCATTTTGCCACCATGTGTCCACTGCAACAGGGAATAAGGTGCATGTCCTCCTTTTGTAGCCAGGGGTTTGGGGTTGCATATGTACCACTGAGGGCCAGTTCTGTTAGCTCTGCAGAAGAGTCCATATATAAACATTCTAGAAAATTGCAGCATTTCAGGTAGGATTTTTGATGACTTGAAACATCAACATCCTAACTTTTTAAGGAAAGTGATTTTTTAAACGAAGAAAGCACTCAAAAGAGTTCTAAAATGAACTGCACTATTCTCTCATTGTTTCCCTTTCTGCATATTGTGAATGTCCTTCACAGCAGAAAGAAGCACATGGCATGCCAGAGTATCTGTGGTGTGAAATCTTTGATTTCAAAAAGCAACAGTAACAACATTATATAATTACTTAACCAGATTTTTACAATTATTCTTCATAGCATTAACCATTTCTATGCTTTAGAATACTAGAATTATATAAAAGTATTTCAGCACTGATGTACAGAGTATTCTTTGCTGAGTCTGTTCTGCAACTGCTTTATAGAAATAATTCATTGACTGGTTTACACTGGTATAGAGCAAATAAAGTTAATTGCCCCCTATGTCAGATTAATATGACAGGTACCTGACAAGATTTAGTAATTGGTTTTATGCCTCAGTTAAATTTAAATACAGTCACTGTCTTGTTTCCATGAAACAAGCATGTGTAAAACATAGGGAGTATGTTCCTTCCAATGATTATAGAAGCTATCATTTTAACATTTTAAGATGCAGCAAACTGGATAGCTATATTTTCCAGGCAAAGGTGTACGGATTAGGACCACATTTCCGAAAATACAGCTTTTCAAAATTGTATCTTCAAAGAATGTATCTGAACTGGAAGAGCTGGTACTGGAATTCTTAGCCGACACACGAAGGCTAGCAGGCACAGAGATAAGTCAAAATGCTGGTGAGAATCGGAATACATCTGCTTCTTTGGAAAACTCTGTTGAATGGGTGGTGTTAGATGGGGTGGACTTAACATTGTTAATTCCATCATATGGCACCAGATATTTATTCTAATTGGCTGACAACCTGAAGGTGGAACCAATTCCTTTTGGTTGGGAAGGGAGGAGAGGTACTGAGTTTGAGATCAACTTCTTATCGTTAAGCTTCATTTCCCTAATGACTAGAATAATAACCACTATTATAACTTTGCTAGTGTGTTTTCTAATGTCTGCTGAATACTTCTGTTTTGTATCACAAAGTCAGCCTAGGAGGCAAGTTTTAATACAATGAGGATTTTAGTTAGAAGCCTTTGTCCTTTTCTGCTTAGAAGGAAGGGTTGGAAATGACTGGTTCATGACAAAAAGTACTGTATGCTCTGTAAAGCAAAGAACAAATGTATATGATATAAGAATTGGCACATTTATCAGATTCAGTTTCTTTCAACATTTAATTTTTCAAATCCTTTTATCCTGATCTGTGAATTTGTTTTAAACTTTGCATGAAAATTCATACCCACTTTTCTGCACATTTCTCCCTGTTAACATATTTTTCTCTATGCAATCTTGCCTAACACCCATTTTTTCAAGCAATTTTATTAACATAATACAAGTTAAATGTTATTTTCACTAATATATGCATATACAGTGGTACCTCAGCTCACGAATGCCTCAGTTCATGACCAAATTGAGTCTCAAACAGAAATTTCATAAAAATTTTGCCGCAGGTCCCGAACACTGCATTGGGTGACAATTGCGAGTGCGCCCACCTTCCCTGCACGGGCATGATCATGGTCATGCTGGGGGGGGGGAGATAGCTGTGATTGTGCCCGTGTTCCCTGCCCGCCTCCCCCTGCACGTCCACGCCCGGCTCCCCCCCTGTGCCCACCTCCCCCCCTGCACCTGCAATTATACCCGACTTCCCCCACCCCCACACACGATCGCTAAGCGGGGGGAGATGGCCATGATCTTTGTTGTTCTTTGCCACTTTGCTTCAAATTTTTGTGAGTAAAAAAATTAGTTGCAGAACAGATTAACCTTATTTACATTGATCCTTATGGGGAAATTTGACTTGGCTCATGACCAATTTGGGTCACGCCCAGAGTCCTGGAACGTGAGCCAAGGTACCACTGTATGTGTGTACTTTGCCTAGTATACACATCTTAGACATTTGGTCTATTGCATTGCAAAATTCAGAGAAGTTTGACTTTTGAAGCATAACTTTTGGTTCATGCATTAGTTTGAAAGTGTGAAATCAGGTAAGTTTGCATTAAAATGTAAACTTAATTAATTGAAAATTTATTTAATTAAGTAATTTAAAATTAATTTCTCCTCCATCCATAATGGTATGAAAGAAGTGCTTCCCAAGTCATGTTCATCTCTCTTAGAAACCTTTGTCTTTTTTGCCTTCTCTACTGACTCACATGAATCAAGCACTTTTGAAAACTTTACTACTGAGAGCCTGCATGACTGCAAGAATGCTGGAAATCAGACTTCTATTATTTCTAATAATCATGGTACAAGGGAAAATTTTGAAGTAATGGCACAGTTTACTAATTACACAATCCCCACTTCTGGGTTTTGCTGTTACATATGCTTCCAATTACCAGAAGCTTTTCTTGATATTTTCTCGCACATAGTGATTGGCTGCTATTGTTACTATCACCACCACCATCCTCTAGTATTGCTTTATAGATAATTCCTAGTTGAACCAAATTTGCAATGTGCCAATCTTACAGAGGCAAAGTACACAAGTTAGCTGTGCTGTTTAATTTCTTTACCTTATTCTAGCCACAGAAATTGGCTGATTAGTTTGCTTTTGTGGGGAACTATGGAATTTAATATCTCGTACTATTAAATGGCCTTAACATTAATTTTTCATTAAATATATACAAAGTGCAACCGATGAGCAAATTAGGCATAGGCCTAAGCGTTGGAACAGTGGCCAGGGCAATGGTTCATGTGGTTTCTGTGATACAGTTTCTGAACTGGATACAGGAAAATCCTTCCAGGAATGGAAAGGCTCTTTCCTTTAGTGGAAAGCTTTCGACCCAGTGCAGCTGAACTTCCCTTTGTGTCCCCTGAAAAAGTGCTATGGTTGGTTGATGGCTGGTAGGAGAGTTGACACTGGTTGCTTCAGAGGGAGGAGGTCCAAGTGAAGTTCACCCTCTCCTTTCCACTAGCATTAGCATTTTGAGAAGAACTTCACTGGGGGACACTTTCATCTGGAATACACAGTCTAGATTCATCCCAGTGAAAGTGATTGAAATATTCATGCTAGTTGCAGGAATAATTCTACTTACAGTAAAAATACCAAAACTGAATTCTGTTATAACACAGTGCTGGTGTGTGTGTGTGTGTGTACTTATTTTAGGTGCAGATAAATACGTTTTGTGGAGTCTGAGCACTGTTAAAGTTTTTCAATTCAACTGATTTTCACCAAAGTGGACTTAACAATGAAATCAGTGTAACTTTAAAGCGGTTAACTTAGTCAAGATCATGTTCCTTACTTATAACACCATGTGTCTGTGCCTTTCTGTAAAAAAAGAAAGAAAAAGGCTTTTATTCAACACATCCTACCAGCTAAACATATTTACTTTTTACATAGTGAACTGGGTGTAAGAAGGATACAACACTGGTCTAGCAGCTGGCATTTCTTAGGCTTTAGCTGATTTGGGTACAGAAACCAGAGAGACAGCTACAGTTCTAGGACGTAGTGTACAAGTTTCTAATGGATATGAACGTAGTCCATAATTTCTAAAGTAGCTGCATTTTATTATTAACAAGAACAGATGCAGCCTTAGTTAAGCACAGATTTCAAGTGGAATGTTGAATCTCTCCTATTGAATCCCTCAATGTGAATTAGAGGTACTTAACTAGATCAGCGGAGAGTTTTCTCCATCGCTCCTTCAAAACACTCTTCTAGGGATTTGGAGAAGATTCTGACTCAATTGAGGAGTAGGAGTTTGAATATGCAGCTGAGTTGCCAAGGCCAGCAGATCCAGAGAGAAGCCAGGCAGCAGCTGAGTTACTCAGCCTCAGGCAGCAAGGGATCGAAACGTGAACCTGCTAATGAGGAGCCGGGGGATCGGCCAGCTCTGATCACAGGGTCTGGTGTCAGGGCACCCCAGCTGAGAAGTGGCAGGCACTCCCAGCAATTGGCCCTGGTGTGTCCTAGGGGTGTGGCGATTTGCCTTTGGAAGGAGATCAGGTATTCAGTTAAGAATTCACTTCCTGCAAGTAGGCGACACTTCCTAAATAGCTAGTATTTGAACTATGCTTGTTTCTTTTGTTATTAACTTCTGCAATACATGCCATCTGTACTTTCAAGTTAGTCCGATTGGCTTGAATTAACTTAATAAAGTTTTTAGTAAAAAAAAGCCATTGTCTGGGTTTTCTTGGAGGAAGGATAGAATTAAGGCTTTGGCAGATGAATTGTGTCCATTCTTCTTTCAATAAAAAAGTAGTTATTGTAACTTCATTGAACACACATTACTGCTTCTCATGGAAGGGATAGAAATTCATATGGAAAGGACATTCAAAAATAACTTTCTACATTTTGTGTGATTTTCATTCATGATGTAGTCCAATTAGTACAAGCCAGTTTTAATGTATATGATCCAGGCTGTGATCCTATACCAGCCTAAATCATATAGTGGCTTGAATGCTAAACTGGGACTTGGGAGATCTGGGTTCTAGGCCCCACTAAACCATGAAACTTACTGGATAAGTTGGAATTAGTTACAGTCAGCCTAACCCATTGCACAAAGTTGTTGTGAGTGTAAAAAAGAAGAGGAAGTCTGCCATGTAAGCCTCCTTAGATTTCCTACAAGAAGAAAAAGGCAGAATATCAATGTAATAACATAGGAAAGATATGTAAAATTTGTAAATGTAATAAATATATACAATAATATGTTTCTGGCCACTAGAAAAAGGGCCTTCACAGTGGTGACCCCTCAATTACAGACCAAGCTTCTCATTGAGGCCTACCTGGCACCAAATTATATCTTTCTGGTGCCAGGATAAGACTGTCTTCTATGACAGGGCATTTAATTTGATATTATGTTGGGGCATTATATCAACTGTGTAAAGGTCTTGTGACTTAATTTGTATAAGCAATTGCAGCTTTTTTACATTTGGTTTTAAATGTAGGTTTTAAATTCTGTATTGCATTTTCTGAATTTTTTATTGTTATTTTGTATTGCATTTTATCTGCTGTTGTGAACAGTTTAGAGGACTTTGGCTATTGCGTGGTATAGAAATATAATTAAATGTAATGTTGCTGGCACTGCTGCTGATGTACATACCTACCTGGGAATGTGACTCACTGAGCAATGGGTTGCACTTCTAAAGTGACTTTTGATAAGCTGCATTTCTGGAACAATAGCAAGGCAACATGGGAGAATTCTGCACTCAGTAATCTTTTGCTGGCTGCCCACATAACCCTCCTTTGCTGCCTCTCCTTTAATTCAGATAATGTGATACTGGCATGGGTAGACAATTGGCATAGTGCTAATCACTGTCTGTTGAACAACTGGTGTGATATGTCTTGAAAATAAATCCAAATAACAGAAACAGTTTATAATTCTTTGGGGGGCAAGCTTAGCATTAATACATTTTTAGCTCTAAGTTGCTGACTTAAAAAAAAAACAGAATCTGGTTGTAATAAGACAGCACAAAGAAGCTAATAACGGATAATATTTTCTGTAACCTTTTATAAATTCCTCAGGATTATTCTGTATCATTTAATAAACAGCTCCCAGCTGTTTTTAGATGAGCAAATGGGCCAGCACTGTAGTGACATTTACTTAGCAAGGGTGCAATCCTATGCAAGCGACAAGCTTGCTGTTGTGTTGCTCAGAGTGGTTTGTTTTCAGGATGACTTTTTGCGATGCCCCAATTCATCACGGGTTGTCAGGAACAGCCAGAGAGCCCGCTGACAAGAGCGGCGAACATCTCCTGTCACTCTTCATGTCTCATTCGTTTGTTCGTTAGTTTCATTTTTATATCGTCCACTAGCCAAGGCTCTCTGGGTGGTTAACAAAAGTTAAAATAAAAAGTTAAGCATGCAAAAAAGAGTAATTTAAAAGAACAAAACTATAATAGCAACCGTAATTGCTGTGATGCAGCATAGAAGCATGGCAGCAGTACAGAATCAAATGGAAAATATGAAAAAAAAGTTTAAAAGATAAACTTTTAAAATACTGAGAAGATAAAAAGGTCTTTATCTGGCACTGAAAAGAATACAAAGTAGGCACCAGACACACCTCTTTTCAGGAACTTCTTCCAAAACCAGGATGCTACCCTTCTCCCGATAGCCTTCCACCTCATTGGAAGGGGATTCTGGGAGATGGTCCTCCAAGGATGACCTAAGGGTCCAAGTAGGTACATATGGGAGTAGGCAGTCCTTCAGATAACCAGGCCCAAAGTCATTTAGGACTCTGAATGTTAGTTCTAGCATTTTGAATCTGGCCTGAACTTCAGCAAGCAGCCAGTGTAACTGGAAGAGGACTAGTGTAATGTGTTCTCATGAGCCACCAGCCATCTTATTCCTTCTCAGTGTCCTCTGTCCTGTTCTTCTAAAGTAAGAAGAGAGGACACCAGAGATTCCCTGAACATGTGCATGACCTTTTAAAAAGTACACGTTTTGCTTTTGTGCAGGAGTACCTATTCAAAAGTCCACAGCCATGAGTTCCTTCATTGCTCTCTGTAAAAGGCATCCTTTCTTCATTACATAAAACAAGCTACCTTTTCATTTCTGGCAACTTAAATTAGAATAGTAGAGCACAAAGCCAAAAAGCTACCTGGAAGGGCTTTTCAGCCTTGAAACACATACTTTGTTGGACGATGCTACAAAGCTTGTATTTTTAATGGTAATTTTGAGCCTGTATCATATTAATCACCTATTGACAAAGTCACAGACTATATCAATATGGTATACCTCTGCAGCAGGCAGTTCTCTCATTCCAAGAAAATTAAAAGACTGTGGGAAATTAGCTGATAGCTGTAAATTGTCAGTAGTATTTGGTATCCTGGGTTCCGTATTTAATGCTAACATAGTAAATGTTGATTATCTTATTTTTTGCTTCATTAGTGATGAATGAGAGCAAATTTGATGGAGACAAGCAGTCTGGTGGAATGATGCAGAGCCATCTATGAAAACATCTGTACAACTCCACTAGTGCAGTAAATTATTGCTACCAGCAAAAGACATTGATCCAAGAGGATCATTAACAGCTTTAGCCAACTGATCCAAGTAATAGGGTAAATGAAAGAACATGATCAAGATCTAAACTTTTAAAAGCTGTCAGTTTTAATTGCTAAATCATTGTCACTACTTTGTATCCATATGCTTCATTATGACTAAAATTCACTTTCTTCTATTGTAAGCAGAAAATAAATATCAAATCAGTGGTAACATCCACAGGGACAAAAATTATGTGACGACCCTTGCTAGGAGGTCAGCCACAAAGGAAGAGATAATTGCTGCAATGCAACAAAAATTAATATATAGTATGAGCAAGGAAGGATGATATATGTTCTCTGACAAAGTATGTGACAGAGATGTACATATAAACTAGTAGGTTCTTCTCTTGGAGAGGATAGAAGGACAGGAGAAGGAGATCTGTGCAAAACAATTAGCATGGCTTCAGAGTAAGCAATTCTTAATTATCCATAGCATGTCAACATGAGATAATCACTGTTTCTGTTTTAACCATTTTTTGTGCTTAACTGTAGTAGATGTGATGAGCATGTGTAAAGCAAGTTGTTTGGACTAAGTGTTGCATAATGGCACTCAAATTCATATAAATCATAAGAAAATAAGAAGAGTCAGGATGGATAAGCCCAAGGGCCTATTTAGTCCCTTCACATGGTGGGCGATCAGCTGCCTTTAGGAAAACCACAACTAGGACGTGAGTGCAAAGATAGTGGATATTCAAGATAATATATAGATACCATAATAATTTGCATGTTGACATAGGTTTTGGTTTCTGTTCTATATAGTTTTCATGTAGTGTGAAAAGAATAAACATGTGGTAACTGAGGGAAAATTCTAACAACTAAATCAATGTGTATATGGTTCAGGTACACTGTAACAATTCAATTAAATGGATTCTTGGGCTTAATAAAATATGGAACTTTTATATTGCCTCATTTCTATAAAGTTTATTGATTGATTTTATTTAACTTCTCTACTGCCCAATAGCTGAAGTTCTCAGAGTAGTCTATGAAAGTTCTTAAACAAGACCATAATACAATAAAACACCGTAGAATTTTCCATAATACATGTTTTTCAAAATAGTTTACATTTAAAAATTAACAACTAAAACTCTATGTAATGTGGATCTGTTGAAACACCAGACAGGAAACATCCATTAACCAGTAGATAACTTTAGACATTTTAACCTGGTTCTGAAAAGAAAAGCCTTTAAATGACCTTCAGGGGCAGTCCCATGGAGAGTGCCTTGCAGTAATCTAATTTAGAGATCACCAGAACTTAGATAACTGCAACAGGGTTAATCTTTTCCAAATAGGGGCATAGCTGGTCCACCAGTGCTAGAAGGTGCTCCATTCCACAGATGGCGCCTGAGCCTCAAGTAACAAGGAGAATGTCCAAGCTTTAAACCTGCTGCTTCAAGGGGGCACGCAACTCCATCTTCATGTGGAAGATGAAACCATCCTGTAGCAGCAGTCTTGTTTGGATTAAGCTCCAGTTTGTTAACCCTCCTGCACCTGTCATAGCAGACTCTGGCTTAGCACATCTACAGCCACACTCGATGGTGATGAAAAGGCAGTCTACTCCAAAATGGCAGATGATTCCATCCAGTGCTTTCATGTGGATGTTAAATATCATAGATGACAGAACAGACTCCTGAGGAACCCCATGCTGGAAAATCTATGGACCCAAGTAATATTCCCCAGGCAGTACCTTCTGAAGCCAGCCTCCAAGTAAAAGGAGAAGCACTCCAATACAGTACCCTTACTCCCAGCTCAGTCAGTCACCCCAGAAGGATATCATGGTTGATGGTACTGAAAGCCACCAAGAGATCCAGGAGTAGAAATAAGGTCACATTTTCCCTGTCTCTCTCTCTCTCGACACAGGCCATCATTCAAGGGTGGCTAAAGCTGTTTCTGTGCTGAAATTCTGCTTGGCGCCCAACTGAATTAGTCACATCCAAGAGTCCCTGGAACTGGTTCAGGAGCCTTGGCCAGGAAAGGAATATTTGCTAGCATCCTAAAGGCATTATGACCTTCCTGGTCCAAATATTTGGTGAAGACCAGCTCTTGCAAGTGGTCATTCATTCATTCATTCAAAACTTTTCTACCCTGTCCTTCCCGATAAAACATCTCAGGACAGCTGATTTAAAATTAAAATATTTAAAAATAATTAAAAGCAGTGATAATAATAAAATTACAATCTATAATAATAAATAATGGTAATACCATAATTAAAACAATAACAGAACAATAATTAACATTCAAGTCCAACAAAGCTAAAGAAAGAAAATGCAACTGGATCTTTAAAACATCTAAAATCCTTAATTCTTAAAATGAGGGTTGAATAAAAAGGTTTTTACCTGGTGCCGAAAAGAGTACCCTGGAACAACCAGACTTGTATAAGCCAGAAGGGGCAGGGATCCAGTGCAGAGGCAGGTTCAGCTCCCCAGGTCATCTCTGTGTTCCAAAGCTTGATCAGGAGAACCAACTGAATCAGCTAGAAAATTCTCCGGAGCACTCTGAAAACCATCTGACTCTATTAGCTCCTGTGAGCAGAGCATTCTTAATAGGTTCCCCACTGTTGCACCCTCAGCCTAAACCTCAACAGGCAGTGATGTGAAAGTCTCCAACCTTGAAAGCACCATCTACTTGTCTGGCTGAAAAAAAAAAAAAAAAACATTCTGCCCTGCTACACCTTGGGAGAGTTGTCATAGAGGCCACAAAATCCTAGCCAGCCATGAACAACACCCTGGGCCCCACCAGTATCCTATCGAAGACTGCTTCTGGCATCTCACTTAGGAATTCTCAGACTGGGCAGAATGCCAGCAGAAATCCCCATCTTTCCTGCATGACAGGGAACCTGGAAAAAGACCACAGCCTCAGTCCTAATGCTGAACCAAGTAACCCAGTTGGCACACCTGGGAGATGCTAACTCTGCCCTGTTTACCTACCTAGGCCTTAGTTATACATGCTGTTTTGACTGCCTCATCCACTTCACTGATCTGGCATCTAAGAACAGCCAGAGGGCAGGCTGACAGCACAACTTGTGGTTGCAAGGAGGGATGGCGCACAGCACAGTCGCTCTTTGTCTGGGCGGTGTTCTCCTTACCTTGCTAGTCCTCTATCCAATGCCATGTATCCTTCTACCAATCATTGTACTAGTTACCTGTTCTAGAAAACATTGTTTATATTCATATTTTTAAAATTAGTATGTGGTCATACTGTGATCCTGTGTTAAAGTCACTCCTGTCAACAGTCTTGAATATCAGAAAGTAAAGAACCAAAAAGGAGATCTTTGTTGGGCTTTTAATTCTGAATTGCTGCTGCTGTTATTGGGAATGTTCATATATAGGGTCTTTGCCATCTTTATCTCTTTCTTTGGTCAGACTCTTAAAACAGCTGTTGACACGGCTGGGTATGTTGCAATACAGATGAACAAATCAGCTATAAAGTTGAGTGACACAGATGCATTTATACTGAAACCTTTAAGTCTAGTTATGAAACAGCACAGTATGCATGCTTCCAATGTCAAATAGTTGTCCTTTCCAGCACACAGCAAAAAACAACAGCTGAGTGCATGTTTTATTTGTTCACAAGATCAGAGATATCAAGGCTTATTTCAGAGACTGATTGTGGTTGCTCTTCTGAATGAGAAATTAGCTTGTACAGAAAGGATGCCTACAGCAGTCAAGAATGGGATGGAACTGTGCCTATTACATCAACACAATCTCTATTCTCTCTCTTCAGCGTGAATCCCGGGTGTACATTAAACATGGTATAAAATCTGTCATCGGTGATGTACACTGCAGTACAACACCAGTCACCTGAGTTATGCTCTCTGGGGACTCTGCAGAGACCTGCCCTTCTTTCTTTCAGGTACCCAGCAAATGCCCATAGGCTGAGTATCACTGGCTTAAATACATGCACATTTGTACAATCTTTGTGTGTGCGAGTTTATGCCTGTTAAGGCTATGGCAAGTAAAATCAGGAAATAGTTAAGTAACCGGAACATATAGGTCTTCCTTTATAGGAGTTGGCAAAGCAATGCTCTATTCTTTTTCTTGCTTATCTAAGACAGGTGTGACCCAAAGCAAAGCCTGTGCTGTGGGGGCTGCCGCTCTGTCTTCCAGCCAGCCAGGCATTCCTTCCTTTGGGATGCTCCATTCCATCTCCTCTTTCCTCAACACAGTCAGTGTTCTGTGGCCAGGGGACATAGGTCGCTTTGCATTGGGAGCTTTTGGAGACACTTGGAGAATTTCTGCTTCTGCACACTGTTAGGTTCCCCTGAGTATGCTGGGATCTTTCTCTTGTTTCGTAGTAGCTCTTATCCCTGTCATAAATCAGCAGCTAAATTCACAGTTAAGATATAGGATTTGCAATCTGATCTTAAGGTCTGATGTGCAACATAATGTAGGATTAGGTCAATGCTGCATGTGATCTGATCCATTCATTCAAGCAAATGGAAGCAGTGAGCAGAACCTAATGTCTCCTTAGCAGATGCAACAGGATAGCTTGCCCTCTGCAGCTCTCTGTGCTACCCATAAATCAGCTCCGAGGGGATTCACAGCTCTCCAGCACAGAATCTGAGGGGGTGCTTGTGACTGAAGAGAAGAGGGGAATTGCCCTTTCCCAATTTTCCTGACTACTTCTATCATTACTCGCACCATTGGATATACCTTCTGAGCCATCAGACTGCACTGTTCAACTACGATAGTTGATTGTTAAATGATGTGTGTCATTTTAATTGGCTAGCCGTCCTAAGTGGTGGTATATAAATCTATTACATAAAGTCATTTTAGGAAGGGTTTTATCTGGAAGGGAATGGGCTTGCAGGTGGGTCACGATGGTTCCTTCTGCCAATTCAGAAAGGCAGTCAGAGGAAGCTAATTTCACTAATATTCATGCAATTTCAATGCAGAGCAAAAGTACCATTTTTTTTAAAGTTGTAGAGACCATGTAATTCTACCAGTGCAATGCAGATGCATGATTATCGTCAAGGTAATTTTGAAATTCTCCCCAGCTAAAGTTTTCCATGCATTTCAATGGTTTCCATGCATTTCAACATAGCAAACCACTTTATACTTAGACTATTGGCATGTCCAGGTTATTGGTTCATTAAGCATCATATTGTCTAAGCTGGCTTCAGCGGCACTCCAAGGTTTCATATGGGGTCCTTCCCAGCCTTGAAGAAACCAATATAATCAAGACATCCATTTGCACATGTACATTGATTAAATTACAGTGCATTCCCATAGGTTTTCAATGGAACTCATCCCAGGTTAAGTGTTTATAGGATTGTAGCCTTAATGGGGCTGCTTCTCAGGGCGTTAAAAAAAAAAGACAACAAAACTTCAGTGGAATCTGGAACAGACTGAGTCCAAGTTCAAAAATGAAACACAAGGCTTAGAAGCAATCCTAACTTCTCCTTATCAAGTTGCATTTTTTGCTGCTTATGTAAAGGTGATTGACAGTCCACTAAAATCAGACTCCTTAAGAACATTTTCTTGTTTTTTAAAACCCACATGCTGTATTACCCAACAAAATATTACTCATAGTACTGCCTCAGCTCAATTTTTAGATGGTATTTTATGCTACTAACAGGTATAAACAAGATATGCTGTCCAGCACAATTGTTCACTGCACTCTCCCAATGACTTTTCCATGTATTGTCATGTTACATCCTGGAGATTAAATGGCTTTAACTGGCATCATTATTCCTCGATAGACACAACATACACAACATTCTGAAGGCACAAAATATTTATTGTGGCACAGAAATAAAAACAAACTGGTACTAGTTTGGGATCAACTGAATCTCATTTGCTCTGCATAACCAGAATCCCCTACCAGTTCCCCTGTTCATGGGATAGATTTAAAACTTAAAGACTGGTTTCTGTATTTAGCCCATACATGACAGGAACATAATCAAAAGAATTAATTGTAAAAATACTTATTTTATAGCTACCTATCCCAAGGGCCAAAGGTGTGAATGAATAGAGTTTATTGTTAATAAATGTATAAAATAATTCCAATAATTAAACTAAAGGCACATAAACCCAGTCAGCATACAACTGAACACCAAATCAGCACAATCTAAAGCTTCAACAAAGAGTCCTTTCACACAAGTTAAAATTGCTATACATATCACCAATCCACAGGTACCAGATGAATGACATGCTTAAACTTTGTTCCATTTCACTGCTCTGGCATCTATTGATGAAATAACTTGTTGAGCCATGCTTCTTGGAGCCCCCGGATTGGAATGGTTACTGCTTTCTGGTGGACTGGTGCTGCAGAATGTGAAGATGGTTTGCTCTGAGCCTCAGTTTGTGGTTTTGGAAAAGTCACCCGTTTCTTAGTTGAACTCTTGCATTTTGTAATATTGATGCTGCATTTGTGATACTGTACTCCATTTAGCTCAGTTATCTCCTTCAAACTGGCCAACCCAAAGTTAGTGGAAAGGCATAAGCACACCGGCATTTCCGCACTGCATGACTTAGTATTTGCTATTATGAAACATACACAGGAAGAATTATGCAGTTATTTCTGTTAATAGGAGGTGCTTATATCAAAACAGCTGGAACAAGGCTGGATGGAAGATCTCTAGGAAGGAGAGCTAGATGTAAACAAGTAGGATAGGTGCCTTGATAAGGTAGCATTGTAGTTCTGCTTTCTGGATGTACCTGCTTCCTTACAGTATCTGTAAGGAAATTAGGACGTACAGTTAGGAATAGGAAGAGAAATTCTAATGCCCTTTTAGCCCTTCTGGTGTATGATCCTTCTAGATTCCTACAACATGTCTTTCATCTGCAGGCACTTCACCCATAAGACTACTGCCTTTATTAATTCATCATGGTTCTATTTTATATTGCATTTACCATAATTAATTTTTTAAACTGAGGAGACAGGTCTGAGACCTGCAAGCCAGTTTGATCCACATTAGAAGCGCTTTTGTTTTTCAGCCACTTGCTTTCTCTGCCTTGAAAGTAAAAATGACAATCTTTTCTTTTGCCTTCCAATACTGCAAGAGAGTAAGCTAGAAGCACTGAATTCAATGGCTATAGTTACTGTTAGTCTCTAAAGAGGTAAGACCTGCCTGGAGTTAACCTGTGACTTTTTTTAAGCCTTTTGATTTATCTGTCACCTGATCCATCAGCAATGAATAATTTTCATGGAAGGTGCACTTTAATTACATTCCCATTTGACTTGCATTATCATGCCCTATCTAGGTAATTAATCTCACCAAGTATCCAATTTCGGCCTTTATTGCCGGCAGGCAGGCCTCTTGAATTATGTGTGCTTGAATGGGTATTTGGTCTATTTTAAGCTAAACACACCATGAGACAATTTTTAGGGTCTCCAGTTTTCCCCTCCTCTCCACATATATTAAAATGTGACCCTTACTTTAGAGCGATTTGGTTGATTAGCTTATTTTGCTTGACTACCCAGCATTTTTAGAAAATGCACTTCACAAAATGACTGAAAGAAAAATTGCCAAATTGGCAAAAACTCTGACAGTGGAGCCTGTTTTGAAAGAGCAGTTCAAGGACCACAGTGGGTCTATACACTGGGGGAGGAGTCAATGATTTTTTTTTGTTGATTGGCAGTTACTGTTTGTGATATGACTCAACACATTCTCTCATTTCTTCCAAGGAATCTTGCGCAGGAGAATGTCTTAGAGGAATATGCCTGTGACAGTCACAGTATTACACTGACTATCACTCCAAAATTATAAATCACAAGCATGTTGTATTTAGAATTCCACATACCCTCTGGGCATAAAATATAGCATTACAAATGTACAATCGAGCCCACACATTAGCTCACATGTTAAGAGTCTTGTGGAGAAGATTATTACTCTTTCTTGTTCTGTAGTCTTTTAAAAGGAATCCAACGGAGGTCGGCAGTAATTAAGCTTATGACATGGTGAACACTTTGGAGGAAATAAAGAACTGTATGGGAGAAAAATTAGAAACATAATTAGAGCTTTCGTGTACTTTAAGAGAAGAAAAATATATATGTCCATTGATATAAAAGTTGTTTCGTGTTTTGGGCTGAGTTTGCTTCCTTGGAAACAACAATGAGAGTGACTTTAACTACATAGCTTAGACTGAGTTCTTTGCTTCCCAAAGACTTAGTTTTCCTTAGTGTCAGTGTTGCTGCAAATTCTGGACATATTTTTAACATAACATGATTAATGGTGTAATCCAATACATGCCTACTCTGAAGTAAGTCCACTTGTGTTTAATGGGACTTACTGCCAGGTAAGTGATACAGGACTGTAGCCTAATTCACTTTCTTCACTTCTTTGATGTCAGAGCAGTTTTCAGGTACTTCTTGCTTTTCATTTATTTAAGCAATTTAGAAAAGAAAAGAAAAAAGAAAGCATTTTAGGTTTGTAGGTATTTTAAATTTATTTCAAATATAAGTTAAGGTGAAGTATCTGTTCTATTGATTCTCCTAAAACAAAACAGAAGAGAACAAACTGTAGTTTGATCATAAATGGATTTGTATACTTCATTAAAAAGCTAAATAAACTTGTAGGCATTACCACTGACTCTTGTAAGTTAATTATTTTTCATGTGAAATATTACCCCTGTTCCAATGTTCAAATGAATACATAAAGGCTGGACTTGTGTTCCAGGATGGGGCCTCCCATGCTTTCTGCACTGGCATGGTTTCCATTCATACCTTGCCATGTTGGGTAGCAATGCCTGTTCAAGAGCTTGGCTTGCATCTGTTTTATCACAAGTGGACCTTTTACCACACTCTGAAGTCCAGATGAAGCCGAATTCTCAATCACCATTAGAGTTATAATTTCATTTAAGTACAGGAGTTCCTGAAAGTGGGCGGATAGCAATAATCTGAATTCACTTTTCAGAAACATTTGTAATTTTGTACAGTAATATTTTGTTTTAATATCATAAATGATAATTATTTAGGATAATAAAACATCCTAAATAATTATCATTTAGGATAGTAAAATAAAAGTTTACTATCAATTTATGATTATTTTTCACATAAAAATAATCACAACATATTTTATACTTTTGTTATAGGAAAGATACTTAGAATCTCCTAAAACGCTTTTGTGCTGAAAGATGTTGCTGTTCAAGTTGCAGAGCAGACATTCCATAACATTGCTTGCAGAACTTATGCAAAACATGTGATTATATATACACTTTTCCAGGTAGTATATTGCAAACATACATATGAATTCGACTGGTTAACAGCAAAGCTTCCAGAGAAAACACCAAAATTTGTTTTTTAAAGCAAGCTAATGTCTCAATAATATGGGAGACTGATAACGGATCTCAAAGATTTTTAATCTTGAGTTATTGTTTCAGAACATAGGGCATCTAGAATGTTTTGGATACTATGTGATAACTACTTTCATTTTAAAGTGTGTATACATAATAAACAGCCTTCATACCTGTGAAAAAGGAAGATGCAGAGGGAAACACATGTCACAGTGACCTCTAGTCTACAGTATGACATTAGAAGAGTACATTTCAGGCATTTTGGGTAAATATGGAAAACGGCTGAATTTATTTGGCACAAATGATGTGCCTGCTCGGGTCTAATCCATGGATTTGCGCAAAGTGGATGTGAAGGAACAAAACTGGTGAAAATCCTCCATCACAGACATACAAATGCCCATAGTTTGTAGATAAAGACATTGTTAAACTACAAAATGGCATAGTAGGCATTATGGTAGGATTATGTACCAAATATGCATGGTCAGCATTTCCTGAATGCTTTACTGCTTATGAGCATATATAATATTTGACATCTTTAAATGCTTTGATTATACTTTTATTTATTTTAATTTTTGCTACTAAAATTTATATACCTCTTTCTTTGGATGTATCAAATGATGGAACATAAAATATATCACCTAGTCAATAATACAGCAATAAAACAGCACAATAGCAAAAATGCTAATCACTGGTAAACTGCATATTCCACTGTAGGGTTCAAACCCCAGGTACCTGGGAGACTGCTGAAAAGCTGTGTGAAGAGACGGGTCTTAAGAAGGTTACGCAAATATTAAAATCGTGCAGGTCTGTGGTAATTCTAGAGGATGGGTGTTGCAAAAGACCAAAAAGAAGAAGAAGCTTATCTATTGCAATGTTTTGTATATATTTTGTCCACAACAACCTGAGTTCTTGTCCTTTGCCTGAAGTATCAGGTAGCTTCAGACACAAAGCAGAAATACTGCAGGGACTATGACCCATGGATAAAGCTGAATGGGAACAAACAAGGAACAATGGTGTAGTCCAAGGCCTGGCTGAAATGTAAGATTTAAGCATGCAATAGCATTACAAGAATGAATCTCTGAAAATCACGGTCTCTCAACCTTTCTTCCCACAATGCATTTTAAATGCATATCCATCATAATACATATAAGGAGAAAGCTGAAAGCATCCATTTCCACTTTAGAATTATTTATGTATTAGAATTAGGGTTTGTCAAACAATGGTTAGTGACAACAAATCAGGATTAAACTATCATTTAATATCCTGGTCTGTAATTTAGCTATTGTTGGAACAAAAAATGGTTCTTTAGATTCAGCTATAGGAAATTGTGGTTCTAAAGTGAAAGGCTTTGATCTCTTCTACTTATGAAGGAGAAACTGAAATGAAGAGAGAGTGTGCAAGCTTTTTTTCATTTTAATCAGGCCTATCTGGGACCCTTTCTCTCCACCCCCTTACCAAACTTCACTTTGATCCAGAGTTTAAATCCACAAGGAAAGTGCTTTGCAATATTTGGATAAAGCCTGGTGGTAACATGTTAATTTTCTATTATTCTTATGTAACTCTAGCTGATGTTTATTCAAAGAAAAGGGGATGAAAACTTGTTCAGGAGAAAAGGGACCTACCCATTGATGTTTCTTTTGCCTTTTAAGAAGGAGCAGGCAGTCGCACCCATCTATACATCACACACACACACGCACACAAATACACACACACACACACACACTACAAAATTTTGAATGCTCATCTTTAATGGTGTTTTGCAATGCATTATAAAAACCATCCAGTTCAGAGGCACAAAATACAGAGCCATACTAAATTTTAGGTTTATTCAATTGCACCAGATCATGCCAAGAGCGTATCTAGTTTTGCTAGCGAATCACTTCATCAAGGAAATAGGGAGGTGACTACCTATGTCTTCACATTCGTCTCATTGATCCGCTGCCATAGGCCATTGCTATACATAAAACTTCTTCATAGAATCATAGAATAGTAGAGTTGGAAGGGACTATGAAGGCCATCAGGTCCAACTCCCTGCTGTTGCTGGACACCCATTCACACTACCCCATTCAGATGGCTTTCAAGTTTCTTTTTCAATGTCTTTAGTGTGGGAAAGCCCAGGGCCATTCTAGGCAACTGGTTCCACTGTTGTATTGCTCTGACAGTGAGGAAACTTTTCCTGATATCTAGCCTGAACCTGGGTTGTCTCAATATGACCTGATTATTCTGTGTCCTACTCTCTGGTATTAGTGAGAAGAGAGCTTGACCTTCCTTTTTGTGACAACCTTTGAGGTACTTATAGAGGGATATTACCACCACCACCCTGCCCACCCAGTCTTCTCAAGGGTGAACACGCTCAGTTCTCTCAGTCTGTTCTCATAGGGCAATGTTTCCAAACTCTGGATCATTTTTGTTGCCCTCCTCTGGACCCTTTCTAATTTTTCGCACTCTGCTAGTTACCTTCTTCCAGTTTGAGAAGGTGCCATTGATGAGCACTCATTGTGCCTGATTTAACAGCCAATTTTGGATCCACTGAATCCATTTTCTATCTAGTCCAGTTTTTGCTTCTTTTTTTTTTTAATCGGAATGTCCTGGGGCACTATGTCGAAAGCTTTGCTAAAGTCTTGGTAGATTATGTCCACAGTGTTCCCTCTGGCCATTTGGGAGGTTACCCAGTCAATAAAATGAGATTAAATTAGTCTGACAGGATTTATTTTTGATAAGCCAACAGTGGATTTGCAGCCAAACACATATCCTGTACTTCAAGAAAGCGAACTTCGACGGAACTCAGAACAATGATAAGCAAAGTGCCATGGCAACACTCCCTTAAGGGAAAAGGAGTCCAAGAGGGTGGAAACCTTGAAAAAGAAGGTTCTCTAAGCACAACTACGAACAATTCCAACAAGAAAAAAGTGTAAATGACAACAGAGGAAGCCCACCTGGCTCCATAAAATATTAAGCTTGAAAGAAAAAAAGAACATGTACAGGAATTGGAAGCAGGGCCAAGCCACAAAGGAAGAGTATAAACAAACAGCAAGGAATTGAGGGATGGCATCAGAAGGCTAAAGCAGGAAATGAAATGAGAATAGGAAGGGATGCTAAGAACAACAACAAAGCCTTCTTCAGATACATCCAAAACAAAAGACATGTGAAAGGGAAAGATGTCCAGCTACTTAAAGTAGATGTCAGACAAGGAAAAGGCAGAGGCACTCCATTCCTATTTCTTGCCTATAAGGTAACAAGTTGGTGGGGAAGCCATGATAGTATCAGGGTGGAAGAAATATTTGGCCCAATATATGTAATCTTGCTTACATATAAGCCTAGGAGTCAATGATCTCAGCTGTTCACTTCAACTGTTTCCTCAAAAACCACTGAAAGAACACATCAGTGGTTGTTTTTGTGAGTCGGTGTAGGAGTGGAAATTTCACATCATTACAGCTTCCTATCTGCTGATCTTGTTTTAAATCTCTGCTTGTAAAAATAGCTATTTAAGCAACTACAGAATTTCAGTTCAATCTTGTAAGTGTTGTTTTGTTGGAAGCCCCATCAAAGAAAGTTGTAGAGCCATTAACAGATGCTGGGAAAATCAAACTGAATATGCAGCTGAAGAGCACTGTGTTCACAAAATCTTAGTATTTTCTCAATAACTGAGTGCAGCATATGTTCATGCAGTGAACCCTAAAAGTAATGGCAGCAGAAAAGAATAACAAAGCAAACAAATAACAACCAGAACTTCATAATATACCTTATGCCATTGTCATCGGCAGTGTAGATGGTGGAGAGCCAGGCACAGATGGAGGCTAAGCTGACTTGCTGAATAGTTTGAAACAAACCATGCAAAGTTTTCCAAACCTGAATGAGTTCCAGTAATAAGCACTCGGAAATAAGTGAGACACTTTGCTCCCTCTACTCGATGAGAAGGAAAACACAGGACTGTAGGGCAAGTTGTTCTTCTTCAGACGTCTCATTCCAAAAAAGTTCAGTAAATTATTCCTTGGGAGCTGGAGAGGTGCTGGCCATATGAAAGGAAGTAGTGATTAGGCCACTTCTCAGAAAGGATATCCTAGATCCAGATAATAACTATAGAACAGTGGGCAACACCCCTTTCCTGGGCAAGGTGCTGGAGCAGGTGGTCGTGAGTCACCTCCAGCACTCTTGAGTAGATTATCTAGATGCATTTCAATAAGGCTTCAGGCCCCTTTTTGGAATTGAGGTTGCTTTAGAATCACCCTTGGCATGAGAAACAGGAAGAGTTCAACTGTTGGTATTCTTCTGGACAGTTAGATTAGTTTGAGAGTTGGAGGAACTGGGCTGCAGAAGTTCCACTTCTACTTGGATGGACATTGTTGGGAAATTAATATTCTGTGGCTTGACACTACCCTAAGGGATTTCACAGGGCTCCATTCTATTCCCCATGCTGTTCGACATTGTCATGGGAGAGGGTATCCGGAGGTGTAGGCTAAGGCATGATCACCATGCGGATAACACTCAATCTTTCCTCTTCATCAAACCCAGAGGAGCCAATGGCTGTTCAAAATCAGAGTTGGAGCACACCAATAGCCCAGTAAACTGAAACTCAATCCAGAACAGACAGGGGTAGTATTACTGGCTGGTTCAGCTGCTTGGGTGAGTAATATTCAAGATGTTCTGCAGGGGATTGTACTCCAAAAAGCTCAAGTTCATAGTTTGGATGTATTCTTGGATCTAGCATTGTCACCAAAGACATAGGTGGACTTGGTAACATAGAACACATTTTATCTGATAGACCAACTAGGTTCTATCTGGACAGAAATACTCTAGCTGCAGTTATGCATTCACTGGTAACCTGTTGTCTGCATTAGTGCAATGCTATACATGATATTGCTTTTTAAAATAGTCAGGAAACTTCAGTTCATCCAAAATTAGGGCACAGGGATTCTTAACAGGGACTGGTCAATGTGATCTTATCATGCCAGTACTTTTCCATCAGCTTGGATTGTCCATCCATGTCCAGGCATGATTCAAACTGGTGCTATTTGCATTCAGCACCCTAAATGACTTTCCTGAAGAATCCTCTCTATTGTATACTTACTTGTATCCTTAGCAGTCATTCTCTGGGAACCCTTGGCAAAAGATGGGTGGGTGTGTAGAACAAGGCCCTTTCCACCCTTTCTTTTTCCTTTTTTGTGCTACCCTTGTTGAAGAATGAGTCCTGCAGGGAAGAATGCAAGTTGTGCTCTTTCCAGTGCAGGGTGAAGATCTCCCCATTTTTCTAGGCATGTACATCTTTCAGGTTTTGCTGGTTTAACTCTGTTTCTGTAGTATTGTGTTTCTACTAGGTTTTACTTTGGGTTTATCTCTGTTTTAGGCTGTAGTTTTCAACTTGTGCACTTTTATAGTATATCTTATACTGAAGTAATTTATGCAATTAATTGTTATAAATTGCCCAGACAGCTTTGGGTATTGGGTGGTATAGAAATGCAATAGATCATTTTTCTGTTGTTATTTGGAGACTTGTATTTTCCATTTGTGAAAGAGCATCCTCCATGTGTAGGAAGATTAACACCTATTTAAGTATAGAAGAAATAGCTCCTTCAAATAATCTTGTTCTTTTTTTCAGGCATCTTGAAATGACAAGAAATACCCATTTTTACAAAGATCATATTCAAACCCATTTTCACATAGCTTGCAAGATAATTTTCTTGATTTATATTTTTTAAAACTTGCATACTTCTTGTAAAAGTTCTTACAACTCTCTCTTTAGGATACCACAGGTTTTCACCCTGAATCAATATAGTTGTGAAGTTTATATATCAATTTCTTGGAGTTTTATTTACATATACTTTGATTGTCTGTTTTGTCAATCCATGTTCTTCCTAGAAGATTTCTCAAGTACATTATTATAGTGTTCATCTCTTATTATCATGTTATATTTTAATAGTATTTCTATAATTCATAATGTTATTCTAAGTATCCAACAGTGAAAAGAATGTAACTCTAAGAATGTATCTATAGGAGTACAATATTAATCTGTATTTCCTGGCAGGAAACAAAACCTGAAGCTTTTGCTGTCATCAAACCCACAATTTAGTAACTGTATTTTGTAAAAGTCATTAGACTTCAATTAAATAAAAAGCTTAATTTTCCATTCATTTTTTTTTAAAGAAAGCTGAGGGACAACTGACTTTGCCACTCTGCTAAATATGGTGAATAAGATTAAAAGTACTTGGTCTGAAAGGGCATTATATAATTTTAATAATTGTAAATTTCACAACTTCATGGAAAAAGGGTAATGTTACAGAGTAGTATTTTACATTGTTTAACACTGAGAAGCACTGTTGAACTGTCAATTTCATAGCTTCAAGTCATACATCACAGCTGGGGAGAACAATATTCTTCGTGCTGATAGAGTGTTTACTAGTGATGGGGATATTTTAATCCCACACAGATTATCAGTGAGCTCTATGAATATGCATTAAGCTTTTAACCTCTAGTTGTGTACTTTAAGATAACATGATACATTCCAAGAAGTATATTAAAGCAACATAATTTTAAAAAGTTTAGAAGTTACAAGAGTGAAATAAGAGAATGTTTCAGAAACTTAGAATTCCCTCAGAAACATTCTGATTCCACCAACTATTCCAATGGATAACAAGAGTCTCCCATTTACCCATTCTTTCTATCAGTTTCTAAATGTTACCACATGTGTGTTTAATGAAAGAATGTAAGGCAGTCTCTTTACCTATCCTCGGTTGATCTGTTACACTGAGTTTCACTGAGGTTTTTGTGACTGCATGGAGCCCCATTCAGAAGGCTTTGTTAGCTCAGGGACTTTTGGTGGGAATCTTTCCCCACCATCTCCTTAGTGGGTCCCACCTATCCCCTCAGTTCCCTTTCACCCTATTGAGGAGCTTTTCTCTATTTTGTACTTTTTGCTGAGGTGTTCATTTATTATTTGTTATAGTCTTTTCTCCTGTCATTTTACTTTGTTTTTTTCTTGACTTGCAGTCAGGAGATCCCATGACAATGGTATGGGCCAATGATCCTTTTGCAATGTGTTAGGTGTGGCAACAAGCTCCCACTGGCCAATGGCAGCCCCTTTGTCTATTGTGTCTGAGGGAAAAACTTATTGTGTATGCTTGCCTGCATTATCAGGCCTTTTCCAAACAGGCCAGATGAAATTTATTTATTTATTTGGGTATTTTTACCCCATCCAATACGTTGTGTTTCTCTGGATGGCTTACAAGTCAAAATCCAATAAATACATATATACTGAAATAATACAAAATAATCGACTGAGCATAAAACATAGTTAAAATGTCTCTGATTGACTAAGCATAAATCTGGAGAAAGATGTCTGAGGCTGTGACACTGCCAAAGAAAGGTATGGCCCAGGATCCTTCACTTCTCCTACTTGCCCTGTGTTTGGTAAGAAGTTTCATCCATCTCCTGCTCAGACTCTAAACATGAAAGTCGCTTTGGGTTCCTTGCAAGAGGAAACCAGGCAAACTATAAATTTAATAATAATAATAATAATAATATAGAAGTCATTAGCAAGAGGCATTCATCAAGTTAACATTCTCCCCAGTTGTTCTGTAAGTTGTTGCCCATTGCCAGCAGTTGATTCCAATCTGCATTCTTGTCCTTCCTTCTCCTCCAAACTAATCTTACTTCACCCTCAGGAAAGTTCATGTTGTTTGTGGGCCACACTAGATGTTTAATTGGTCCACTTAACGGACTTTGCAATGACCCACTGAGCTGATGCATTCATACCTGTCCCCCTCTGAACCTCCCTGTTCTACTTTGTTGTCCCCCAAATGATTAGTGGTTTGATTTTTATCAGCTGCTTTGTTCATTTCAGAATTTCTTAACCTTGGCATTTTAACTATGCATTCTAACCCACCATCTTTCTGGACTTAAGAGTCAGAGTGTGAAATCTCTAGCTTAGAGTGTTGTGTTTTGGGAGAAACAGGCCAGGTCCTTCCAAAGAGGTTTCTTACCTTTGATGACAGTGTTTTGAGGGGCCATTGACAGAAGATAGAAACAGAAACATAGAAACAGCGTGAGTCAGAAGGGGTCTCTTGGGCCATCTAGTTTGACTCCCAGCTCCAGTGGGCTCCGCTCACGACATGCCCACCATGTGCATGTCCAGCCTATCTTTGAACACCCTCACCAATGGGGCCTCAACGACCTCTCGTGGAAGCCCATTCCACACCCTCGGGGTCCTAACTGTCAGGAAGTGCTTCCTGGCATCCAAATGGAACCCCACTGGCTCCACTTTGGTGTTGTATTGTGTTCAGTACTAGTACTGAAGTAGGTTGTATTGCTATTGCTATCTGTATTGCTATCTGTATTGGTGCCAGTGCCAGTCTGTGGCTCACTTCTGAAGCTAGAGCAGGTTGTCTCAGGAAATGAGGGAATAGGTGGGAAGCCACTAAGGCCATGCATGCTGGATGGTTGCTCTCAAAAATTCCTTAGCGATAGAAGCATCCTGAATGAAACTCTGCTGGTGTAAAGGATCCATGTGCTAATGCACAGATGGGCACTGGAAATGCCAACATGGCAGGTAAGCATCCTATTTCCTTTGAACCACTTTCAGCCTATTTGAGTGGGCTGGATTACATTTTGGAGAAGTTCTGACAAGACTGCCACATTCTGGTAATTGGTGGGATCAAGACAAAAGGGCTAGGGCCATTTTTTTAAGAAAATGAATAGAATCCAGCATATTGTAAGACAAGACTTGTGCTGCAGCTAACCCTTAGGACAAAGACAGCAACACCTTAGAGTAGAGAAAACCAGCAGCCAAGAAATCACTGAAAAAGTAGAATGCAATTAAAATGTAGTTTTTAATGCCTTTTGATTTGAACACATTAAAATATGATTATTTATCTTACTAGTTCAGTTAAGTTATGGAAATAAGAAGGCTTTAGAATTGACTGCAAATTTGGAAGACTATATGTATTAACTGTTTTAATAATTTATGAAAACTGATTTGTGAGATTTGTTCAAAAAGCAGGCTAGAAATGCCATGAATAAATTAAATATTTAATAGTCTTCTTCACGTTCTTTCAAAGGTTATTGCCATATATGTTTTAGCTTGAAAAACAGAAGCAAAAAACAAAAAAAGGTGATAGTTGGAAAGCTATGCTACACACAGAGTTTTTCAAACACTTATGAACGTCCCAGTCTTACCTCTCTTTAAGGACAATAGGCTAACTACAAGGAAGAGTCTCCATATAAATGGAAGAAAATTGAAAGGTTCAAACTAAGGAAAGGCTACATTTATTTGGGTCTTGAATTCCCTGTACAGAACATTTGGATCTCAGGGACAGGGAGGCTCCAAGTTCGAATGAATCCTTTGGTTCAGTACATGTCAGGACTGCTTCATTTCCTTCATGGTATGTGTTTATGAGGAAACATATGATTCCTGAGACCAACTATCCGCAGGTGTTATCTAAGCCGGTCTTTTATTGTGTACATACGTGGCTTACAAAACTCCAGAGAGGCCATGATGTGTTCTTCAAAATTCTAGGTTGCTACGCTGAAGCAAACAAAAGTATACTAAGAAACCCCTTTACATTTATTTTAACCTTTTGCTCAGCTATAATATTATCTATTCATAAGCAAGGAATCAATGCTTGATTCTTACAATGGATAAAATATGAGTTTGAAAAGTCATCGTACACTCCAACATATCATCAGGAAAATTTAAAAATACCTTGCTAGGTGACATACTGTGTATTAAACTAGAACTTTTGGATTGTCCACAGCACCAAAAACTTCTGCTTTATTCTGAACTGGTAATGTGTATATTACATCAAAATAAACATAGGATAGGTTCAAATATTATATTCTGACTATTTGTAGATTTCACAGAGTTGATAAATAGTCACCAGACTATGACTCCCATGTGACCTTACAATTGATAGGTGTACTATTCTTGTGAACGGCAACTAGTCTTTTTGAAAGGAAATATTTTGAGCTGACTAAGGGACATCTTGAGATGAGAAGTATATATTATCATCTTATCATCTGTCCCACCAGGATCATATTAAATATATTGATGTTGATACCTAGAGAAGTTGTGGGCTGTCCCATACTTTCAAAAAGAAACTGGACAGTCTTTTGAGTGAGTGGGTATAAATTGGTGACCTGCAACAGCAGGGAGCTGGACCTGAAGGCCTTCTTAGTCCCTTCCAGCTCTACTGTTCTATGGTTCTATAGCAATGGCTCTCTTGGTGGCATTTTAGTAATGACCTCACACAGTTTTGTAGTTGATTTAATCCTCCTGCCCTCCCAGCATTGTTGATTGGAAGAGTGTGAAGTGCAACATATGCAGATGTTACTACTCTCATGCAGATGTTACTTTATCTCCATATTGATCTGGTAAATTTCCAGATAGTAACATCAATAAACAAGATCGGACATACCCTCCTGTGAATGAATTTCTCAGTCCCCATCAGCTACCATTACTAATAGTGGGGGAAAGGTGGGGAATCTCATGCAGAGTTTGAAGTTTACAATATGCAAACACTAAATTCTGGACCAATCTTTGATGTTCAGGCTGCACTCAAGAACCATTTACAATGCACTGCTAGTATATCTGTAACCAAGCAAGGGCCATCTGTGTTGTATAGCTGCTTAAACTCTACCTCCTCTCCATCCTTCATTTTTAGCTGAGAAGTACCAATTGTTTGATGACATTTCCTTTAAAGCCCAAGCTCCAGGAGAGAATGTAGAAGAAGATACTTATACAGTTACTATGCATTTTATGGAGCTGCAATATTTTAAAATTAAGTTCACCAAATTATCTCTCCTGCTGCAAAACCTGTGAGTGCCATATAGTATAACTTTTATAGACCAGCTGTTGGCCAACTACAGCTCTTTGAGTGTATCTGCAGGGCCAGGCAACAAGACTGCTTCCTTCAGTACTGCCACACATGTCCCATTTATTTTCCCTTAGTTTTCAGCTATGCTACATAGAAATATTCAATTTTTTTTCTCTCCCTAGTTCAGCAGATATGATACATCTTCTGTATGATGACAGAGTGTCTCAAGTGCTTGAGAATATTGCTCTCATGCCATTGGGATGACTTCTTACATTAACAGAAATGATAGACAGAAGAGATAATTGACATATGTGTCGGTTTTCTACCTGTAGAGGAGAGTAACATAGTTCATAATTGAATGGGGAGAGACAGCACGGAGTATACACAGGTAGAGTAAAGAATCAAAAGCATCAAAGTCTAATGTAAGGTAAAATACTATTCCCACCCTATTGCAATAATAGATTTCATTACTCTTGGTAAATACAGAAACAACGGTAATTAGGTACCTTGTATTCTTTTAGAATACTATTTCACCCTGTCAGAGCTTCTTTTCCAAGCTTACTAGTAGGATTTAAAGTATTTATTGAAGAGGAGGATTTAGAATGGAGGGGCTGACAAACAACAAAGGAGTTAAGTGTTCAGAACTGCACATGTTTTTCAGTTTCCAGTTACCCTTTCCCCAGTGGCATGGCAATAAGAGAAATTGTTGTTAGGATACTGATACATGTGCTTGAGTACATTCTATGTTCTCAAGATTCTATGTTAGGGTTAGATAGTGACTTTTTCTTCTGCTTCATGACTATCAAATGGGTATGCCTGGGAGCCAGAATTGGGGCTTCTGGCTAAATGCCCCCAAGATACTGGATCTTTTGCGTTTTGTTCTATCTTAGACTCCATTTGTTCCATGTTTGGTGCTAAATCAGGAAGCAAGCAACAAGATAACTTTGCAGTTGCATCCTGTAAGCCCTGAATCAAGATTGCATTTGTTACACTCCCATTTAATTATAGTTATCAATTATATCCTTCCCTTCCCTTCTTTTTCTTGATTCTTGATCTTTACAAACAGAATGATTTAAAAATGGGTTGAGTCGAATCAGTCAGTGAAGATGGTGATAATTAGCTATAACCACTAAAATCAAATTGCATGGAAGAGAAGAGTCACAAAGATCAAGGTCATATACTGTTATATATGGGAACAGTAATACCTTTACTGTTATTATTCAAATAACTATAAACATTTCTTGTTTGACATTGTTTGGTCTTGCTAGTTTTCATTTGCTTTTTCCTCTCATAAATAAGATATATCTATTTTACAGAGAATATATCCAAGATGGTCTACATGAAAGTGATATATTGGTAGATTGCCAATACTACGACAGAGAACATTTTAGCGTAATATTATCTACATTTTAGTCATTAAGTGAAGAGTACGTAGAACAGTGAGATTATAGTCAATTTTGGTCTTCCAATCCTTGTAATTCCTTCAATTTACCCTACTACAAAAAACAAATTTTGCAGTATTGGCGATTCAGGCCTGGTCTGCACATACCGCATGCCATACTGAATTTCTCTGCTCCAAGAACAGGGGCCCTCTTGCCCTCCAGGTGTTGTTGAATTCCTACTCCCATCATCCCCAATGCTGGCTCAGACCGAAGAATGTTTGAGTTGCAAAAACCTCTGACAGGCCACAACTTTCCTCACTTCTGATCCACTCTGGTGGCTCACAGTGGAATGTGTGGACTAGGCCCACGGGAACTTTCTGTTGTGTTTAATTGTATGTTGTGATACAAAAGGTACGCTTCTTATCTGTGATGGCTTATTCACATATCTACATAATCCCTCCATCATTCATCATCATGAAGAATATGCCTCATTTTTATGGGATTTTTATTTTCGCTAAACTTAAAGCTGAAAAATAATATGTGTATATCGCTGTTGTTGATGGCATAACATCCATGTTGTTCCTCTAGTTTTATTTAAAAATATAGAACTCTCAAAAGGTAGAATTAACTGAACCTTTTGATTGCTTTTTTGCTTACAAAAAGAACACTAGCTTTTCAGATAGAAGTCTATTTAAGCATTTTACAATAAGTCTTCAAACTGTTGAATACCCATGTGTTTGACAAAAATGTGTTTGCTAATGTTTACTAGAAAGAGATGTTCTTTATTGATGCATCAAATTTAAGTGAGAAAACTGTGTGTACATTCATCCTACAGCTGTTTTATTAAAAACACCCTCAAAATAACACAATTGAAAAAATGTTACCTGTCTGGAAAGGAAAGTCTATTTCCATATACTCATGCACACAGTATATGTGTGTGAATTGTATTGACATTAAGTGGAACCAATTATATCAGTGCTGATGTTATATTGCACTGGGCCAGTGAACAGATTCAGGATTCTAATAGTGTACCTCCTATCACGCTGCTCAACAGTCTTCTTGACTGGGCAGTGGCCAACCTGCTCAAGGCACTCTATGATGAGATTGATTATCTAGATCCATTCAGACTTCAGGAAGGTTCATGATATGGAAACCTAGAAAGAGGGAGACCCTGTTGAAACTCCAGGAAATCTTGGCATGGATCATGGTATTCTTCTGGGGTGGATGGTTCTACTCTAGCTTGGATGGCTGGCTCTAGTGTGTAATGCTTGGGGAATATTGTCAAGTTCCATGGATTCTCCATTATGAGGTTCCTTAGTGGTCAGTCTAATTTCCCATGCTGTTTAACATCCATATGAAACAGCTGAGTGGAGTCATCTGGCATTTTTGACTGCACTGCCATGAGGTTTTGAATTGTTAAATGCCTATGCGATACTAAAAATTTAATGTGGCTTAGATCAGCGTTCTGCATGTATTTTATTAATTAGATGTATTGAATGCAAGCAGTAGAAATACATCTAGAGTGCTATGCATACTCCAAGTTTACATATACTGTCAAGCTTCATAAGACCACCTCACTCCATGGCACACAGGGATGAAAGCCTTTGATTCAGTCAATATTTGCAGATAGTATCGCTGACACATCAGGAAAAAATGCCTTCAGAAAGCTAGGAAAAAAGAACTACAAGATAAAACCAAAGTTCTTATGTCACAAATAAGAAGACAACTTTAACATCCAATGCATATTGTATGGAATTCTTATTTTGAAATCATATTTATTTATTAACTGTTCTTTTAAGCAGCAATAACTGAAGCTGGTGTGGTGGTGGTGTGTGGTATATTCAAAAAGTAAAAAACTTAAATTTGACCTAGATGTCATTGAAATGATGAACTTATGCCTGAAGGCATAGATTTCAATTAGTAAATGCTCCTTCATCCAAATAAATAAATAAATAAGTTTACCAATTCATAAATAAATAATGAAAATTAACATGTCAGGAAAAAGGCTATGTTAGACACATTGTTTCTCACTCTGTAAGAACTTTCTCAGTGTCTGTAAGAAGGCATTTTTAATAGAGAGGAGCATTCATTCATGTGAAGCTCTTGCCTGAAGGTACAGTCCAGATAGAGTTTGCATTGTAAAATTGAGATACATATCCAAACATTCAAAAAGAAATATTGATGTTCTATATATCATGTATCCGTAACTTATGATTACACAGACCCTATTGAGGAAAGTAGTGATAGATAATGCTTTGCTTGTAGAAGTGACATAATTCAAGTCAAGATGGGCCAAGAACTTTCTGTGTTGTATCAACCCATCCATTAAGGTCTGAGAATCCTGTTATTATGTGCTATTTTTGATGTCTACATGATCCTATGAATGAACACCCTCCAAAATGTCCTACTGTTGACAGTCCTGCTCAGCTCTTGTAAATTCAAGGCTGAGGAGCTGAGACTTCCTTATGGAGTCAAACTATCTCATATTTTCCCTTCCTTTCTTTTTCTTCTGCTTTCAAATTTCCCTAGAGTGATTGCTTTTTCAGTGAATCTTTCCTTCTCATTATGTACCCAAAGAATGACAGCTTCATTTTTGACATTTTTGCTTCCTGAGTTTGGCTTGATTGGATCTAGGACCCAGTTGTTCATCTTTCTGCCTGCCAAGGAATTTGCAAAGCTCTCCTCCAGAACCATGTCTCAAATGCATCACTTTTCTTCCTGTTCTCTTTCTTCATCTCCAGCTTTTGCACCTATGCAGTGTGATTGGCAATACAATAGTGTGGACCTCAGTCTCCAGTGACCTTACACGTGACTTTTTTTCCCTATTCATTGCTACCCTTAGCCTTCTAATTTTGTGACTGCAGTCTCCTTCTGAATTGATGATTAAGCCAAGGTATGCACAATCTGTCATGATTAAAATTTATCCATTGTTGACCTTAAGGTTGTGTAATCCTACTGTATTCATGATTTTTATCGTCTTATTGTTCAGCTGCAGTCCTGCTTTTGCCCTCTCCTTTCATTTTCATTAGGATTCATTTCAATTCATTTCTGTTTTCTGCTAGTAATAAAGTATTATCTGCATATCTCAAATTATTGATAGATCATCCACCAATTTCCACGCTTTCATCTGACGTTGATCCAGCTGTATGGCAAATCCTAATGATGCTTTCTCTGCAGACAGGGAGATAAATACACCCTTGCATGGCAGCTTTAATATTGGAAGCCATTCTGTTTCTCCATATTCTGCCCTAACAGTAGCTTCTTGTCCATGGTATGGGATGATGAAATGGCACATCCATTTCTTTCAAGACCATCCATACATTCTCATGGATCCACACAGTCAAAGGTTTTGTTGTAGTGTGTGAAAAGTAGTACGATTTGGTTCTTGTTTCCTTATAATAGATACCCAAAGTATGTCAGCTTCAGTCTTAGTCATTCAACTTTACCCCTACCCCCACCACACACTCTCCTTTTTCCCCATGGACTTATGGTATCAATAGATATGAGCAGGGAGTTCACAGTTGCTGTGCTGTTTGATTCAGGATGCTCATTCATTTGACTCATTCTTGTCCAGAAGGACTACACTGAAATAATAGTAACGGCTATGGCTCAGCTTGTTTTATCCTCTGGAATTAAGAAGGGACATTTTATAATGAGTCGTTTTTGTGACAAAGTCAAGACTAATAGAAGGTATAATTACTCACCAACTCTGAAAATTCAGCCAGGTAGTAACACTATTTATGCTACTGAAATAAAATCAGCATCTTTAATGATTGCATAGTACCTAGACAAAAAGAATTTGGCCCCCAAAACCATGAAATTGGCTTACTTATAATGATACAATAATGCATAGTATTACCACAGTAATCAGATCTCCAATTTGACAGCTAGTGAAAGCCACCTTGAGTGTTCAAGCACTTCCAAATACACTTCCTGGAACTTGAAGCTCTTGAAGAGGGAAAAGTAGGAGTGAGGGAGCAAAAGTTTAAGGCACTCTTTCTTTTTCTTTCTTTTTTTTTTAACAAGAGGAGATGAATCAGTGACAGCCCTTCTGTTGTGCTGCTTGAAAACTTTCAAGAGGTTGTCACTGGCTGTCACACGGGAGATCACAAAAAGCAAACTCCAAGAAAAGATGAGAAAAGAGGAGGGACACAGGTGCAAAAGAGTCTGAAATTGCAGCAGAGAGGTCAAACAAGATGGCTGTCCCATATTTCCAAGAATCTCCATAGGAGGATTGAATCTGATCATCTATCAGCCATACTGTGCGTCGTTTCATTTACATTCTCCCACATGGATTTGGGAGGGTGGATTTGCCATGACATGCAAACTTGGCCATTGATATTTTTCTTGTGTGGCTGTTTTACCTGTGAAATGCTTCAGGAAGAGGCACGTGGATTTGGGGGCACTTTCCCTGCCCTCACATTCCCACCAGTACAACATCGCCAGAAGGCACGTTTATCCCTCTTTGCTGCATTTCCTTGAATGCCTAGCTTTCTCTTGCTTCAGCGTGGAGTTCCCTTCTTAAGGGATCATAATAAACCTCCCAGAACATAGAAGTAATACTTTGGACAGCAGCAACAGAGAATCAGGTCTTGCTACTCAGGGGCAGGGATTTGGACCATTACAGTCAGATTCCACTGTAAGTTTAAGTTTAATAGTAAATAAATACATCCTAAATTACTTAACTGCACCACAGACCAATAACTAGGATTTTATTTCATCAGCCTTCTCTTGATTCAGTCTAAAGGACTGAAGATTTTCAAATTGATCCAGAAAGAATGAAACTATAAAGCAGGAATGCACAACCTGTGACATTCTAGGTGCCAATTTCTTGCTCCTAGAAAATAAAGTACTATTGCACATTAGCTACCCCCGCTAAAGAAGCAGAGATGTGCATAGTCTTTAGCCACCATTCTCAGAAATCTTTCAGAGTTTTTATGCAGCATGATACAATTGTGAAAACCTGGAAACAAACACTTGGATCCTTTACTGGTTTTCTTCCCATGGAACACTTCAATTTTGCTAATGGAACAGGAAGAAAAAAACAACATCTGGATTCTGCTTTTAGTATTTTTATTTGTAATTATTATTTGTCTCTTGTCCCTTTCCCTGTCATTCCTGTCTCTGTTTTTAGTTTACGACCAACATAGAAATAATTATATAGATCTTTTAAAAGATCATTTTTAAGGAATAGAATTCTCCCAGACACCTGAGGTATATATTTTGTCATTTTATTTGCTGAAAGCTATCTACAAAAGTGTGTATTTTTCCTTCATTCCCCAGTAGATTCAGTGTGAAAATGTTTAGTTGGACAGATGGTGCTACATCTGGCAATGTATATGTTAACAGGTTAGCTGGCATTTATCTACATAAAAAAATAAAAACAAAATACCAGACATGAAAGATGCTAAAGAGCAGCCATGATTGTAGACTGAGATAGCTCAATTTGATCATTAAGAAATATATATATAGTCATTAAAAGTAAAATAAATAATTTTTGCTTTTTCTACATTGAAATGTGTACACTTTTAAGTGCTTTTAAAACATGAAAAGGGGAACTTTTTTATTTTATTTTTAAAAGATGCACAACATGAAGGCATAGCCAGAAGTTATTATTTTACCAGTAGCAACTCCAGCAGGCTGTATGGTGGGAAAAACCAGGCCATTCCATCAGCCTTTCTTGAAGAATGATTTTCCCTGTCATCTCTTCCCCTTCCTTTTTTCTTGTTCATCATGTCTTTTTCCACTGAAATCCTGTGGACAAGAATTGCTTTGTTTAATTGATTATATCTAAACTGCTCTGGAACCTTTTTGGATGAGGAACAGAATACAAATACTTCAAATAAACTGGGAATTTTATTCACATTCTCTTAAAGATGCACACATGCTATTATTTTAGCAAACCATATACTTTGGTTAAAGCTAGCCCAAATAAGTTGGTAAAGAGACAACTGTTTAATATGCTTTTTAAAAGTAATTGTTTCTCCATGAAGCTTACAGTCTCCTCATCAGATCCCAACGCAGAGCTCCTTAAGGCTTAAGTTCTATACCTGCTCAAACCTTCATTTGAGGAAAGTTCTTAGGACTGTACTGTTAATTTCTTGGATCAAGTTAAATCAAGAACTAACTGATCACATAATGCTGCTGCTGCTGCTGCTGCTGCTGCTGCTGCTGCTGCTGCTGCTGCTGACAGAAGAGCACAGTGCCTGTGCTACCAAAAAGTGGAGCTTCCATCTCTGGAAGCAGTAGTCTTAGGACAGGCAAACTGATCTCAAGAGACAGAGATTGTTAATTCACAGGTTTTGCTGCCTGAGACAGAAAATTTGTACAATACTTTCCCTGATGATAGAAATACATCAGCTCCTTGCCAGAGGTATGATAAATCTGCTGCTGGAGGCAGGACACGTCAGCCTGCCTGAGAATAGGTCCTGGCTGTCATCAACTTCTCTTCAATCATGGCTGGTCAAGCAAAGCTGTAGGATTATGCTCTGCTTAGACAGAAGTTTCGAAGATCAGGGGCTTCTGAGGATTCAGAGTCCTGCTGTACTACCACTGGCAGGGTGCAGGAATGATGGGGCAGTTTTTGCCTCCTCCTTTTCCTGCTTTTCCCTCTAGGTGGACCTTGAATTTGACCAGAGGAGGCATGCTGCCAGGGATGGGGCAATTACAGGAGGAACTATAGGATTCTCTCCCCCGCCCCCAGGGATGGGGCAATTACAGGAGGAACTATAGGATTCTCCCCCCCCCCACCCCCAATCCTGGCCTTTGTCCATCTCTGCTCAGCAGAAAGATGCCCCTTGGACCTCTCTGGCACCACTTTTGCAACCTTGAAATGTGGCTATACAATTTTGTTCAACAGAAGTTGCAAAGGGGGTGGGGTAGAAGGAAAAGTTAAATTTGTGGAGTTCCTTTCCCCAAAATGACTGGAGGGGGAAATTTAAACAATGCTATGATCCATCTCCACGGAGCTCAGGTATACTCTCTTATTCACATAACCCCTGCATAAAGAACATGTAGAAGAACAAGTGGAAGGGGCAGCAGAATCAGGCACATGATTGTCTTGCGAACCTGTTGTTGTTTTTTGAGTGTGTCAGCAAGCATGCAGATGGAGGCAATCCAGTAGACGACGTTTACTTGGACTTCTGAAAGGCTTTTGACAATTCCTCACCAAAGGCTCCTGAGCAAATGAAACAGTCATAGAATAGAAGGGAAAGTCTTCTTATGGATCACTAACTGGTTAAAGAACAGAAGATTGAGAGTGGGCATAAATGGCATAAATGACTATTTCTGCCAATGGAAACATGTCACCAGTGGAGTCCCACAGGGTTCTTCGTTACTTTGGAGCCTTTTTTACTCCATTTCAAATTAGGAGTAAGTGACCAAGTTTACTGAGGATACCAAACTATTTAGGATGGTCAAAACTGAAAGGGATTGTGAGGAGCTCCAAAGGGATCTCACCAAGCAGGACAATGGGCATCTAAATTTATTTATTTTATTTATTTATTAAAACATTTCTATGCCGCCCCTTGCCAAGGCTTCGGGGCGGCTTACAACATCAAATACAAAATACATTAAAACAATAACAATTAAAATATATACAGTAAAATAAAATAAGCTGCCCTGGCCAAATAAAATTCAATAATATTAACATTTAAAATGCTGCTTAAATAAAAAGATCTTCGCCTGGCGCCGAAAAACAAATAACAACGGCGCCAGGCGGACCTCTCTGGGGAGCGTGTTCCATAACTTAGGCGCCACCGCTGAGAAAGCCCTCCTCCGAGTAGCCACCCTCCTAATTTCCTTCACTGAGGGCTCCCGGAGGAGGGCCTCCCTGCCGATCTCAAGGGGCGGCTGGGCATATATGGACGTAAACGCTCCTTCAGGTAACCAGGACCCAAGCCATTTAGGGCTTTATAGGTCATCACCAACACCTTGAATTGGGCCCAGACTTCAATGGGAAGCCAGTGAAGCTGACGGAGAACTGGAGTCATGTGAGTATAACGTCCAGTTCCCGTCAGCAGCCTGGCAGCTCTATTTTGAACCAATTGAAGTATCCGGACCATCTTCAAGGGCAGCCCCACGTAGAGCGCGTTACAGAAGACAAGACGGGAAGTCACCAGTGCATGAGTCACTGTTGCGAGGCTGTCGTACTCCAGATAGGGGCGCAGCTGATGAATCAGCCGAAGCTGGAGGAAAGCGCTCCTCGCCGCTGCTGTTACCTGAGCTTCGAGTGAAAGCTCCGGGTTGAGGAGCACTCCCAAGCTGCGGACCTTGTCCCTGGGAGGGAGTGCAACCCCGTTCAGGACAAGGTTCAATTCACCTTCTCCGAAGCCCTAACCGCCAACCAACAGGACTTCCGTCTTGTCTGGATTGAGCTTCAGTTTATTGGCCCTCATCCAGCCCATTACCTCGGCCAGGCACCGGTTCAGTACAGCCACTGCCTCACCTGGATTGGTGGAAAACGAGAGGTAGAGCTGGGTATCATCACCTCCTGATGACCTCTCCCAGCGGTTTCATGTAGATGTTAAATAGCAAGGGGGACAAAATGGCAAATGTGGTTCAATATAAGTAAGTGTAAAGTAATTCATGCTGGGACAAAAACTCCCAATTACAAGTACACACTGATGGGATCAGAAGTAGCAGCAATGGAGTAGCAAAGAGATTGTGGTGTGGTAGTGGACAGCTTAATGAAAATGTCAGCCCAGTGCATGGCCGCTGTAAAAAATAGCAAACTCTATGCTTGGCATAATCAGAAAAGGAACAGAAAATAGAACTGCCATGTTATTAATAAATAAGTAAGTAAACAAATAACCCGACTTGTACAAATTCTTGGTGCAACCACGCTTAGAGTATTGTGTTCTGTTTTGGTCACCTCACCTGAATAAGGACATTATGAAATCAGACAATACAGAAAAGGGCAGTGAAAATTATCTAGGAGCTGGAGCATCTTTCCTATGAGGAACAGCTGCATTGGGAATGTTTAGCCTAGAAAAAAGGAGAGTAAGGGAAGACAGGATGGAAGTGTTTAAGAGTATACATGGAGTGGAGAATATGGAAAGGAGCCATTTTTGTCCCTCACTCACAACAATCAAACCCAGGACCCTTCTATGAAACTGAAAGTGGGGAGGTTTAAGAGAGACAAGAGAAAGTACTTCTTCACAGTTAAATTATCAAATGCACTGCCATGGGATGTAGTGGTGGCCAAAAATCTAGAAAGTATACACAAGGGATTAGACAGTTGTATTTAAGAAAAGAGTATGTGTGGTTATTAGCACTACAGGCTAAGTGCTAGCTTCTTCACCAGAGATGGCATGCCTGCATACATCATTTGATGAGGAGCTTGGGCAGGTGAAGGTATCACATCGATCCTGCTCAAGTGACCTGGGAGCAGCTGTTTGCCACTTTATATACAGAACGTTGGCCCAGTTGGAGCTTTGGTCTGATCCAGAACGGCATTGCTATGATTCTGTGTTCCTACATGGCTCTCCTAAACCTTCTTGAGTTCAGTCCTGCATATAATCTATATGGAATCAGGAACACTGCAAAATCCCATTGTTCTTCCTCACCTTAAGCATCTAAGAAAGTTATGTGAAGAGCGATAGAATATCGTACTACTTTGATCTGACTGGGCATAGAAAGTCTTACTTTGTTATGCCTCCTGTTCTAGTGTTCTAGACTCATTGTAGCTAATTCCTAAAGAGCTAGGTTTATACTTATAGTGTGCATTTGAAGTTACATTTATTTTTTATTTTCTTAATGATGTTCTCTTAGTTCCTTAGTGCCTATTTATAATACATTTTAAATGTAAACATGCTTAGTTAGGCACTTTATAACAAAGGTTCTCTGAAAAGTTCAGCAAATGTTATTAAAAAACCACCTTTGTTAAAACAGTCCAAAAATAAAAATTTTAATTTTCCAAATTTAAAAACCAGTTAAGGGTAAATTATTTCAGAGGTGATAAATTTCATCTGGGAAATATCTGGCAAATATGTCTCAGCAGGTAACTATCATTCTCCTCTTCCTCCTCTTCCTCCTCCTCATCATCAAAGGGTCCAGAATTAAGGACTAATTAAGCCACAACCACTGTGAACAATTCCACTGGACAGCAGTGAGGCAAAGCAATGATAGCTGGTCATCTACTATCACAATGTGTCATCCACTGGCCCAGAGATGGTCCTAGTATGTTCTTTTGAGTTCACCAAATAATTTTTACCTTCCTTCTGGCTATCATTCCATCTCTTTCCTTTCTGTATAACAAGCCATGGCATGAGCTTTTGCTATTAAGATTTAGGACTTTGAGGTATCTCAATCCAGGGGATAAGCAAAAGATTGCAGAAATCCATTATGGCATTGACAGAGTTGCCTGTAATACCAGGCAATAAATCCACAAGGAAACAAATAGGATCCATCTGGTGCATTATAGATCATACAAGCAAGTCTTTCCATCCTTGCAGAAATCAAAGATCACAATAACCTATAAACTTGGCTAATCATAAAATAACAATTTCAAACTTGTCCTCCACCTAGAGTTGCACAAGGGATTTATTTGTTCAGCATAGATTCTGAAACTAACTGACCTGATCAGTACCTCCTAGACTAATATGTGTTCTGGAATTGAGTTTTCTGAAATCCACACTTGAGTGAATTTTATGAAGTGGTCTGAGGGCTACCTTGAGCGGAATCCCCCCCCACACACACACAGGTAATAGTAGCTCCAAGCAGTTAAAAAGCATGGCTACTGCAGTGCATCTTGAAAATGGGGCCACAAATGTCTCTTGTAGTAATTGAATGGGATGATTTTCCATCCCTCCCAGGAACAGCAGACAGAAAAAACAGATGGCTAAGCTATTGGGGAATACACCCCCCCACACACACACACACACAATCATACCATTCCCTGGGAAATATAGCACATTGAAACATACTTATCATGGATACTGAAATCCCCAAGGTCTCCAACTTGAACCCAAAACCATTCCTCCTTGCTCAGAGATTTTCCTATGCAGGAAGTGGAAGATGGACTACATGTGCGCATTCACAAGGACTAGCAGCTATGTGCCTGCATGTGTATTGAGCAACACAGGCCTACAGTAACCTTTAATCTAACATGTAATATCCATATAGAAAATCTATGCACTGTGCTTTTAACCAAAATGGAGACTAGCTACTTTTACAATGAGGAAATTGCCTCAAATACTCATTGAAGCACAAAACCGTCTGAGAATTTTTTGATTTAATTTCTCAAAACATATGGGTGTGCATGTGTTGCAGAGGATGGAGGGGAGGTCTTTTTTTAAATTGTACCCATAACGAATAGAGAAACCCACTTCTTCTTGTGGCACTGAATGCCATAGTTTAGCTATGTGCTGTGAAGAAGTCCTGAATCTCTCACTTTATGGTGTGACCCCAGGTTCTTTTATTATGGGATAGGGAGAAAAAAAATTCTTCACTTTCTCCACACTGCATAATTTCAAACACCTCTATCATGCTTTCCCTTGCTCACTCTTTTTGTAAGTTAAACAATCGCAGTTGTTTACCCATTCCTCATAGCGGATTTGCTATCCCCCCTCACCATTTTAGTAGTCTTTCTCTGTGCTTTTTCCAACTCAGTAATGTCCTTTTCAGACCAGAACTGTATGTAACATTCTAAGTGCAGCTGGGAAGTATGATCCTGGCAGCTCTATTTTCAGTTCCTTTCCTAATTAAGCCTAATATGGATTTTGCCTTTTTTCACCAGCAGCTGTGAACTGCGCCAGAATTCTTATCAAGTTCTCTGCCACCATCCCAAGATCCCTTTCTTGGCTAGTCACTGCTAGCTCAGATCCCAGCAGCCTAAACTTGAAGTCTGGATTCTTTATTTCTTTTTTGGCCCCATCCTACATGACTTTACACTTGTTTACACTCAAGTGCATTTGTCATTCTGATGCACCTTCTCCAAGCTTGGAGAGATCCGCTTGAGCTTCTCACAGTCCCTTTTGGTTTTAACCATATACATTGCTTGCTGTGATGAGCAAACTTGGCAACTTCACTGCTTACTCCTAATTTCAGGAATAAGTTTATGAACTGGCTGTAAAGTTTTGGTCCTAATATTGAAACCTGCAGGTTCTCTCTCTTTACATCTTTCCATTAGAAGAAATTACCATTTATTCCCATGTCTCTGCTTAATGTTTGGACAACCACATGTTGGAGATTACAAGAGCAGAGCCAGCTGGAGCCAAGGGCCAGTCTAGATGGCCCAGGAGACCCTTCTGACTTGCGTTTTTTCTATGCTTCTATGCTCTTTAACTGGTTACTGATCCATAACAGTCCCTTCCACCTGCCCTTTTCCCATGACAGCTAAGTTTCCCCAGGCGTCTTTGTGACTGTCTCTGCAGCCCCTGTGCTGCTAGCCAGCTTGTGTCCTACTGGTGGTATTCCTGACAGCATCCCATGCTTCTCCATCCAGAACCAACATTGATTCTTTATCCAAGGTATTGGGATAGTGACATTAAATCCATGGAGTGCCACATATGTATGAAAAACCCACATCTGAATCACCTCTGTAACACGTTAAGGTACCCACTCCTCTCTAAATACCAAACTTTGGAACAGTTTACATCTTTTAATAAAATGTTAATAGAACATTGCAAACTGTTCAGAAACATTTAGAGTAGAAGCTAAAGGAAAGGTGCAAGCTGATGAACCATTTCTCTGTCAGTGGTCTGTATTCAAGCTGTCTTTACTTTGTGAAGTATGGTATATCACAGCAGATTCAGGCTTATCCTATGGAAAAAATCAAGAAAGAGCACTGAGAAAATGCTATTTCCATGCAACTGAAGTACTGCTTTGAGGTAAGTTTTTGAGTTCCCTGTATCTAATGACTAACCATACTCCATTTATTGTGATAAAAATGATCATTCGGAGATGCTCCAAGCCTTGTTCTGGTTGTGGTGCTTTTCTGCGTGGGTGTGTTGTGCAAAGTACAGATGTGTTCCTCCTATACATGCCAATATAACTCATCTTGATATAAAAGTCTGAAGATTAACTATGTGGAAAGCTGTGGTCAAACCTAGGCAGGGGTATTGATTTAACCACAGTTATCTGCCTTGGTCTTTTATTTACTACAATGGTATATTGTAAGACTTATCTCAGGTGAGCTGTCTTGCTGTAAAAATTCATGTCTTTCCCCATTGTAGCACTCACACTTGTTACAAGAGACAGAGATGAGCGACTCTCTAGGTACTTGAAAAGGCAACATCAAAAATGACTTTAAATCCAATATACAGCCTGAAGTTAGATGACCGAGCATTTCTTTTCCCTGCTGGCACTGCATAAATTACACTTTGTCATGTGTATAGTTCAAGCACACTGAGACTTTAACTTCACCTGTTCCCCCTCGTCAGTGAAAAGGAGTACATACAAAATACACAATAAACTTTTGAAAATTTTACATAATCATTCCAACATGAATGTATTAACTCTAAGTACCATTTAAATCTCCCTGAGCAAGGCTTGAGGCTGGAGGCCAGGATCTGTTACAATTTTAATCAAATCGTAAGAGTTTACAAAGTCATTTCTTTTTGTTTTCTTCTAACACTTTTGCTTTTTTGAGTTTGTTGCTGCTCTGTATTTATTACAGCTGAATTGCAGCCAGAGACTTCTGAATAACAGTTTTTAGCTTCTGAACAATAATATGTGGTAGGTTAGACTGAGACGCCGTGTGTTGTCTAAGGCCACCCAGTGCATGACAAAGATGTGTAATGATTGGAACCAAGATTTCCCACATCCAGGCCCAACAGTGTGGCACTGTATACCATGCTAGCTTATGTATGCAGCAGGCTTCCTCATTTCCTTGTACAGTAAACCAAATTTTTACAGTTTCCTGCAAAAATGAATGTACTGTTTGCCCTTGAGTGCAGCCTTGTTTATCTAAGTGGCCTTAGGATATCCAGTTTTAATAGGGTTCTATTGACTTAAAGCTTCATTTAGCAGACACACTGTGAATTTGGGTAACGACTAGGATTTTAAGCATGAATTGTTGCCAGTCTTGGCTGGCTTCCCAATAGGAAGTGCCCACTTCCTATTCACATTAATGTAAAATCTTTTATTAATTTTATTGGGTCTGGCAGCTGCTTTGTCATGAATGTACTTACTCCCCCTTTAGCTGAAGAATATCCACTAAAAAGGCAGGGAAAGCTGGGGCAGTGGGGAAAGCGGGTGGGAAGTTGTGATAGAACGAAGAAGGCAACAGAAGCTGGATTTTGGGAGGGAGAGCACATCTATGCTATGCAGGTAGAAGTCAAGTCGAGGATACCTGTATGCAATATGTAATTGCTTTGTCTGCATAGTGGTCAAAGCAAAAATCTTTGAGAGGAATAGAGGTCATCTGAGCGCCCTTTTGCAGCCTTGGAAAGCAGCCTCATTAGTTCTTTGTGTGGTGGAATAAGATAAAATCCCACTCCCAGGGTTGCTGATGTATCTATGTCTTTAGGAAGAGGAACTCAAAATACCCTATAGTCCCTGGGATTCTCTAGAGGGCCATAGGATTGCCACGAACATAATGCCATGCTTTAGGATTTTGCATGGTTTTGCTTTCAGCTTAATGTCTTTAGCACCTTGTTAGGCAAAGATGACATGAAAGGGATTATTTTCTAGAACAAAACCAACAACTCTGCTTCACCAATAACTAAATTTGTGTAGAAGATTCAATGCAATCTCTACATGTATATGTGAAGAACTCCTTTATTATGAAAATTCTGCTCTGTAAATTATAAAATATATTTGTAGAATGTGAGTGAAAATTGAAATGTTCCCAAATGTGAAACTGTAGTTGACCTCTTTGTGCTGTAATGTCCATGCTGTGTTAACATAACCAATAAAAATTGCTCTATAACCAGATTTCAAACTATAGTGAAGCAATATTCGCATTCCAAAGCACTTTTGTAAATGGAAGAAAAGAGCTTTTACAGCAGGTGAACTGCTAGCTTTAGGGAACTGTCATTCACTGTAGACATGTGAGTTGATTTTCTAAAGTTCAGTAAGCTCTCAACAAATAAACAGATAATAAGGCAAGCAGGACCAGACTGTTCCTGCAAGGAAGAGTTTTTAAGATTATCAGGTCAAAATCCTCTATTCAAATGGAGGAGTTGATGAGATGGTCACTGAAGTGATAGAAAGAGATAGCTTGTGCAGAGATTTCCTGGGAAACTACCAAATTCTCCTGTAGGGGCCACATGATACCAGCAGAGGGTCAAATGTTTCTGGTTCACCTTTGTGTTGGCATATGACTGTTGAGTAGATAAAACATACATATGTGCATACATTTTTGTCAGTCCTTTTTTGAACTTAGTCCAGATTTTTCATAATAAGGCAGTATTGGAATAGAAATTAAACCATTTTCTGAGTTCCTGGATTGTATAGTCAGTTTTAGAGAGTACTGAACCTTCTCTTGCATGTAATGGAAAAACCCTTTGAGGAAGGGAAACTGTAACCCCATATTTGTAATCAGTCTTAAAGAAGCAATTGTTTTCTGGTCTATAGATGCAATTTGCTTTCATGTCCTTTTTAGAAAAACATAATGGAGTTCCCTCTATTTTCCTTCCTTTTTTTCTTTTATCTCTTCTACTCTCTTGTCACACCTATATGTCAAGAGGCATGAAATAAGGAAGAGAATTCAACTTCAGCACTTCAGTGTATTCACAGAAGATGAATGTTGTTCTGTAGCTATGAAATATCTCTATTCCTTTCCAGTTGGAATTTAGAGTAACCCATCAGCTACTCTTATGGTTTCTTCTATACTGTGTGGTTGGCACATACTCCCTCTGCTTCTTGGACAAAGTTCAGTAGACAGTCACTATAATAATCAGCTCCCTCTCAGTGCAAGCCAAGGAACTGAAGACTTGCACATTAAAACCCAACAAATAAATCTCTTGCTCATAGTTAACATAGTCAAATTCTCCCATTTACAATCAGGACCACTGTGGAGTTTCTAAATGACACATGCTTAAAGTTCTACTTAGCTCTGTATATTTGAAAATAACTGGCCATTGTTTTTCTCAGCATCATATATGTCAGGGGTGGCCATATCGAGGCTCGGGAGCCGCATGTGCCTCTTGGATTTATTTTGCGGCTTGTGGCTTGCCTGCGGGCATCCACTTGCCACTTGCCGCATCTTGCTGACACTGCCCGTTTGCTGCTTGTTTCCTGTGCCACCACCTGTGGGTGCCTGCTTGCGGCTCTTGCACATCTGACATTTGCTGTATGTGGCACATGCATTGACCAAGTCTGGCTACCCCTGATATATGTGCTATAGCTTTGAAAAGATTTCTGGTGCAGTTACAGCAAGTGTTGTCAGAGTGTTGGGCTGGGTCTTGGAAGATCTCAGTTCTAGCCTCTACTATGCCATGGGGCACCCTGGCATGCTTTGGACCAGTAATTGGCAGTGTGCCCCACCTTTCTCACAGAGTTGTAATGAGGAAGAATTGGAAAAGAAGAGGGCCAAGTGAGCACCTTAGGTTCCTTGCAAGAAGGGAAAAGGCAGGGTACAAATGCAATATTAAAGTGAAGCAAAAGGACTGCAATGATCCAGAATGTGGCATAGCTTAAAAACTCCAGAAATTGGTATTTCAAGCTTCTGTGCAACATTTGGATCAAAAGGCTCCTCTGAGTGGCTAGGTTCAGCTTTGTAGGATTAGTTCTATGTCTTCACTTCACTCCTCAGTTTCCCAGTTTTTCTTCATTTCTGTTTGATTTAGCCTCCCAATGCAACCTAGCTAGACTCCTAACACTACAAATAAACCTAGCGGAAGGGAAACAGTGGGATGCAGGAAGATTTGTAGAAGAAAATAAGCCAAATCCATGGAAAATTTTATGGAAATAGTTCAACTGCTGATTGCATTCAGTAAATTCAACAAGTGTAGACTTGGGAACACAGATTTGGAAGAGTTGCATGGAATTCTGCCTTACATGGATGTATAAACAGAAGTTTCCTCCTGCCTGAATGCTGTAGTTTGCATGAAGAAGTGAACAAACTGCCAGAGGAGATATTAATTCCTCAGAATACTTCCAGATTCTCTGAGGGAAGCTGTCAAAATATTACCTGCTGGAATCATTTTAAGTTGTGAAGTTTGCTATCTTAATTCAGGCTATAACCGTAGGAATGTGTGAATCAGGAAAGACTGACCTCATTGAAGTTCTCTTTTTCTGCAAATCTTGTTCCAAGTTTCTATTGAGTTGCAAACTTCCACATGAATTCGTGCTTCTCTCAGTAGGCAATTTTCGCCCATTGACTGAACTATGCATGCATTTTTAAAATGTACACATTTTTTCAACACAATTTCATTGTCCCAATCACAAGTTATCCTCGAGTCACATTTGGTTTTGGGAGCTACAACATTTATTTATTTTGATAAATTCTAGTCAGATAGGAACTTAAATGAATTTCTTTCCTTTACCTTGGTATAATCACTTCAGTTTGTAGATTAACCAATGAAAACTTCAGTTAATTAATTTTTGAAGACAAATGTTGAGCTACGATTATTAAAATTAATGAGGCAGGTGTCTTTTCCTTATTAGTTTAATACATTAGAACCCAAACAAAGACTGAATGGAAAAATGCAAAGCTGGGCCAAAATCCCCAATCTTACTTTAACAAGATATTCATACCCTATGAAAAAAGGAGCAGGATATTTGCTTTTCAAGGGAGAGAGAATTTCTTTGCAATTTGGAGGAAGTGGTTAGCTTACCTTATATTTATAAAGAAACCTTATTTTCATGGGATTTTTATTTTCTCTTTACCATTTAAAAAACGCCTAACTGCTTGTAGTGGCAACAAGGATGCTCTGAGCTACTCCTGGAATGCTTTTCCCAGGCAAGAAGACTGATGTGAGATAAGGTACATGTGTCTTTCCAATCAAAACGAGGTCATGGTTGTACATCATTCAAATGTTCAAATATTGGAAGGTATGTGATAAAGAAAGAGGCTCCAGATTGTTCTTGTTGACACTCTGAGTACTGGCAATAGCCATTTAAGTGTTAAGCAGAAGGTAAGCAAAATAACTTGCCACCCTACCTTGCAAAATGAGACAAATGATTTCTGGCCCCTGGAAATCTGAAAGTTAGGGGTAATTCTCCTATTTCCAACCTTTAGGAGAGTGTTACTTTCCCTTCCCAAATTACCAAAAAGAGAAAGAAGGAAGGGAGGGGAGGGGAGGGGAGGGGAGGGGAAAAAGCTTTGCTGAATTTTCAGCTTTACTGCAGAAGAGTAATCACCTTTCTGTGGTAGCTCCTGTTTATTACATGGGATGATACATTGCAAAATCTTCAGTATTTCAGAAGTAGGGTGGGGTAATATGCAAATAGATTTACATTCTATCTATCTATCTATCTGTAATATTTATATACCACTTAATTAAACAAAATCTCCCAATGATTCACATATAATTTAACATTCTAGATTTATTTTTAAGGTCATCAGGTACCATATACAGGTTATAATTACATGTGATCAGGGTTGGTTGCTTCAGATGAATTCCTTCTAAATGACAATTATTCCAATGTTTAAACAAATATCTGAAGCATTATTCTTGTTTATGTGAGAAAAGAGTAACAGAAAATATATTATATACATAGATACACACACACACACACACACACACACTTTTTAACTATAATGTGTTTAACAGCCCTTTGACTGTACATTGCACTTTCTTCAATGTATAATTTTTCTCCATTAACCATTCACTACAAACTAAACAATATCTGGCGTTTGCTGTTCAGAAATGCCAAAGTTATAATCAAAACAATTTTGCTTTTATACTCATTTGTCCATCATTCCTAGGCAAATATAGCAATTTAATGGGCGGATCAGCATGATTACTCCTCAAATTGTTTGCAATATGTCGAACTTTCCATTATAAAAGGGCCTTTCCCCCTGTTAAATTAACTGAATATTCAGTAAACTTTCGCAGCTTGTTTCTGTTGAGTACACTCTCTTGTGTGCCATAGTATCTGTGCACCACTTCATATGTTACAGTTTTGTACATTAGCCCATCGATCTGTGTGATTTCAAGTAATCTGTCATGCATGTTGATCTCCAGGTAGGAAAGTATAAAATAGCTCTAAACTGCAGCATTCTTCCAGTGTCACATTTTTAAAAAAGAATGAGCTCCATCCACTATTGCCTGTGAGTCATTTTTCTTTCTCTTGCACCTGCAAGATGAACTTTGAACACAGGAGGAAGTTTTTCTTTTCTAAAATAACCCTGGAAAAGAACAAAAATGCTTATTTCTGGAACAGGATTGGTCAGTAAAGCATCCTTCTGCCTTGTTCCAAAAACATGTTGGCTTATCTCCAATTGTTTTCAGAAACGGAGGTTTCTCACCACGCGAGCGGTGGATTCCTCCATAGCTTTGTGTGGGGAATCCAGCTGAGGGAGAGGAAGACATTCAGTGGCTATTTCCCCACATTGGTCTGGAGATTCTGTTCCGTCAACCCTGTGCTGACACTGGATCAATATGACATGACTCAATCCAGACTTTTCAAAGTACCCTAGGACTTGCATTTTTTTAAAAAAAAAGCTGAGAAAATTTGCACAAATTGAGGAGTGGAAGCCCGAATTTCACATATATGTGACTTAACTGTTCAAGAATTCAAGGTGACCAAGATGGAGTCTGTGAATTATGCAATGAGAGGGGGATGCTTCCATACTTCTAATGTTAAATGCTACAGTAAAAACAACAATGTGTTGAATCTAATGACTTGGCTCCAATTCATGTAAAACACACTAGAGGTACACAGTTCTCAGTTGCAAATTTGTACAAATACTTTGGAACAAAGTTGCAGAAACAAAACACCACTTTTGGGCCTTGGGAACAAGTTTTTGAGTTGTGCACATCCCTATCTTTCTGCTAACATGCAGGCAGCCTTAAATACTACCCAATGCATATGGTAGATGGATGACACACAGGATAAACTTACATTGAAAATTCTCCTTACTTTGAGGTCAGGTTTTTGAGATTTCCTGAAGATGTTCTAATGGAGATCACTGATAAGGGAAAATACACAGTTCTACTCCATTGAAGAAAGAAGTGTGGAAGACAGAAGCCAAAATTGTTTTGTTCTTTTCGGAAGTACAAGTATCAGTTGAGAACTAGGGATCTATTGATATTAGGCCATATGAAGCAGAGAGCAGATAACATGGGTCAGACGTAATAATGTCATGCCTTCTTAGCTGTAAGTACCTACAAACTGTATTGCTGCATCACAACTGATGAGCACTGGAGGGCTCTGGCTATGTCTTGGGAAAGTTAACCTAATCCAGTGTCCTAGGACATCAAGCTGCTAGTGGAACACATGTTGATAAGAAGGTTCATTTTACAACAAGAACGGTATCATCATCTGATAATATCTAGACATCATAAGCTCATAATGAACTCAGCATGTTGGTTTTAAGCAAGATAGGCGGGCCCATACGGTGTTTTATGCTCTCTAAAATGAATTGGTTTCGAGTCACACCTTCAAGCTTCTGCAACTGTGCATCTTAACAAGCCTTTAATGGTTTGAATAGTTCATTAGAGTCAATAGCACATCATCTTTCTGATTATGTAGCTCATGAAATACACTGGGAAGCTGGGAATTTGAAGTAATAAGTATTTGAATATAGATAGAACATTAATTTTGATGCCGTTTCAGAAAAATCACTCCTATTCAGAAGGCACAGAAGTATTTGCTTAATATTAAGTGTTTTTTCCCCTCCACAGGGAATAGATTAAGTGCAGGCATAAGTGATTTGCTGATCTTGCACATTTAAATGCCAAACTGGCAGCTCAGACCAAGTTGATTCCAATGAAATCAGTGAGCCTCAATTTAGATGTATCTGTGTTTATGTGTATATTTGAAATATTTTGTTGTAATTAAATATAGCCTCCTTTTTATTTGTATCTTTAAGCTTCTTTGCATTCATTTTTTCACAGTACAGTGGAGCTGAATTAATTCCTGTGGCTACCCAGACAGAAATCACCAGTCATGATCATTGAGGTCTGATGTTTATTTAGGCCAGCACTGGCCAAAGATCATATGCAAACTTACCTGGTATGGATGAACCTTGTAGACTAAAGAAGTCACTGTGCCTTTTTTGGCTAAGAACAACTTTGTTCTCATGGCACACTAAACCACAGTGGCTATGAAGCCACCATAGCTATGAAGCAATTATAGCTTAGTGTCTTGTCTGAACCCAGCATGCTTCCTCTGGGTGGTTTGTCCATGGCTACAAAGCCAGCCCAAGACATCATGGCTTCTTGTAGGTTTTGTGTGATCTTCCTTGGTTTATCATACCAACAGTAGTTTCCATGGTCTCAGGAATATTTGCTTGTGAACTATGCAACAAGAGTGGTGAAAAACTGTTTTGCTCTTGTTTTTCCAGGCAAACTCTTGTTTTTCCAGGCAAGGTGTGCTGAGCAACAGATTGAGCTAAAGGTGCCAAAACCACCTTTCATTCTACACTCTGTCCAGGGCAACTGTTTGTTAAGCTGCTGGCCACACTAGCCATCATTCTTCCAGGGTAATGCTTTCTTCCACCAACACTTCTTCCTTTTCTCATTTCTTGGTGATAATATTTTTCTGTTCTCCAGCCATACGTTCTCTGCACTCAATGGGCTTTTTCTGCTACATGTAGTGTAGATGCAGGCACTGCCTCTCCCTACCTCACTCTGTTTTCCTATGCACAGTGGAAACTGAACCCCAGTACAAGCATACAAAAAGGCAAAGATCTCATGTTCTTGGTCTCCTTACAGAATCCAGATGTTCAGACACTTCCACCAGAAGTGCTTCCTGAGTGGTCCCCATGGTTTGGCTAAAACACAGTCCTTGCTTCCACTCCTAGGTGCTCTAATGCAGCTGTTCTTCCTGACATCTGTTCTTTCCTGCTTTGAACCAGTTCATTCCTAACTCTTCCCACCTGTTTTCAACTCCTAAATAATTCCCCTCAACTACTCAGCATTTTTTTTACCACACACACGTCCCATCCAACATGCTCTGTCTCCCTTCAGTCTTGCCTTCCTGTGTACTCAGCGCAAGCTGTAGAGGAACCCTGCACCATATGCAATCGTCGGTTCCTTAGAAGTCCCCCATCAATGTGTGATACGAATTAATGCTCTACGAAATCCCTTGTAGCCATCGGAGCCAAAGTGGTGCTCTTCTCGTGATAGCCCATTCGCCATGCACTGAAAAGGAGAGCTTTTGTAACAGATGTTTTGGGTTCTGCTGTTTGCTTGTTTTTCAGTACGTGTGTGTTTGCTAAAGCAGTGCTGAATATTGCTGATTTATTTTGTGGGTAGACAGAGGCCAGAGCGAGCAGTTAGAAGGACAGTTGTGGGGGAAATCTCAGGTGGAGAAGGAAGGGATGGCTGCAGTTTGGCCTTAAACATGACAATGATCCTGATGAAATTAAAGGTCAAAGCAAAGCCAAACAGACCAAAAGAGGTTTACCAAGGTCAGATGGTGAAATGAAAATGAAGTAAAAGTTTTCCATGGAAAATAATACAATCTAAAGTGATTTTCTCAGATACATATTTATAGGAAGGAATTTCCCCTCCATAGCTATTATATTGGTAGAGGTCAACTGTGACCTCTGATTTCATTCACAGTAATGCACATGCATATAAGGCCCTTGCATCTCTGTACATCCAGAGAAAGTATCTTTAATTTAACAGTTGTCATCAGCACTCCTTTATAAATCCTTTTTTCTGAATTGTTGCTCTTAACATTTCAGTAAATGCCATGTAATTAGTCTGATGCAGATAAAGGTGTTTCTGGAAAGAAGGGTTATGAACAATCTTTCATAAATGATGGCTTCATTCACTTTATTCGTATTTTTAAACTCACTTAAAATCTCTCACAGCAATATTCACCCACCCTTGACTTGTCCACAGTTTGCTATGTTACAGCCCGGAATTGAACAACTTTATCCCAGAGTTGTTGTGAGAGCTTTTTAATCTTCATGATGCTGTTTGTTTAGTTATTCTCTCCAGCACACTCAGGAGCTTTCCAAAGCAGGTGTATTGAATCTGAGATCATGTGGCACTACAATTGCACACAGGTGGACTCCATTTAACTACTTATACTGATATCTGGCTGCAGCGGATTGCCCTAGAGCTTATTTAGGCATGTCACAGCCAAGGGGGTAAACACTTATGAAACTAACAAGTGCCAGTTTGGTTTGGTTTACTGAACTATTGTGCCATGCCAAAACATATCTGCATCTTCACTGTGTAAAGTATCTCGCATATACTTGTAGTAATAATGCCAACTTAATCCATTTCAGTTCCAGGCTGTAATACAATAAAATGTGGGAAAGTCAAGTGGGAGGAAGATAAATACCTCTGCAAGGCACTGTACATATCAATAAATCCTAAAATTAAAGCTTTGCTAATTGTAATCTCCAACAAGAGGGAAAGAGGAAAAAAGATCTTGCCAAATGTTCCATCTGTGAAGGGATGACTGAATTACAAAGCTACTTTCAAACTGTGTTCATTGATGAGTTTGGAGCAGATCACCTTCTTCTGAATTTATTGTGGATTAGGTTTGAAGAATCTGTAGCACAGCTTTCTACCAGCTGTAAGCTTTGTAGCTTGGAGCCAGATTAGTTTGGGTTTAGTTTAGAGGGGAATAAAAGTCACTTTTTTCCAAAACACACTATTATTAAATGGCAGTCCTTTGACAGGTCTTTTGCAGGGTTTATTGAAACCTCGCACATTCATGAGAACAGGTGATAAAGGGAATCTTTTGAGCACAGTTCTGAAAACCACTGAGAAGGTATCTTCAGCTGTATTAAAAGCTTGGTTGGGTTGGGTCCCAAGCTTGAGCTTTGAGTTATTGGGTAGCATATCACTCAGTAGTGATTAATCCTCAAAGACTTTGACAAGGTTACCATTTTCATATGATGTAAAGAGTACTTTGTATGGGCTCCATCTTCTGGGTATATGTCTCAAAATCTCTTTTCTCATCTGTCTACTTAAACAATGCTATTAGAAGAATTTTCTCCTTATTTTAGAAGTACTAATGCTTATAGGCAGAAACAAAATGCTCATCCACATTTATAAGAAATATGAGTAAAGCATTCTAATATAAATACAAAAGATTTTTTCTTGCTTTCTGAAATGTTTCAGCTTAATTGCTACATCAAAATAAATAAATCAGTACTCCCAACAGGATCTTGCAGTCTTCCCACCTGGATTTGAGAGATGCATGAATAAGTCCAGTGAGACATTAAAGGTGTCACTTTAGTTGAAAAAACTTCTTCATTGTGGTCTCTGTACATCACACAGTGTAAGACCTAGATCAGAAAAAAATTCTATAGCTCCGTGTCGGGGAGTGGATGGGAGCCCAAGTCCCTCAGTTCCTTTTCAACTGCACTACAGTTGTAAGAAGGGACTGCAGGTGGTACAGTGGTTTAAACCGCTGTGCTGCTGGGCTGGTTGATCGAAAGGTCGCCAGTTCGAATGTGCACAACGGGGTGAGTTCCTGTTGCTTTGTCCCAGCTCCTGCCAGCCTTGAAGTTCGAAAGCATGCAAATGCAAGTAAATAAAAAGGTGCCACTTCGGTGGGCAGGTAACAGCCTTCTGTGCACTTCGGTGTTTAGTCATGCCGGCCACATGACCACGGAGACTGTCTGCGGACAAACACTGGCTCCCTCAGCCAGGAAACGGAGATGAGCACCACCCCCTAGAGTCAGGCATGACTGGACATAATGTCAAGGGGTAACCTTTACCTTTTTACCTTTACAATTGTAAGGCTCAAAACTTTAAGCTTATAAAATGATACCTGCTGAACTAGTAATCCAAAATTAGCATCAGTAAGCTACATGGTGACATTTATGATTGTGGCAAATTTCAGACTGATCCAATTAGTGAACCAATGGTCCTATTTATGTCAATTTTTAAACGTGTGTGTAATATATTTCTTCAAATTGTTTTGAGATTATTCATGTATTTTACCTGCTATTTTATTGTTCATTTGTTCTATTATGTACCTTGGGTTGTGTGTCTTCAAGGCTGATTGAGGTGTACTCCCTCCCCAAAAAAGCACACCCCTTAAAATGAAGTCATGAGTATAATTAGGTAAGATTTTATAACACTACATTCTACGTTACTTATTTATTATATTTTAAATCTGCCTACTGAAGCCTGTTGTCTGGGTGGATTGTAAACAGGGAAAAATACAATTTAGAGAACTGATATGAATGAAAACAAATTCAAATATATTGGGAAGAGGGTGGGATTACTAGCACTGCAATTATAAATTCCCTTTGCAAAAACTAGCAAAGCCTCTGATTTAAAAAACTTTCAGATTTGAGACAGATGTCTCAAGTATCTCATACTGGTTTAACCTCTACAAAATTCAGAGAAGGTCCCTACAGCAATGCTGTGAGGTTTGGAAATTTAACAAGGCAGCACAGATGAGAAAAATGTACATATGGAGGCTTCCTTGCTGGTCCCATTCTTCTCATCTGCATTTTGGCTCAAAAGACCAGTGGAAGCTGTGTCTGCATGGACGCGAAGGGAAGCACAATTTGTGCCATTGCACAGCATCATCACAGATCACACTGCATGTCTGTTAAGGCATGAGCCTCAGCTTCCAGTTTCCTGACGTGCTGGCCTTAAATCAGCAATCATTGTTTTTTTAATCATTGAAATATATATGTATCAGTCAGTTCCAACCTAAATAGATTTATGAGCTTCTTAAAGAGGTGCCACTGGCGCCTACTAGTTGTTATCTTCAGCACCAAGCAAACCCCTTTTTATTCTCCCAGTATTTCAACAGTTAATTTTTTAATCTTAGTTTTGATAGTGCATTCAGTCCTTTACTTCTGCTATACCTCTGGACCTATTTGATTGCAATTGCTGTAGCTTTATTATTTTATTGTTCATATGTTGTCCTTGTCTTTCTTTTTGTATGTTTTTAACTTTTAACTTTGTTAACCGCCCAGAGAGGCTTTGGCTATTGGGTAGTATAAACTAAAATAAATAAATAAATGCTGTATATTCGGCTTTATTTTCAAAACATGAAAATGTCCATGTTGGTTTTGAAAAGCAATATAGAGAAAGCACAGAATAAGCTTGATAACTATATAGCTATACTACGTTTTTTGTAATAAACTCTTTACTCTGATATTTGATTTAATGCAATCATAGTCTGTAGCAGAAGGAGCTGTTTTTCTGTTCATTTTCTTGAATTCACAGGATATGATGTGCTAAGTCCCAATATTTAGTTCAGGAAAGTTTAGAAAACCTTTGTAGCAAAATTAAGTAATTGATGTATTGGACCCTTAAAAAAGGCTTCTCAGACTCGAGTTCAAATTAAAAAATACTCAAGAAAGGGTTCAGACAGTTACCAGGCAATTGGATTAGATCCCTAGAGTTTCTTTGCTAGTGACAAAATTCATTTTGGCAGCAGAAAGGATTGGAAAATGATTAATTAATATCACTGTTGCAGGAATTGCCCTTGTGAGGGTCAGCATAGGATGTCAATGCTGCCTAACACAGTTTTCTACCTGTATTTTTTTTCTTTTATCTTACAGCTGGTACTGAATTTAACATTTTAATTTTGGTCTATTCAGCATAAACTAAATAAATGCACAGAAATCAGTAACAGTACACAGCTATCAAGTTGATTTCATATTTCTACTGCTACTCTTTCTAAAACCATCAGAGAAAAAATTCATGTAGTATTAATAAACTTGGATATATCTGTCAGGATCTTGAGCTGAGCAGAATTCTGCTCCGGAAAGCAGTAGGGAGGGTTGGGAAAGTCCCGTTGCACCAGGATACAGGTGTGTATTTGAACTCACAGGTGTATAATCTCTCTCTCCCAGTCCTCTTCTCTTTGAACATGTTCAACACACACAATATGTTGTAATATTTTGAATTATGGTGGATTCCAGTGGTAGAAAGCACCAAAGGCTAAAGAGACAGGGCCAACAATAACAGCACATTTTAGTTTAAAACTCTTATTACCAGTAAGTAAGCCCTAAGAGAGGCATTTTAACGGAAAAAAAAAACTTCAAAAAACAAAAACCAGGAAACGGCCAAATGATTGGTCACCATCGAAAGGGAATGGAGTCAGGAGAACAGGGTGGTCATAGGGCTAGAAATCAGTTCTGATGATTTGGGCAGGCTGCATTTGGCTTTGGGACTGAATGAATGCTGGAACCATATTCTGCAAGAAATCTCTCTCTTTCTTTTTAAAGTGTTTTAGAAAAGCAAAAGAATTAATTAAACGCCCTACTAAATATTACAGTCTTGTGTGCAACAGTTTCAAATACTTCAATGGCATTATTATGTGCCCTCATCAGTCTTCACTGATTTATGGTGACCCTATGAATGAAAGCTTACCAAAATTCAGGGTTGTGGCTTTCTTAATGGAACTGATCCCTTTTATATTCAGTCTTCCTCTGCCTTTGACTTCCCCTAGCATTATTGTCTTCTCCAATGAGTCTTGCCTTCTCAAGGTATTTCTAAAGTACAACAGCTTCAGTTCTAGAATAATTTTAAAGTTAATACCAATTAACAAATAAACAAGAAAGGAAACCAATAATCAGGACTAGTAAAAAGTATAACAAAAGTTTAAGAATTCAGTACATAATTTATATCATGAAAATGGTAAAGCACTATTGATGAGTAGTATTTTGTATTTTCAGTTCCTATTTCTGATTAAGCCAACTACATTTAGAATTGAAAGACATTAAAATCACAATTACATCTGGGTTTATCTGTAGCTTTTAAAATAAAGAAATATTTTTCCACTGTTATTATTTCTAAAAGTTTGTCTTCTCTTAATTGTATAGTAGGAGATGATTTTTCCCATTTTACTAAAGCTTGTAACTTCACCAGTATTGAAAGAAGGTCAGTTAACATCATTCTTATATATATTATTGTTTCTGATCCATGACACTCAGGCATTCTGTCACAGGATCAAAGTGCCTCAAATATACTGCAAGGATCTTTATGTGTGAAAGTATCCTTGCCCAGGATCTTTGTGTCTTAGGATAGCTTCACCAGCAGTGAAAATACAAACTGTGAATATCATGTTTATACAATAGATTTTATCACCAGCTAGATGCCATTTTGATATCTGTGACTGTCTATGCTATTTTTCTGCAGAAAATTGATTATTCCTATAAGAATCTTCCAAAGTCTACAGTTAGGGAAATTAGCATGCCTAAGACTACCAGGTGCATTTTGTAAATTGCCCCAGACTGAAATATTTTCTGCAAATAAAAAGCCTCATCATAGATATCTGGAACTCTTAACTTTCCTTCTTAAACAAGAATTGTAGTCTTTGAGGGTAATCTGGAGCATTTGCCATTCCAAATATAGATATAGAACATTCTCAGCCACCTATGGATTATGTTAGCATATAAGGTTTCAAAATAGGGTAAAATGTTTGGAAAGAATTCTTTTCATCTCATTAACTTTGAATAGCTACAAGTTCAGTTTATATTATAAATCAGGATTAGCACAGGGAAGCAGTTTCTCATAATTGTATCACAATAGTTTATCCATATTTGATATGAAATAGAAGTTGTCATTGGAAGTGATGTTATATTAACCATTGGATTCCATGACAGATAATTATGGTATTACATTCATTGATGCCTGTATTAAAAGGTATTATTTTGCTTTTAATTAAAATCTGGCTTGAACAGTTGTTGATCCACCTAGTACAAAAATCAATTTAATTTATAGCATTAAATCAATACTCTAATTAATATTTGGTGGAGAGGTAGAATCTCTGCCTTCCTTCTTTCTACTCTTTATTTAATACAATCTGATTGATTGAAAAATAAACAAAACATATGTAAACTAATAAAAGCCAGTCCATGTGCACTGAGGTTGTTCCAGTGAATAGAGTGAATTTCCATCTGTTACAAGATGCAGCATCATTGAAAACCCAGAACTGAAATAGTTCTGTGCTGTTTCCCAAGCTAATACAAATGCTGTGATATTCACTGTGAGCTGATACATATTGTTGTTTATCTGTGATCTGATTAGTAGGGTTGCAACTGGAGCGCTCATAACAGAGTAACATTTAAATTGTTATTGTAGCCCTTTTATGAAAATAGCATTCCGAGCCTTTTGTTTCTCTGAATTTTTTTAGCAAGGTATTTGCTTCATTGTGATTATCTCTCCTTCTTATTTCTTCCTTGGAGACAAATGAAAGGAAAGGCAAAACACTAGGTAAAATACAATGTTTTTAAAAGAATATTATAGCATTTTTACAAAATGATTTTGACTGAAAATTTAAAATGCTTCAGATGTTGTGAAAATTTAGTTGGTATTGGCTCCATTAATTCCAGAGTCCCCCAAAAGAGCTACTTTATGCCCCAAATCCAGAGTATTTTGCCACCATGCAGACGTGCCTATGAATATCTAATGCAAGTTGTAGTTCATACAAAGAATGCCAATATTGTCCTGTCACTTCCAAAGCTGTGCTCAAGTTTTGTACTAGTGTTGTGAGGCTTTGTGCCAAGTGAGTTTTGTGTTACGCCAAACGTGTAAAAGTGACATACCTTAGGTGGGGCCTGGCAAATGCTAAAAAGGGGATCTCCTATTAGTCCAAACTTGTGCCAAAGATTTGTTCTAATGTTGTGGACTTATATCACAAATCAAAAATTTTGTGCCAACATCTACAATGCTGATACATCAAATGAGGCAATTAAAATAGATGAATACACACATACACTAATATCCCCCTTGAACTTATGCCAAGATTTTGTGCTGTTTTGTGCCAGAAATCCCAAGTGTTGTGTCTAAACCAAAATTGTAAAAATGGCATCTTTAGATGGGATCCGATAAATGCTAAAAATTCAGAAATTATATTCCCTGCAATCTGTGCCAACTTTTTATGCTGTTTACTGCAACAAATGCCAACCATATTGCCACTACAAAACCATCAAAATACTATGCCCAGAGGTGGGTTCATAGGGTCCACTAAAAATCCACACCATTGATAACTATGAATCAACCCATTCCCTTTCTAAAACCATCCAAACTGGGGGTCATCCCTACATCTTGCGGTAGTGAATTTCATAATTTAAGAATGTGTTCTGTAAAAGAAATATATCCTTTAATCTGTCCTAAATCTCCTACCAAGGCGACCCAGCATTCTTGTATTATTAGGTAGGGAGAAAAGTTACTCCTATCCATTTTCTCTACACCATGCAAAATTTTGTATACCTTTATCTTAATTTGCTCCCTTCTCCCTCTCTCCCAAGTTAAGCAGTCCCAGACCATCTAAACTTTCCTCATGTGGAAACTGCTTTTGATTTCATTTTAACTGCATTTTATTCCAGTGGTTTTTCCAACTCTGCAACATCTTAGGTGTGGTGAGCAGCACTGTACAGATTATTACAAGTCACGAGTTTATAAGGAGAGTAAGATCTTGGTATTTTTCTTTTTGATTTATTGCCTAGATATGCCTCCCATAGAATTTGCCCTTTTTTTCACTCCACCACATCCTGGGTTGACATTTTCATTGAACTGTCTACTACAATTCCTAGATCTCTTCTTGGCAGTCACCAGCAGCTCAGATCCCTTCAGCTTATATAAAAAGTCCCCAGCATGTGTCACTTTATATTTGCTTATATTGAAGGATATTTGCCATTTTGATACCTATTATCCCAGTTTGAAAACATGCTTTCTGACTCTTTGAAATCCCCTTTTGTTTTACCCAGACTGTATAATTTGGTGGCATTGCTTACTCCCAATTTAATATCATTTATAAACATGTTTGAAAATCATTGGGCCAAATAAAGTTTCCCATGGGACCCCATTGTTTCAACTTCTCCATTGGAAGGAATTAATTATTCCTATTCTGTGCTTCATGTTCCTTAATGAGTTAGTGATTAATTAGTGGGCATCACCTTTTCCCCTGACGGCTAAGTTTGCTCAGAAGAAGAGCAGGCTGGCATTTTCAGCTGAGGGCAGTGGTGGCCGATGTGGGCACTTATGCGCATCGGCAGCAATGGGCATGCTTGTTGCACAGCAGAGGCAGAACGAAGTGGCATCAGTGAGAGACTGCGCTGTGCAAGTTCAGGGCAAGACGAGAAGCAACCATACCACATGTGTGAGCATGGCAGGATGAGCAGCAAGTGGAGTGATTCATCCTTGGTCCTTCTGCTGTGCTGTTTCTTCTGCAGGCAGGCCTGTGACTATGATCTGGGTATTTCCTGGAAAGTCTGGTGGGGGCTGCAACAGTGACTGGCTCGGCACCCTGACTCCCCTCTCATTGTGGTGCTTTCTTCAACAGAGCTCAACCCACCGTGCATCAATTTCCCAGGTTCATCAACCAGATCCAGATATTCTGAATTTCGTGGGCTTTCAAAACATTGCCTTGACCATGGCCCTAATTTGTTTATATTAAGAGTTGCATAGAATGGAGTAATGGTTTGAGTCCCCATTCAACTATGATTTTGGGCCTATCACTCACTCTCAGCCTAACCTACCTCAAGGTGTTGGTGGGCGACTTAAATCAAGGGAAAGAAGAGCATTTGTAAGATGCCTTACATTCCTTGTAGAAAAAGTAGGATATAAAGATGATAATGATAATGATGATGATGACGACAACAACAACAATACTCTGTACAACTCCTGGTCACAGATCTCCTCCTTGACTGATTTTTTTCCTTCTATTAAATTTGCATTTCAATGGCTCTTTGTTCATTAGCCATCACTACTACTTGTTATTTCAAATTCACCTAATTATGTGCTGTTTTACCATGTAAACTAAATAATACTTGGTGCAATTGAATTTGTTTCCTGTAGATATTCTTAATGGGATTGAAAGATCATTGTCATCTCTCAGACCTAATTATTAAGGTCAAGCAGCATATGGGTGTCCTTTTATCACAGCACAATTTGCAGGCTAATGATAGAATGCTGCAATCTAGTTTTGGTACATGGGGTAGGGGGTGGGGTGGGGCAGGGAGGGCAAAAGGTTAAAGTCCCAGCTCCTAGGCTAGGGTCCCGATCCTACTGTGTTGACAGTCCATTTTTAAAAAAGGTCCCCTTCATTTTTCAGTGTGATAAACTGTATTATGATGCAGAGTGCTCATCACTGCCATCAAATGCACACTATGTGTTTTCAATTTGTTTTCTCTCCACAGGTTCATATTGCCACAGGGAGGCCAGACTCAGTAAAACCTGTAACATCCATTCAGACCATTTTTTGAGCTTAGCTACGTATAAACATCAACTGAGATAGTTTTCCGTAAACCAGCTGTAAGATTTGATAGTTATTGTTAAACTTACAGCTTCATTACATTCTCTTAGAAAATACTAAATGTATAATATGGGTTAATTACCCTCCACCCTCCGCCCAAAATAAGCAGAGTAAATATGCAAGCAATGGTTTGTGCATAAAAGTTTTACTCTTTCTAAAGTGATTCTTTAAAAGGTTGTAAACATGAAAGTATCTTTGACAAGGGAAAGGGGTTTTTTTAAGCAACATCATCCTGAGCAATCACATATTTCCAAAGCATATGTTGCACTCCTATCTGTATCCATCAGTTCAGGCCATATTCATATTTCCCCATTTGCAACATAACCAGTGAGTGGCATATCCATAAGGTCACACATTTACTCTTGATTTTCTCACAAGGATTGAATGACATCATGTTGAAAAGCTCGTGCCACAAGTCTGAATATCTTCAGACAAGTTTTATAAAGAAATGTAGTAGAGTAAATCTAGCACAGATCATGAAGGAAAAGACCAGAAAATGGTTATGTGACTTACTCTGGAACATGGGGGAAAAAACATGCGAAAGGTGACTTGACATAAATTAGTAGGAACTAGCCATATAACATTTCATTCTTTGATTGATCTACTTGAAAAACATGCTGATAAACAAATACCAGTCTCTAGAATTATGAATTAAAAATTAAAAGGATTAATTTCTTATAAGCCATCTGGAACCTATGGGAATGGGGTGGTATATAAACACTGAATAAGATAGCATGATATGGCAAAAATTCCATGTTAATCGAAAATGGCAACTCTTTCATTCCAGTATTAAATTTAGAAATATTTCTCATATATAGTTACTCATTTGTTTTTCTGTTACTTTAACCTAGTGTTGCATAAACAGACTTCCACTCGCACAATGGAACTTCCTGTTCATTTCCTCTCCCAACCCTCTGGAGCAGATTTCAATAGGCGAGAGCATGCAGGAGCAGGAAAAGGAATCCTTTCTCTCCAGCCAGACAGGCAAATAAGGATGAACACATTTCTCAAGTTCACTTCTGTTCATGTTCTCATTCTTCTACCATTCGCTGCATTCTGACTCATTTTTGCATTCGTTTGCATTTTCCCCTCTAAAAAATTGTTGTATTTTCATGCAAATTCATCCAATTGTATGCAGTTTTGTCCACACACATCCAAATGTGTGTATTCTTTCAGAATCATTTTCCATAAAATGATCTTTTACGCTGTCTTTCCTAATACGTGCATTTTGAGAGTGTTTCCCTATTATACACATCTGCGTTTTGTAAATGGCAGCAGAAAATTCTGAAAAGTAAGGGTATTGACATGTCGTGTGCTGGCTGAAAAAGTACAATTTGGTAAGTTCACATACGAATATGAACCAAACCAATTTCTTACCCATTGCAACTGATGGAAGTATTCCATCAGCAAAGGGGCACTTCCTGAATTTTACCCTATTTTGTGACCTTTGTTCTTTTTTGGAGTGAAAGTCAATCCCCAACGGCTTAAAGTTTCCCATAGTAACAAATTTATACGAGAGCTGGAGTTGCTGCAGTGTGTTGTTGGGAGCTTTAAACTGATTATGTGTACATTAAGAGGCTGTGCAGGTAACAGCATCATATGCTAGGCCACAGAAATAATCTTGGGCTCTTTTTCTGGTCAAGTCACCAATGTTTATTACAGAAAGAATTACCAATGGAATATTCTCAACATAATGGGCTATTGTTTTCCTCCAAACTATTAGAAGACTACAGTGCTATTACTTGGACCTGTACTTTTTGGCAACAGCGAGAACAAAGCCAGGAACAATTTAAGCACAAACATTTATTTTATATATTTTTTATTTATTTGATTTATAAAACTGCAGCCAGCAGTCCCAAACGAGACCCTCTGGGACATGTTTTGAAATGGGGTTGTAAAAATTTTATGGCTGCAGAATATGTATATTTTAACTGGAGTTGAACATAATATTTATTATCATATTTTTAAAAAGCAGTTATGTTGTCCTGATGATATCAGGCATGATTTTACACTGCTGTAGAAAAAAGAATGACTATTCACAACTTATGACAAACAATATGGCCACAATCCAGCTTCACTTAAAATTAAACAAAGTCTTTCTTAAGTATTATTTTTTTAGTATGACTTTCAACAAATCAAAACCTCAAAAAGAAAATAAGAACAAAATGCAATATTTGTATGTCAATGTAAAAAAAATAATTATGTATCGGCCTATGTATGTATGGAAATAAAACTATCAGTAAAAATAGTTATATACAAGCTTTGAGAAAGGCAGGTCAAATATTCATTTATTTATCCATTTAATGTGGTGTTTAAATTCTACCAATTAAAATGTTGAAAATGTCCTTAATCCATGGTATTATAGGAGAGGTTGATATTTTCAAGATTGTAAGATTAGTCTTTTAGCTGTCAAAAGGATGTAGAAAGTGCATTTACACTGATCTCACATTACTTTCCAAACAGCAGTTAAGAAAACGTGTGCATTAATAAACATTTAACAGCATTTCAGTATGAAGTTTATCCATACTATTACCTCCTCCCCCAAAGAGGTAACTCCTAAGCCTCTTAACTCAGAAGCATCCACTGATTCTTCTGACAAACAGTGATCTAGTAAGTGGATAAAACCAAACATTCTAGTTTCCTATTCCATTCCTACATAAGACCCTCGGTATCATGTTTATTCGCCAATAATAAATATGTAAAGATATGAATTATGATTCCATGTATAAACAATATATTAAGGACATAATCCTGCCGTTGTAATCAGTGGTGACCTTAACTTTAACAGGATCACTACTTTACAGATAGATGAAGGCTATTATGGATGTATATGGCATTCTCATATTCTCACAAACAACTTTCATGCTCAATTTATGCAGGAAAACAACTGCTGAACTCACGTTAACCTCCAGTGTATTTACATGTTGTGGGACTAATCAAAAGTCAAGGTGAATTAAAACCACAGCTAATCTGCAGCATAGTAATGGGTTTTCAGTTTGGCTCTTTTAATCTCAGGATACATACTTATAGCAGCAGGATTATTATGTCTGGTGGGCGGAATTTACGATGCCTTAGGCAAAAATAATGACTTGGGAGAGCCAAACTGCATGTTGTGTTAGTTCAGTAAATGCAAATAACATGTTCTTTTAAATAGTACCATAGTAGTGAGGGAGGGAACAATGATCACACCATTGTACAGGCAGCGAGGGGATTAACGCTTTCCCCAGACCACTGTAGCTTGATGAAATCCTCCGTCCTGTTTCTCTTAGCCCACATACTAATGGCAATTCCCCTGCAGAGATAATAGTAACTTGGGAATTGGGGTGATTTTTACTGGGATCATAGTAAAGAGGCAGAGAATGGATTAAGCTGGCCTGATCCTGATTCCCCCACAGTACTACTTAAATATAACCACTGCAGCATGTTAATTTCATTCACTCACACGTTTCCTGTAGGGTGGTGGATTCACACAGTGCACGATGAAAGAGTGTACTCTGTGACATTTTAATGCAGTGATGTGGTTTGATTGTCTTTATGTATTACTGTTTCTTTCTTGTATGTATTACAGTTTCTTTCTTGCTGTATAAAGCTTCAGTGATGTATGCGGAAAGATGGTATATAAATATTATGAATAAATAATCTACCTGCAAATGCAGTGATGGCCAACAAGATCAGGAGGGGATTACAAAAACCCATGGAGCTGAAGTCTCACAGAGTTGGTGTCCAGTATCAAAGGCAGCTTGCTTTCCAATACTAGTTCCAGAGACTGGGAGTTGCTATTTTATTTGTGGCTTGCTTGCAGCTTCTTGTTGGGACATCTGGTCAGCCACTGTGAAAACAGACCAGGGGTGCATTAGAGAGGCTCTTACTTAGATACAACAAGCATCATCTTAAGGTTTTCTGAATTACTTCTTGTAGTACAACTGGACTTTGCTCATGCCTCTTCTTCCCTAGCTACTTCAGCTGAAGGACCAGAATTTGCATGCAATGCCTGTTGCTGACTCATTGGTATCTCCAAGGAATCCTATATTCTCTTCTCACTGGGGCAAGAGATAATGCTGGCACTGTGTCTATAAAAACAGAAAAATGAAAGGTCAGAACAGAAAAAAAAATTCTTCAGGACTTCACTCAATGGGTCCTGTACTCTATGCACCCCTTTCCCTTTCTTGTGTTGTGCAGAAAATGGGTTTTTATGGATGATGATGATGATGATGATGAAGAAAATGTGATTTAGACCTCTGACTGGGGAGAGGGATGCTGTGGTGTTGCTGTGAGGTGGAAAGGATTTCGAGTCAGTGCAGGTTTACTCCACCTGATTCCCCTTCTCCTTACAATGCAAACTTTCACAGTGTTTAGTAGGACTGCCTTAATCTCTAGAGACCCTTTTATGAGTTAAAGGTAAAGATCAGTTGCACAAAGCTGTTTTCTGATAACTCAGTATCGTGTACAAGCCTTAGACTTGGTTGTATTTTAGTACTTGTTTGCCCTTCCTATTGCAACACTTAATGGTGAGTAAAATCAATGGAAAGTATCATTTAGTAACATTCATGCTGTTCTCTTTTAAGACAAATTGGCACAGACTACCTAGTGTTTCACATTCATCTGTCCACTTAAATTGTATATGTTACAGATAGACAAACTGATATTTTAGACTAGAATGTCACCTGTGACCATGCTGACTTGGGTATGTAAGAGTTAAAGTCCAAAACGTGTGGAAGACATGGTATTGTCTGCCCAGTCCACTTCATTCAATACAGATTTGAATGAGCATTGCAGTGTGGATTTTTCTGTAATATTAAAAGAGCCAAGTAATCTTCAATACCATAGCCCCTGCATTCTCTGCTGATTAAATAAGCATTATTGGAGGGCAGGCTTCTGCCATATCGATTAGAAAAAATATATATATAGTAGCCGACACTGAATTGGAATACTTCCTGGGGGAAAATTCATGTACTGTGAAACAAAGCTACATACATGTCCAAAATCTGTAATTATTTTAGCCAGCTGAGTTTATCCATATTTTTGTGTTCAACCAATTTACCGCTCTAGAGACATATGTGTTGCAGTTAATATTACAATTTGGTGAATATATTTGTATATGAATTCTGGCAATTCTATGTGAAGTATGTGAATGCCTAGAAACAGACAAAGATAGCTTTAAACATAGATAAATGGATACTTTTTTGCATAAACAAGCAAATTGTTGTTGTTGTTAGTCGCAAAGTCGTGTCTGACCCATCACGACCCCATGGACAACATTCCTCCAGGCCTTCCTGTCCTCCACCATCCCCTGGAGTCCACTTAAGCTCACGCTGACTGCTTCAGTGACTCCATCTAGCCACCTCATTCTCTGCCGTCCCCTTCTTCTTTTGCCATCTATTGTTCCCAGCATCAGGCTCTTCTCCAGGGAGTCCTTCCTTCTCATTAGGTGGCCAAAGTATTTGAGTTGCATCTTCAGCATCTGGCCTTCTAAAGAGCAGTCAGGGTTGATCTCCTCTAGGACTGACTGGTTTGATTGCCTTGTGGTCCAAGGGACTCGCAGGAGTCTCCTCCAGCACCACAAGTCAAAGGCCTCAATCCTTCAAATATGTGTTAGTTTAACACTTCTCTTGCTTTTTGTGACTCCAAAGCATGCCATGTTCATCGTGGTTACTTTTTGTTAGAAAATTAATTTAGAACAAAATGGATAAAAAGCATTCCAATGTTATCAGATTGGCAAACCAACAATGTCTAAAACAAAATGAGCCAATATATACTGGATGGAGCACACTTCATTATCACAACTGCACAGGATGTCTGGATTAAATAATATTTTGGTACTGCCGTGGTTTTGTCAGACACGACCTGAGCTATTGAAAGCCTGAACACAAAACAAGGTTAACACTGAACATTTTTAAAAGAAAACTAGACTGGCTGAATCCAAACATAAAGGCATGTCTTAAAGAAATAGATAAAAGGTTTGCTGGGTGGGGTTGCGGGAAGCATAGTACTTTAGAGTTTTGAGCTATTAAAGAAAATAGGGAAACAGACAGAGGAGAATAAAGACTTCAAGATTTTGAACAATTCCTATTGAAGAAACAAAATGAAGTTCAACAAATTGAGAGAATACCAAAAAGTAAAGAAGCAGGCAAAATGCAGATGGTTAAAATACTGTGTGCAAAATCATACCGCAAGTCAAGTACTTCTAAAGATCTATTTAGAACAGTGGAAAAGTTAAGCAGGTGATCACATCTGTCTCATTTAAATCTGTTGGACTCAAAAGTGCTTAACTTTAATTGGATCATGTGATCTAGCCCAGGCATGAGGCGGATTGGCAACTTTTGGTAGATCTTTCAGAGATTTACAGTAGATCAGCAAGGACTTCTGACTCCCTAGTGCTTAGCAGCAGAAGCAGCAGCAGCAAAAAGGTGTGGCTTTCTCTATAAATTAGACTAATTCTGCTAAGAGTAGATTTGTGTGCGAAAGACTTCAGGGCACTTCTGGTGCTATGTGCTTAGAGGTACTCTGTTGCTTAGAACTGAATAGGTTTCATTCTCTTTCCCACCTTCCAATTAATCACCAAAACATTATTTTGTACCTTGTGGACGGCAGAGTTCTAGTTAGATAAATAAACCAACCAACAAACAGTAAGCTAGTGAGCCTGAATTTGCTGATCTCTAATTTAATTTCTCCTATTTCAATCTAGTTCTTCCTTTCATAGGATTAAGAAGCTTGTACTACATGTTATGCAATATCCCCAAGAAGCTATCATTCTGAAATATGTTATTTATTACCTTTTGGTTTCTTGAATGCATTAACAACATATCAAAATACACTTAGCACAATGATAATAAGCATATATATTGACAGGATGTGAATATTTAGTAACTCAAATAAGCACTCAAGAGTTTATTAAAACATAAGAAGTATCTATTTTTAGATATTTCTTATGTGTCCAAGATTCAGATATGGCACTAGTGAACCTTTCTAATGGTGTGATCCCTTACCTTCTCAAAGGTATTCCTAGGAAGTTTTATCTTCTGGTTTTTAGAATTCAGGATACATGTTTTTTTATCATGGGACTGCAAAGCTGCAGGGCAGCATGTTATGGCATCTGCTATTGGCCACAGGTCACTGGGAACCTGCTTCCATTTCCTTCTAGGAAGGACATCCAGATACAAGCAAATACCCCATCCATCAACTAGAGAAGGAATAGGTGCAAGGAACTTGCTTCTGTCCTCCTGACAGAAATAGCACTTACAAGAACTTTGTAGATAAGGATAAAACTGTGCTTAAAAAGGTAGCTACGGGCACTTCCACTAATTCAAAAGTAAGTGTAGGGAACTGATATGAACAGTACAGGGGGAGGCTAGGATTGTTTTAACCATTTGTTCCCTACTGCAGTCTCAGTCAAGAGCTCTTGTATCACATCTGCAGTTGACAATGCTAAACAAAATACCCAACGCCCCCAACAATCCTTTCAATTGATATTGTTTGATTATAAAATTGTAGGCACAGAAAACCCAATCCAAACAGGGTCTGCAGCAGGCCAAAGGGTTAAAGTCCCCCAATACCACATTTTAGGATCTTTGTCAACATCAGGAACCTGCATTTACATTTGAGTAATATAGAAAGGCATAGCCACTAGATAAGAACTTAAGATAAGCTTTAGATAAATCCTTTAAAAAGCATTGGATTTGCTTTTTCTTCTTCTCTCTCAATATCTTTTTATTTTGTGCTGTGTCATTTAGAGTAAAATTGAAGACAGGATCTATTGTATTTTTGATCTTGGTAAGCCACTATGTGGGTGGTTTTGTTTTTTGGTTTTGTTTTAACTGAAAAGCAGCTTAACATGTTTTAGACAATATGTTAGCACTGTAACATTATTATCTGTTCATCCCAATCCAGTTCCTTATTTTCAGGCCCAATTCAAAGTGCAAGTATTATAAAGTCCTAACCAGTTTGAATCTAGGGTGTTTGACCATTTTACATCACAATGAACTGCTCTTACATTGCACTTGCCATCCTAGTTTCACAACTGCCCTTGTTTCACATCCTGTTAGCATAGCTGGTTTATTGGCCAGGATATGGAAAGGGGGCTTTTCACTTACAGAATTTTTCACAGGGTAGAAGTCTGTCTGTCTTAGTGCTGGAACATTAGTCTTCACCATTAAGGAGTTAGACTGAGACTAATGCAGTTAAGTAATGGGACACATGACACAGTTGAGAAAATGAACCACTGGTCTTAGAGGAATCACAGGAATGGCAAACAGGCAGTAAGAACCAGACAGGTCATTCAGTATATCTTGTTTTCATTTGAAAGGAAGAGAAATCCTGAGCAGATTCTTCATCCAGCTTTCACAGAAAGACTCCCACTACATTACAACTGGATTTAGATCAGACATTTTTCAGTAATGACGTTCAAAAGATTGATTATTTACCCCGAAACATTCCTTCAGTGTGTTGTAGCCCTATTTTCTAGGGCTCTGAAAAGAGTAAAGGAGATTTAGTGGTTGGATTAGAAAGAGTGGGGCGACTTTAATCGAAAATAGAATTGCTGCCATGGCATGGATAACTAGTGAGACTTTGGCAGTGATGAGTTCCTTCCTTCTTAAGAAATTGTAACCCTTTTGAGCTTCCTTTCACTTTCATGATTAATGGACTCATTAGAAGAGTGGTTTGTTCTATTTGTTATATCTAAGATTTACAGGGTTGTGGAGCAAAAGTGTCATTAAATAGATTATTTTCCATTCCAGCTTTTAAAACTGCATTACTAGATTTTTTTTTAAAAAGAAGAATTTGAAATAGTGTTTGCATTTACTTTATTGATATTTGCCTCTTGCTGTAGCTTATATCTCTTTGAGGATAAGCTTTAAAATTTAACTGTCTCATAACTAAGCTGTTAAATACTTTATCTGATTAGATATTCATTGTAAGGGAAAACAGCTAAACAACGCCTGATAATCCTTAATGTAATAACTATTTTAAAAATGTTATTAGTGAAGTAGGATAGCTTGAGGAAAAAAGTTCACAAGTGAAACAAAAAGATAATTGTATACTGAAGTAAAATATCTAATGTGTAAAGCTGGCTTGGTTGTTCAGTTATTAATTTTTATCTACCATGCCATTCATATACTGTGTTTTACTTTAGCTTCACTTTATGTTGTTTCATGAGCAAAACAATGAATCCTAAGGACCTTAGAATTCAGATTTCTCTGGGAAGAGACAACAGAGAGTTAATACTATCAAAGACTAAAGATGAGCATGAGTAGTTACACCTGCTCCAACTTGGTTACAGACTGAAGATAAGGATTAAGGAATTAAAGCAAAGGTTTAATGATAAACCTACGATGTTTACTAGTATTAGCACTTCTGTCCAACGAAACAAATATCATAAGTTCTCTATTGTTGCTAGCAGTTTAGCCATTAAATAGAAGTAGTGCTTTAAAAAAATTCTCTTGGTGCTCATTATGTAATTTCTTAAATAACTAAATTATAAAGAAGGATCAATGTAATAGTTATAAAAATATGTCTGTAAAGAGATTGTCTGCACTGCATTGATAATGGATGTACATCATACATTAACATTTGATGTAGCCATTGTGATAGTCATATTTTATGCCATAATGTGTGAAAAGCTTTGAGAATCCCCTAGGCATTGAGTTGTGCTCACAGAAGGGCATTCTGAAATGGAGAGATAGGAACTCATCAACCCAATAAAGACATATGAACAGAACTAACTGTAAACTCTCTGGAAGTAGATTTTGTAGGTCTCTTTCCCCACAGACAAATACACATCGGTATCTTCCGAAAGACTATTTAATCATTGCTAATACTGAACTGAAATGGCTCACTGAATACCATGGCTAGCTTTCTTCGTAGGCTGTGAAATTAGAAGTCATTTCTCCAGTGTTTGGGGAGATGGTGTGCAGTGAAATTGTGATTGTAGCATGAACAGCTTCCTCGGGTGTTTTCAAGCTTTATTGTGCTGCTACTGCCTGCAGCGGTAGCAAAGTAGTTCAGATTTTAGCAGTCATGGTTTTCTTTGCCTCAAAATGGTGCTGATACAAAAGGACTCCAATGTAGCATTGTTCTGCCATTGGGGCAGGGAGATACTTGGTGGTCACTACCAAACATTCGCACTCCCTGAATACTGCAGAACAACACTACATCCAGGTTATCTGGGGGTTAATTCATAGGCAAAGCATTACTCTGACCTTTTTAGGCACACTCAGAATATAGGTGGATAAGAAACACCACAAAGATTTTACATGTTTCAGGTGAAAGCAAAATGATCTTATGCTTAGAAGGGTAGTATTTGCTTTTGATGAAGCAACACGGTGGTGTTTGTTTGTTTGTTTGTTCGTACCAGAAGAAGGCTAAACCACTCCCTGCTGATCACTTCATAGAATCTGGCCATACCTCAGAATGTCTCTAGATGATGAAGTCATGCCAGATGGATTCCTGGACAGATTTTCATCATTACTTGCAGCCAGCTGCTGAGCACAGCTCAGCTGCTATTGGAGTAACTTTAAAAAAAGGAACAGTAGAAAAAGAGAAATAGGGAAAAGAACAGCTACCCTTGTCTTTTCAATGAAAATCTACCCTCTACAAAAGTTTGTAGACTATTGATTCCCACCTTCCCCATCATGTGGCTGCCAGTATCTCTCCTCCCTTCACAACAGAGAGGGGTTGCTTCTCAGCTGTAAAATAAATGATTTTTACACACACACGCGCGCGTGCACACACACACACTACTGTTTAGGGCAAGTCCCTTCTTTCTGCCCCATTGCCACACTCAACCCATCCCAGTTTTCGGAACTTAAGTTCATTTCCCTGCTACAAAGTTTGCCCAAATGATACAGTCTCTCTATCACTATGCCATGCTTAGCCACTGCAGGTGTCATGCTTTAAAATGTGTCCAGAATAAATGTGGACTGAACTTAAGATGTAGGTCCAGCTCTGTTTAGCAGTGAATTTATCTGTCAATAAGCAGGAACAGAGGATAATTTCTGATTGCTTTCCATTCATAAGATGTCACTGTGATAATATAAAAACCAAAAGGAAATATTTTGAGTTAATTATCTCTTTTTCCAGGTGAGTCTCGGTTTCTTGATACTTAGTAAAGACATAAGCTATGTCTGCCTCAACCTCCAGCATTTATGCAAGCCACCTCTGAATTTAGTTGTATATACTGTTGAAAGCTGATAGTATAACTCTTTTGTGATCCAGCAGGATTTAGAAATAGCCAAAGTACTACATTGTTTCCTGGCTTTTGCAATGTTAAAGGCTAGTATTTTGGAAATTTGAAAGAAAAAAAACTTGATAGTGTTACCTAATCATTTGAGACAAAAGAAGGAAATTGCTATTTAAATTTCGTTTCCTTTTTGGAGTATGAAACTAATTAAAAACAGAATGGGTGGTTAAACACATGGATAAACATGACATGATTGAGAGGAGTCAATATGGGTTTTGTAAAGTGACATTCATACAGGAAATAAATATTTAATAAATGATCAACAGTATTTCAGCCAATCTCTGGCACAGTGTCTTCAGTTTAGTTAATCTCTGGACCTCTATTTAATTACATTTGTGTAAAAATATGTCAAAGTATATTGCCCAAAGTCATATGTGTGATAAATATTTGAGGTCGTCTTTAAATCAGATTATAATTTCAGATTTTATAAAAAAAAGTCTCTGAGCATACTGCCAATGGCTCTTATGTGTGATACGTATTTTGTACAAATCATGCTTTCTCATATATGCTGGTGTGTTATTTTTTGTGATGACTTATAGTGCATAATGAAATCCATACATACTTTACATATCAAAACCTTCACCATTAATTGAGTACTATAGCGCTGAAGTCACACAGTCTATTGAATTCCGTTCAGACATTTAAAAAGCACTGTGGGAAATATACACTTTACAACTTCTTTGCTGATCTCTCAAAATCCAAGTGTATTGGCAATGGACTCACCCATGCCCTAAATCTATAGGTAGTAGAAATGGACTGAATCAAAAAGAATGCAGTAAATAGAATGTGAACACCTCCATGGTGTGGCTCAAACCTAGGAGCATGGGAGTGATGGATATTAGTTAAGGACTAATACTGTAGGGCTTGCATATTATCAGAGTTTAAATTGTTTTCAGTAAATGGTCAGTTGAATGCATACTGGTATGTTATTTGTTCCAATTGATGGTATGTACATCCTCATGGTATATCTGATAGGTTCCACACATGTATAGTTTCAGGGGAATGTTGAATGCTTTTCAATATTAAGCTACTTTATGGAGCAAAAAGGTTATGGGCATTGTGTTCCGATAAATGCTTTCATGACAACTGTTGCAGTCATCATCCTTTAGAACAGTTTGATGACCTCTTGCACTGCCCTCTAGTTTTACAGAGATCTAGAGAAATTTGCCCCTAGTAGCAGGTTGCTCTTGAGCCTCAGGGCATGAGTGTGTATGTTGTGTGTGAATACATGCAGTTCACATACCTGGTCAATCAGTGAATGGTAGAAATGGCTGCCTCTGACAACACTTGCTCTGCTTTGCTGGATCAGATCAATGATTATGCCAGCACATGCACTCTCACAAACCTAAACTTGGTTGGACCTGTCAAAGCTAATATCATTGTTCATCCAGCATAGTGCCTAAGGGGAATGCTGGCAGTTGCTCTAGCCAGAACTCCAGTCCTGAAACTGCCTATGCAGGGCTTTTTTGTTTCTAGTCTCCTGCAAAGTTGTACCAAGTGAAAAACTTGGATCCAGTGCTACTTCCTTTTATGCTTGCCCATCTCCATTCTTCAACATCCCCAAATGCAACATAATCATTTCTTTAATGGTATGGCTCTTCCATATTTTATTGATAGTTAAGAATATGAACTATTAACTTTAAAATATTTCAGTCCCTGCAATGTTAAATGCAAGGTAAGCCAAGGAGGTTTATACTGGTTGTCTTTTATGTCTTCCATACTTGGAAATTCTGGGCAAACTGAAAGCTGTAGATAAAATTACTTGCAAAATTACATAATTTCCTGATAAAAATTTAATATAATTCTGAAAAATGGTTGAGTAGGAGTATTACTGATATGTGCTTTGTGATTGGTTGCAATAATTACATTTTTAATGATGTGGAAATGCTTCAGAGGTCATGCATTAGTGCAAAGTGAAACTACATATTGAAATAGTATTTTGTATATCAGATTCTATATTCTGTTCTGCCACTGCATCTCCACAAAATTCAATGAAGTTATCTGATGTGACTCAGAAAATCAGAATCATCGCTTTTCTTTTAGGAAACTAATAATAAAGCAATTTTTAATGTGTCGAGTTGACACTTGCTTTAATAATGCATATAAATGCAGTTTTGATATAGAGTACTGGCACAATAAATTAAAACTTCAGGTAGATGTTTTGAAGCTATCATATCTCTGTTAGACTACATTGCTGCAACCAGTAGGATGCATGAATAATTTCCAAGGACACCAAGTTGCTTTGATCATAGAATAATAAAGTTGGAAGGGGCCAGTCCAGTGAACAGTCAGATGTATTTTAGGCTGTAATCACAAACATGTTTATATCTAAATAAGTTTTCCTGGACTTCGTATGACTTGGAGGCAGCTAGCTAGTCTGACTGAAATTAACAGGATTGCTGCCCTTCCTGAAGATCCTTCACCTTGCTTTTAACATGATCTAGAAGAGCCCCCCATCTTTGTGTTGGATTTCGCTGTCATAATAGCACAACAGTTTCTGGAATCAAACAGAAGCTAGCTTCAACTCAGAGTCAAACTAAATGTTCCTTGAATCACACATAGGGAGTTAAGCTAAATGTAATTGTCTGTCATACTGTCCTGTAAGGCCCCAATTCAGAACAGATCCATGGAGCTTCCAGAGAGGAGAGTTTGTACTACCACCCTCAACTTTTTATTCATTCTTAAATTACAAACAACCTGAAGAGTTGGTTTGGCCTTTAAACCATAAGAATGTTTCTGTTGCCTTGATGGGCCAAGTTGGAGGTCCATATAGTCCAGCATGATGTCGAAGTATAAGTTTGGTCCAACCAAATAAGGAAGAAGCAATTGCAAGCTGTAAGCAGGACCTTTGCTTAACAATATGAGACATCTTCTCATTGGTACTGAAGTAGGGAAAGTAAGCAAAAGTAGAACAAAAACTAGTGCACAGAGAACTACACAGGAAAAAAATGAGCGATAATGCAAAAAGTCCTTTTTCTTCATGTTTATTTTGAAGCTAGTCATTTTTGCTCCATATTCTGAGTTTTAACTAATGGCTATTGCTTATTCCAGCCCATGAACAAAAGGGTGGCCAAGAGGCTTTTCACAAGAGAAACAGGGTAGGGTGGTGATTTCTTGCATTTCCTGCATTTTTTCATTGTGGTCTCTATTCATCACTCACAAGGGCTTTGCCGCGTAGTGCAAGGCCTGCACCAGAGAGAAACTTCCACAGCGGAACGTCATGAAGTGGGTGGGAGCTCCCACTTCCAGGTCCCAGGATAAAGGGGAGGGTCCTGCCCACATCCTCAGTTTTCTTTCCAACACACTATTTGCTGCATCGTCTGATCAGATCAGCTTCTGCATCAGGTTTTTTTTTCTGCTTACCTTTTCTCCCCACCACAACCAGAGGTCACACACATGACAGATACCTCAAACTCAGGATGGGGCAGTCACTGTGGAGGTATCTGCACCCAGGGCCTCTGCCCAAGGTCATATTGACCTCTTGGAGATGCTGGACATTCACAAAGCCCTGGTCTCCTTTCAGGACTCTTTGAGGGGTCTTCATGTCCAGATCGCCACAGGCAATACAACAGCCATGTATTACCTGACTAAGTAGGGCAGCACTCAGCACTCCAAACCCATGTTCACCATCTGGGAATGGTGCCTGGAGAGAGAGATCTCAATCACAGCCAACATGGCTGACCACCAAAACACCCTTGCAGATGTCCTGAGTTGCATCATCCTGATGCCCCACAAATAGGAGCTTGACAACATGGTCCTCCACAACCTTTTCACCAGGTGGGGCACACCGGTTTACTATTATTTGATATTATGATTCTAACAAGTATTTTATTTCTGATCAGTATTTACTGTCCTGGTGGAGGAAGCCCTACAGTATCAGACTGATGCTCTTGGAGGAGGTATAGGGAACATACATGTTAGCATCCAGGAGGATGGAACACCCTCCATCAGTGATCTTGTTGGCACAGTCAACAGCTTATGATGGTTCGTCAGTGAATGAGCAAGCATACTGGTTCCTGCCAGCTCATCCAACACCGCTTGCCATTAACAAACCATGAATGCCATCTTCCTGGGATTCCTAATGTGCAAAATCAGAATGTCCAGAGGTTTTAGGTTTTAAACAGCTCAAAGGCAACCCATGATTTGTCATTTGGTTTCACTGTGTGTATCCATCAATACAAGAGTGAAACAACAATTGACCATGATACTAAATTGCTGGTAGTTTAATGCCCCCTTGATTGAAGCTATAAAGGTATTTTGCATACTACTTATTCACACATATAAAGAATAGTGACCGGACAAATTTTGCTATTACCGAAACCAACGTGAGTATTTCTATAATTAACTTTTCATTTTTAAAAGTAATTGGCTTACTGTTTGGCACATAAAGTGAGTTTCAAGCTTTTTTTTTGTCTCATATTAAGGAGGAAGGATCAGACAAACCAAGTGGTGTAAATTAGTTTATGCAGAACTATCATAGTCCCTTCAGAAGTTCCACATGAAGGTATTGCTGGCTATCAGCAGTATTGCAGGGCAATAAAAATGTGAGCCAGAAGCATAGTGAGCCCATAGGCCTTGATCTTTACAAAGAAGTTAGATGAAAAACACTTAAATAATTTCACTGATTTGTATGCCATTTCTCAGCAAGGTTCAGGCATCTGCTTATTTGACCAGGGAGACTTATGGCAAATGTTGTGTCTGCAAAGCCTTGATTACATTTCAGTTATTTGGAAACAATTTCCAAGTTTTCATACTAAATGATATTGTAGTTTCGGCCAAAAATTATATCCTTGAACATAGCAATTTCAGCAACTCTCTTGCACAGCACTAGTTGTCAGGGTTTTTGTGACACCTGGATTGACTATTTATGCAATTTGCCCCTAATATTTAACTGTTCATTTGTCCTGCTGCTGATATGTTTTTCCCGCCACTCAGCCATAGTTTATTTCAGGCCTGGCCAATAATTAATTAATTAATTAATTAATTAAGCCTTCCTTTCTTGGAAGAGTAAAATTTATTAAAGTATCCCTTGGGCATCTTTCTGTAATAAATCTAATCACTGCCCCGTGTGGCCTGCAAAACCTTGTGCTTTTATTCACTAAGCATCATCTTTTAGTGCATCAAATACCAGTCCTTTTTGTAGACAAGTTCAAGACTGGATGGTCAACAGCACAGTAAATGTGGCGTGTATTACAATTTTTTTCCATGACTAACATCCTTGAAGTTGACATCATCTTGTGACTGAGTGGATAAGAGAAACAAATTCAATTACAAAAAGCCATCTCTGTCATTACACCTGTCCGCTTCCACAGGAAATGATTTGTAAATTGTGCTTTATCTTTCCATCTCATAAATCTTGTGGTCATAATTGACACTTGCCATGGAAGATGGATGGTGAAAGCAAAAGGATAGAACATAAATGAGTAAGCTCTCCAGGGTAAAGTGTCTCTGCTTGGAGGCAGGTGGGTATTTAGAAACTTCAGTTCTTACAGGATAAAATTTGAATCCTGAGAGATCTCATTTGAGGAGATCTAAATTGGACACATGCCCATGTGTACAACAATATTGCCTCTTAAGTTAGTTTTACCATTCTTCACACATTTCAAAGTATTTGGTTTGTGCCTGACATGTCAAAATTAATTTATGATTCTGATGCAGGAGCTCTGGATGCCATCAGAGTTTATGTTGTCACTTCTGCTGCTATTTAGGATCAGCTCATTGCTAAAGCCCATGTTGATTATCTTGGAGAAAACAGAACACAGAAATAACAATAACACCTGTATCAAGTGTCAAGCAAATAAAAACAAGCGAGAAGTTTCTAAAAAAAAAAAAAGGAACTTTCTGTAACTGAACACATGACAGCTATTTCATTCACATGAAGATACTTTTGCTTCTTCCTTTCATTTTGTAGTATTTTCTCCCAAACTTTGTAAATGGCACAAAATCAGTTCCTACTTCTCACTTCCAGGCTATTAAAAACAAGCTGGATATCAACCCAACAGAAAGAACATACAGTGGAGTAAATTAGCATATATTTTAAACAATCAATATTGAATAAAATCTTTACGTGCACATTTTAATATGTTTTATGCTAAAACGATTCAATTAACTAAATTAAATGGAAAAGTAAGAGTGCCTTTTTGTTTTCAGATTCTACAAGCTTCAGTTCTAACCTTTTATTTCTCCCCACTTGATTTAGAAATGTATTCAAGCAACTATTGTCACCAATCCTCCCCTAGGAAAAGTATGTAATTTAAGAGCTTTTCAAGTACAAAGACAATGAAAGAAAATAGTCAAGTATTCCTGGATTAAGTTCTCTTTTTGCCACTTAGTGTTTCAGTCCCCAAGTAGCTCACTGTGAGCTGGTTGGCCCTCTAGCCAGATCTTATATGCATTCAAAGTAGTGTTAGGTTTATGAGCCAGAAAATAAAGTTTGCATAAAAAGAAATTAAAATTCTCTCCCTCCCTCCCTCCCTCCCCCCCTCCCTCTCTCTCTCTCTCTCTCTCTCTCTCTCTCTCTCTCTCTCAGAAATTAGTGGTACACCTACCTACTCATTTGGGTTTGTTTCTGGAATATTGTAGATCAGGATTATACAAAAAGTGCATTTCCAGATGTTTGAGACCCCAACTTCCAGCATTCCTAACTATTAGACATGCTGGCAAAAGACTTCTGGGTGTTCATTTCCAAAACTTGTGGAGATCTAAGTTCTGTCTGCTCATGTTGTAGCTCATAAACATCTTCACCACTGATCTAAACCAATAAATGCATGACTGCTTAATAATCTGTTATAGGATTCTTTGAATGTGGTGATTTAAACAAAATGCATTTTAGTAAAACAGAGAGAACTGAGCATTCTTTGCCCAGCTGTACACAAATGATTCACTTTCCGAACTTCTACAATTTCTTTTTTCATTTTTATGGGTCACTGAAACAGATTCTAGACCTTAAGCTACACATTCAAAACGAATGTTCAAAATCCAGTTGCAATGTAGTAAACGTGGGATATTTAGAGCTCCCAGGGTTTTCTTTTCACTTTGAAGAGGCGGATCTTTGCCCTATATCCATATTGGTTGAGAATCATACCTTGTTTATATCTGCAGTAAGACTAGCACTGTTTTAATAGCCATTCCCTCAGGAAAGCCTTAAGAACTAAAAGATCATTCCCATCACCTCACCACACTACAGTTCAAAGAATTCATGGGGGAACTGTGAGTTAACATGGAAATAAAATATATAGGTCATACTGCTTTTTTCCTTCTCTACTGGGGTAAGCCAAGCTTCATTGCCTATCAGTGAATCGGCCAGTGTGTTTTACTTCCATCTTTTTGTAGTTTTAAAATGCTACATAATATATGCTCATCCAAGGATTCAACCATCATGTCTTTTTTATTTTTAAGTCAGTTCATAAACATCACAAAATTGCAAAGTATTGATATTGGTGTTCAGCATAAAGAAATGTGAAAGAAAATGGCTAAGGAACTCACTTTTGCTCTTTTACTGACTCTTTTAATAAAGGTTGTATTAAGCTTCTTTAACACCAGAAAGACCTCTGAACCCTTGCTGATATTTAGGAAATTCCCACTTCTCTTACTTTCAATTTTCTAGCTTCTATTGTTTTGTTTTGTCCAGGATTCAGGTTAAATGAAATTGGAAAGTATTTCATTTCTCTGCACTTCATAAATTTCATGTTGCACTGAGAAAAATTTTGAGACCCGCAGTTCCATTATTCACCTCGCACTTCTTATTTTGCTTTTTTCCCCAGTGAGTATATCAGTTAAAAGCTAGATTGGCTAATCTGAAATGAAAAGCTCACAACATTTCAGAGAAAACGAAGTTCAAATTCTACAACTCCAGTTTTTTGGCCATTCTTTTTTTATTACTCTTCATAGCTGATATGAATTGCTTGATTATTACCAACCTATGGAGGATACAGTGTTTTCTTTAGCGCCACATAGTATTGTGTTTATTTTGATCCTTCATTGATCTGAAAATTTATGACAAATTTGAAAACCATAAAAAAGTGAAGGGTTCTTTTTTTAGGTCTGGCAGAATCATATTTATATATAGCTAAAATTCTATGATAGCACTGTGGTAGGAGAAGCTGCATACATCAAAAGACTCATGCTCAAAATATAGTACCATTTATCTCAAAACTAGATGATTCCCATTTCTGACAATGAAAGAATGCATGCAAGTATGGTGCTCAAATTTATAAGAAGCTTATAGAAAACAAAAGATAAAGTCAAGAAAAACTTGTAGACCACAGCCAGAAATCATACCTAACCCCTCTCTTTCTGTTCGTGTGTGTGGGCAGAAAGAGTACATAAGCCTTCCTGAACTCACTCTGTGAAAGCTGGTTTTGAAGGAGATGTGGGAAAGGAATTCTCTGCCCACTGAAGGAAAGAATCCCCTTCTGGTTTCTTAGTTTCTATAGAACATTGAAAGGACTTTGTGGAATTTCTGTGGTTCTAGCCCTGTAACCTGCTGCTAGGATTTTATTCAGAACTACATTGAGTAGATGGCTCCTGCCAGGTTACCCACCCAAAGTTCAGTCTGATTCATTTATTTATTTAAAACATTTCTATGCCGCCCCATCGCAACAAAGCCTCGGGGCGGCTCACAGCACATAAATACAGAAGAATAAAATAAATAAATACTAAAATTATACTGAGTTTAATTAGTTAAGTTTGAAAAATGGAAAGGATGTCGAGAAGTTGTTTTCCTCCCAATCCACTTTTTGCAAGTAGAGCTCACTTTAGATATCAGGGCTTGGAAAAACAAAAATTAAGTTCCTTGGAAGGTAAACTGCAGGTAAAATGATGGTGTACAACTGCATTCACATAAGAATTTAGCAGTCATAAGCAGATACCTTGTGCTAGTTTCGTATTTAAATGCAATGAACCATAGAACTTGGGGCCTTCACACTTATGTAGTTGATGTAACATTAGCAAAAGTGACCTCTGACAAGACAATGGGATCTAGCACTACAGGTTCCCCCATATATTTCCAATGAGATTAACATCATGAGTTTGTGTGGGCCCCAGTCCATCATATGCCTATCAAACCCTCACCCTGTAAAACATAGTTGAGGTTCAGTCATGTCGGTTTTTCTTGTTTGAAAATAAAATAAAATTTGATGGGACATCTGTGATGTAAGAGATAATAGTAAAATAAAAAGAGTCTTGTGGGGAAGGTTAAAAGTTGAGAATCATATCCTATTAATTTTCCCACTGAAAGAAATAGGTTATATGAGATTAATGGGAAGAGAGGAAAACCTCCCTTTCTTTGTTGTGGCCTCTGTGCATCACACATATGGGTGTGTGCCTGTAGCCAGGAAAGATTCAAAGCTTTAACGTTTTTTGGCGGGAACTCCATGCCCCCTCCCCAGCATAGTATTCTTGAGACCACCATTCGCTGTGCCTCGAGCCTTTTATTCTCATAGATATCCTTGCTGTTTTTGATAAATCTTCTATTGTTGCTCTTTCTTGTTAAGATCTCTCTCTCTCCCTCCAAGTTTGAACTACCATATTCCTTCCCTAGTTTAACAGTTGTCTTATCCTTTCCCCACCATTCCCCTTAAAAAAACCAAAAATCTGAACCCTTCTATTGTGATTCTTCCATTTCTCTCCTCGCTTCACTATCTCCTTTTCTTCTTCAATGGCTCAGCGATCAGCCTTTCGTAAGTGCTCCCAGTGCGGGGCCAAGATATCCCCCACTGATCCACACGACCTGTGCCTTCTTTGCTTGGGGGAAGGCCACAGTCCATGGCACTTGTTCACAATTAGCTTTACACTGTTGTATAACTTTCCTGGTTGGACACATAGCTATGGGGAGAAGGGGAGAAGTGCTTAAGCAAAGAACCATTGTGTGAGTAGCAATATTAGCAATATTTTTCCCTTTCCCTCCACCTCAAAAATGCATGGTACTTTTTCCTAAAGTACAACCATGTTTTTTTTTCCAAAGTACAATAGCAGCAGATTTCATTGCCCTGTTTTTTAAATTAACATACTGATAATCTGTGAATGGGGTAACCACTGACACGGGAGACTTAATGGTGCTCATAGTTTGTACTGCACGGAGTTTTTCATTGGATAAAGCAGGCTGCTAGTCAGACGAGACTGGTTTCTTCCATTCCACAGACTTTACCATCAATGAAATTAGATATATCCTATTAATGAAGAACACTTAGTGTAATCATGTAGAAGCTGGCACCAGCTATATGCTGATTGCACAGAATTTTTCTATCTGTGCCAAGGCCTTGTCGCAGGGTCAGATTTTAACCATGAAAGATGTGGAAAAAAACCAACTGAAGATCAATCCTGACATCAGTAAAAATTTTGCAACTGCCATGGTCATGACAAAGAGGATGTTGGGATTCTTCTCACATATATGGTCTTCCCAATTCTGCAGGCTTATATAAATGAATTAAATAAATAAGAGAAATATGGAATGCGCTCCCCAGAGAGGTCCACCTGGCGCCGTTGTTATTTGTTTTTTGGTGCCAGGCTAAGACCTTTTTATTTAAAACTTATTTTAAGTGTTAATTTGTTGTGTAGGATTTAAAAATTTTTAGGCCGAGATGCACCAGGTTTTAATATTCTTATTGTATAACTTTGTTTTTGTATAACTTTGTCTAACTATGTTTTTGTTGTAAGCCGCCCTGAGGCTTTGTTGCGATGGGGTGGCATAAAAATGTTTTAAATAAATAGATAAATAAATAAATAAAATTTCTGGATGTGGAATTCCAAGCTGTTGCCAACTCAGCCAAGGGAAAAAGTTGAGCCTCTTTTTCATAGAGTCATAGAGTAGTAGAGGTGGAAGGCCATCAGTCCCAACCCCTTGTTCAGTGCAGGACTGCAAGTTAAACTGTCTCCTTCAGATGGCTGTCCAGTGCATCCTGAATGCCTCTGCGTGTGCTTTTGTCCTTGTACATGGTTTGGAAGCATTAGCTACTGCAGAAGCTTTTCAACAGGATCATTCTTAAAGAGGCTTGGTCAGCAGTGTTTCCACTGGTTACATAGTGGCACAATTTGCAGTGCTGATTCTGATGTATAAAGTCCTAAATGGTCTGAGCTGGTAGAAGGAATATAATGTGGGATAGCACTGCTTCTTACCTTCAAGAAGAACCTTTTTACATGTGCCACCTTTTCTGCAGGACCAGGAAAAAACTGCATCTGGTGAAGCTTTATTTTCTTCCCAACAATTAAAGTTTGGAGTACTGTCCTCACCTGAATTAGGCTGCATTTGTATCTCCACTTGTCTGGAAATAAACCATGTTGCATTGATTCTGGGTAGAGTTGTATATGATTGTACATTTTGTTCCACTAATATGTAGAAATCAATAGAGGACATACTGCCCTTTTAATGATAATGCTTCTGGACATGTACAAATAGCAAAAACAGACAGAGATTTTTTTGTGTGTGTGTGTCCTCTCATCACCTTAGGCATCCCTGTAGGAATTTCTGAGGGGATGCTCAGGGTTCAACGGAATAAATAGTAGAACTTTTGTTAGTAACATCTTAAAGTGCTGAAATGTTATCTGTATAGCTGGATATATTTTACAAAACTTTTTATATTATTAACATACAAACAGAACATCACATAAATTACATAAAATCACGATGACAAATAAAAACTACATACCACTAAGAGTCACCAAGCAAATTAATCCTACATTTTCCAACATATGTGATGCTGCAACTAAGTTCCCAAAATTGTACACCAACATTGCAAAAGCTCTTAATTTATCATTGTCCAAATAAAATTGCTCTGTCATTATAAATAACAAATGGCATCCTGATTTATTCAGATTTTTGTTCTTTTGAATAGATGAAAAAATTCTGTTAATTTTACCACTGAAATGATGAATAAGTTATTAAGATGAAGAGCTCTTCAACTAAAATAAAAAATCTAAACAAAATAAAATAAGGCTAGGGAACTCACAAAAGACAGTGTTATTGAAACATAGCACTCTTTCTGCAACCTAAGTATAATTTGTCATCACTATTCTGACCTGGGGTAAAAGGCTTTAACTTCATTTGCATTGAATAGATGGCATAATTCATCATAAACATCACTTTCCCATTTAAGCAGCCATTTTTCCAAGGAAGGAAGGCCGGCCGGCCTTTTGCTAGAATTGTCTTTCACAGAGACTGATCCTATTTAAGGCTGCAGCCTTCACCATACTTACCTGGAAATGTGCTTCTTTGAACCAGTGCTGATGATTTCCAAATGAATTTGGAACTGTAGCACCCCTGACATTGCAAGTGCACTCTTTCAAGCTGAGATAATTAAAAGGGAGGACCAAAGCTCAGAGGCATAACACAACCTTTGCATGCAGAAGGGCTCAGGTTCTGTCTCAAAATAAAAAAATATTTCTGATAAAAATGACAGGGAAAAATCTTTCCCCATAGTCTTGCAAACCCTCTGCCAGTCAGTGTATACCCTTGGGCTTGGCATAATTCCTTGTCCCATTTCTTTCAGATATATGCGCTTACAGATGGCAATGCCTAAACTCCAGTAATATAAAAGTAAGGCAAACTGGATGCAGGAATGATCGTTTGTTTTCCAGTTTGGGAGAGGGGCTAAGTATAGCTGTTTATTTTGTTAAGAATTGAATGCTGGTTCTTGTGAAACAGCCTGTCAAATATCTATTTAAAGCATTCTAATCCATAGAGGAAGAAAGGATAACGTTTTCTTATGTTGTTTGGCAATTGCATCCAAGGACAGTATTTTCCTCATCTTTGCCAGATGTATTAAACTATTCCATTTGCTGAGCAGAGAAACCAGCCAAGGGGGAGTTTCCTTTATGATTCTGGGCCATATTACAGCAGTACTTTAAAAAAAAGAGGATGATAAAGAAAAGTTGGGGCGAATTATATAAATGCATGCCCTGCTTCTGAAAATACTTTTGCTGTCTATTTCATTAAAAACAAAATATAAAAACATTGATTAGTGTTTCCTTCAGTGCAAGTGACTCCTTAAAAGTGTTTCACTTAAAGAAAAACCTATTGGTTTCATAAAGATCTGTAAAAGAATTACAGGCTTATGAATCATACAATGGCTCATAGCAATAGGTATGGTTTTCATAAATCTATATACTCAGACCTCATTGAAAGTTATCAGAACATAAAAGCTCCAGATCTTCCCTTTCATTTTTGTGCATTTTCATTGGCAAAGTAGAGATGATACCGTCTGGTAATGGTTGTTAGTACAAAACAAGTAGTTAACACATGCTATTCCTAAAATACGGAGCCATGTGGCTAATGGGACAAGGTAGAAATCAAATAAATAAATGATTTTTTAAAAAAATTCCTTTGGTGAAAGAATTGGCAAATGGTGTCAATACTGTGCAATTGTAAAGAAAAAGAAAGTACATTTGGCAAGCCACCTTATATTTCCACTGCTGTGAAAACCAAAGCATTTTCTACTTTTTCATAAAAACCTAACACTATTTCTGTTGTCTTCTTACAGGGTCTCTGCAGAGCCAATTCATCATTATAAATGCATTTAAAACAGAGCCTTTTATTCTGTCTAAAGTACTATTCATAAAATGCAATAAAATCACAAGATATTGCTTTAGAAATATTTTGTTAAAGGTGCAAAACATTTTCAGCTAAAAGAACCCAAACCCTTACAAATCGGGAAAATTTTGAAGCAAAAGAAAAACAAAAAAATGTATTTCAAGTAACAAGTGTCTGGACACTGATAGACTCAAGGTGACATTTCAAGAGTATGATTTCCATTAATTACTCTCAGGTCTCAGGCTGGACTATGTACAGTATATCAGATGGTGAGAAGCCACTGTTCAGTGGTGGAAGCTGCCACAGCTGTTCATTGTAGATGTAGGACTTAATGGTCTTACGGAATTCACCGTTTAGACAGCCTTGTGTATTACTTCAGACTTAAAATACACAAAAAACATAACTTGTTAGCTCGCACATAGTACGATCATTCCGTGCTTTTCAACTGTTCCATCACAGCCATACGTTGCAACTGGGAAAACCATAGCCTTGACTATAACATTCATGATGTGTTAGTGTAAAAGAAAGAACTGAATAAATAATCTTACCACATGCAGTTTTGGATTTTAAACTTACTTAAATCAAAGCATTATCACAGGTATGGTAAGGCATTAGAGTTTGTTGCTTTTAGCACCTTTTTTGGTAGAACAAGATAGTAGAAAGTAAAAAATAACAGTCGATCTGTCCCGTTTTAATATGCCCATTCCAGACTAGATAAGGGTGCCAGGTCTATTTGCCATTGCCACGATAACCTGCCAGTCCCAGGGGACTCAGCCTCCCCTTTTGTGGGGAGAGGGCTCTCTGGACTGTGGGACCTTGTGCTAGCTGCCCCAGCTGCCCCTAGCTGCTCTGAATCCAGTTATTTAAAGAGATTATTTTAAAACAATGCATAATTATTTCAAAAGAAATACTAAGCTGCAATGAAGCAGTATAAGGTAACCTCAAGGAAAGAGTCACATGCCTAACACCTAAACTGCAGGCTGGCAGCTCTTCTCTATTAGAGCCTAAGATGACAGGGAACTTTCACAGAAAACAATAAAGTAACAAGCCAGAAGTCTGTGTTTGGAAATAGTTCTCGGTTTTCTTGCTTACAAGTTGCTGGTTTCTTTCCACTTGTCCACTGGTCATAGGAGCCAACTGGCAGCAAGTGAACAGTAAGCCAGGAATTCTCCAGAAATCTGTCTTGGTGTTTTGTGCGAACACAGCTAATGCCCGTGCTTTGAGCACCTTTGCTCCAGTTCATTGTCTCTTGCTTGTGTAAGGGAGGAAAAGCATGGAGTGGTGAGGTCACTTCATTCATTTTGATGCAGAGTAGGTGTTTGCGCTGGCAGCTGCATACATATCATAAATTCAATGCCTGGTCTCTAGGGAATTTGGAAATGTTCCAATTTAGTTCTTACAACAGTGAAAGAAGAAGTCGATATCTGCCTGGGCAGTGTACCACCTTAACTAGCAGGTACAACTCACATGAGAGAATGTGCCTTCATTAAAAAAAAAAAAAAAACCCAAACCCTCCATATGGAAAGGTAACATGTCATGAGAAGTCTTAGGTCAAAGCCTTTGATGTTTAGTTTTCCATACTCAGGGAAGTTCTTCCTTGTGTTTGCTCACTTTATGTTTGTTGTTTAAGGAAGGAGAATTCAATCATGCAAACTCTGCTTCGAGTGCAGATTTGCACTGCATTTGCTGTTTGTGGCAGCTGAGCATTCATCATTTTTGAATAAAAGAAAGTTTTAAATTGTGAGATGCAACCTTTCATTGATTGATGAGTTAGACCACTTGGTTAAAAAACCCTTTTATTGACTAAAAGGCATTCCTGATTAATTAGGAAGCATTTTTAAAGAAAAGGACAATTACTTTTCCTGCACCCTGATTACCCTGCTGCACTTAGGCAGATGGCAGGGACCATCTTAGCACAAGCATTTCTCTTTTTCTCTTACGTAGGCTGACTAAAAATCTAATAGCAGAAGTGAGGTAAGCTTGTTCAACTGAATGGGTTTACGGGGGGGGGGGGGGGGGGTTAGACCTTTGTGCTTCATATCATCACTTCAGTCATACAAGATAAAAACTTGCATAGGGTTATAGTCCATAGGTAAATGTCTGTTTACATGCATTCAAACTTTTTTTATATTTTCGACAACAGTTCAGCAAAGCATGATCACCAAAAGATAATTGCTAGTAAATTAAAACAGATAAAGTAGCTTTTTCACCTATTTTTCAGTGCTGTGTACACTTTGCTTTCTGAGACATGCATTATTGGAAGAACATGATGAGTTTGAGATGGGATAAGGCATGATGTGACTCTGAAATATGACCTTATTTTTGTCTCCTTATATGTTCATTTTTTCTTTTAAGTGTTGTGGAAACATGCATAATAAATATTTGGTCTACTAGTTTACCACAGGAGATTAATCTGGAAGCATATTTTCCTGGTTTAATTAGAATTCATTTGCTTAATTGTCATTCTGATCCCATCAATTGCTGTTTTGCACTAACTTGAACAGTGCTGCCTTTTGCTGTTTGCACTTTAATTTAGATTTCTATTATGGTTTATGAACAGTAATAAGGCCCTGCTTGAATATTCATTAGCTTTTGAATTGTGAACTAAGGGAAGGTACTTTCTCTTACCTTAATGGTGGTGGCACAGCATGAGACTGATCAGCAGTGACATTTGATTGGTGACATCCAGCACATTTGCTTGTTGTTTATTGACACATCTTCTCCAAACAGCTCCCTCGCAGGTTAGCGGTGTAATGAAAGAGAAAGTGTTGCAGAGGAGTGTGGAGCTATCCTGGCAGGAACCAGAACATCCCAATGGAGTCATCACAGAATATGAAATCAAGTATTATGAGAAAGTAAGCATAACTCTGAAATGCATCATTCTTCCCATCCTATCTTGTGTATAGACCAGGCACTGCCTGCCCTGACTCCATTGCTTTCCCTCCTCCTTTTCTTTTATAGCTTTCTATTTCTTTCCTTGTCAACATTTTTGGATTAGAATTCTGAGAAATCCTGTGGATCTGGTGAATAGAAGTAAGAGCCATAAGTTAAATCACCAGATCAGTCAACTTTTCACTGATTCATCAGTTTTAGCTGATTCATCAGTGATTGCAAATGCAATTGCTGTGCACACACTTTTCTTTTTTGAGCATCCAACTGATTGTAACAAGTATGAATAAAGAAATTAAATATTTTGTCTTTCTAACAATGAATAGTAACTTGTGCTTACTGGATTGCTTACAAATTTTCAAAAGACCCTAAATAAAGTATTTTGAAAATTAAGAAAAGTTAAGATACGGTCCTGTATATGTTTGCTCACAAGGACTTACTCTCAAGTAAGTGCTATAGAACAACAATGGATTAAGCAGTTAATAGGCAGTTAATCCACTAAAACATTTAATTGCTGATAGCCCTGATTATAATATGCACACTTACAAGCTCCTGTTAGATCAAGAGACTGATCTAAATTATGTTCACAGTATATATTACAATATATTGTTTCTGACTATTGATTAGGGTTTTTTTTTTTTCTTTTTCCTCCCTCATTCCCTCTTCTGTGCTTTAGGAATAATTAATTAATTGAGAGGAATACAACAAATTGTTCTTTAACATACTGCCAGAAAGGACAACTTGATTCATAATGTGTTAAAATAACACTGCAATTAACAAAGTCTGTGCGTCCATTGTTTTCACCTCTTAACTTAAGCATGATATATGAATAATTAAATTAGCAATTTGTGTTTAAATACTTTGTCAGAATAAATTATTTTCTAAATCAGACATGTTTTAGTTTCCCATCCACAACCAATATTGAAGCATTTCTTCCTTAGAAGAATCTGTATTATGAAACTTTCTCCATTTTATACCAGCTTGGCATAGCTTTTGCCACAGAAAGCTGGAAACTATAGTTTGATGAGGTACAGAGAATTTTCATTAGACTATAGATTAGGCATGGTCAAATATATCCACTTTGGTTTATCTTAATTCTTTATTCTTTTCCTGGAAGTCTTAAAGCTGCTCTACTCAATTTCCACATCCAGGCAAGGATTGTTTCCCTATTTTATAACTGTTCACCTGATGTACACAGTTTGGGGTGTATTTTTTGATTGGAGAACTACATTGTAAAATTTGGAAAAGTGCAAACAGTGAAGGATAAAAGGTATATGTACTGATTGAAGAAATAAAATTAGATTCACATTAAAATGTGTACCAAACAGATCCACAGTCCTTTCCACTCCCTGCCCACACCTACTAGAGTTACTTATACGTTCTCACTTGAACAGTTACAATTTCTAGGGGTCCCTGAAATAATAACGGTACTGTTAAATAGGAATGATATTAAACTAAGTATGTGGTGTATTCAAACTGTGAATTCAAATTCATACTTAATGGTATAATTTAAATAGATAAAGCATGAGTAAAATATGGTAACTTCAGGCAAAATTTATTGTTGGATTCTTCTTGGCAAATCCTATTGAAATGCTTTTTCAATAACTGTGTGAGAATACAGAAGTGTTCTTGTATAGTTACTGCTCATTTCAGTAAGTTATGCAGTAGCTGGTTCCTTCCCAGTGCATCAGTTCTTATAATTTGTTTATGTTATTTCTGAGAACCTTGTAGTAATTGGTATGAAAGGTTGAAATAGCCACCAATCACCAGGCTGGAATTAACATGGCTTTGAGTATCTGAGTGAACACAGTACCACTTTCCTTTTCAGTTGTCCCATTCACAAAAATGTTTCCTGTTTCTGCTGTGATTAATGGGCAGCTGTTGGTGCCAGAGTATAGGGACTGCAGAGGAATTATTTCTATTTTGAATTTATCTAATTTTTCAACTTTAGAACCAATGGGTGACCCAAACTTGATTATCCTTCAAAAGATGCACTGCTTTGAATTTTTCAAGAGGATGTTCTCATTAAAAAAAGTGTACCAAAATGCACAGATGGATAAAAAGCTGCACACATCAATCACTATATTAGTGAAAATAATATTAAAATGCATTGTATTAGAAAAATACCTTATGAAAGAAATTGTATCATAGGAAAAAATGACATATTGGGATAAATGCTGGTGAACATAGATAGAACATTTATTTTAAATCAAAGCATGGGACAAATAGAATTTAAGAGTGGAAAATGAGGAACATATGCAGAATGAAGCTTCTGAATCCAGAAAGAGTAAGGTCATATAGAATGACTTCCATTTTTCCTGCTTAGCTGAAAATAATTGCTGCTATGAATTTATTAAAGAATTATAAAAGAACATCCCATCTTTAGAGAGAGTGGGAAAAAGGAGGAAAATACATTTCTAGGATACGGTTTGCTACTTTATTCAGAAACTGAAATAATGCAGTATTTGTATTAATTGGGCAGCAAAAGTTAATACCTCAGACAATCAAACACAAGAAGGCAATGACTTTATCTCCAGAATTTTATGAGCAATACCATGTGCTTCTCATTGACATTTTATGTTATTTTAAGAACCCCTCCATGAAATGACATTACTTTGTAATGCTCCATAGAGTGTGCTACGTTCTTTTATGTGGGAAAATGGCAGGGGTGAGAGAAACAACCCTTCATAAGAAATTGAAGATGAGAGCCAGAAGCAGTTCTCAATTGCTAACACAGAGCAAAATTGAAATCTGAATTTTGAGTACTTGCCAGTTATTTATATTTGTGTTTGCAGGACCAAAGGGAGAGGACTTACTCAACAGTGAAAACAAGGGCCACCTCTGCTTCGGTGAATAATCTGAAACCAGGAACTGTATATGTTTTCCAGATCCGGGCATTCACTGCTGCTGGCTATGGAAATTATAGCCCTAGACTAGATGTTGCTACACTAGAGGAAGCCACAGGTAAACTTTGCTTATAATGGACAGTAATTTAATACCAACAGTGAACGTGAGAACAATGTATCTATACATCTTGGAAGGAAGGTTCAGCAAGCTGCCTGGAGAGAGTCCTGGTGGGGTATAAATATAATGTTATATTGATCGTCTGTGGAACAGAGAAATAGAGAACCAGCTGACTCCAAGTGCTGCTTTGGCTTTTGGGCATCCCTCTGGCTAACTTCTTGGCTAGAGTGGGAAGCATCTGTATTGCTCTTGCCAGGGAGGTCTCTGGTTTTTTGACTTGACCATGGCTTATTTTATTGTCTGGGTTTGGACGCTCCAGAGAACCATGTGAAACCTGAAAACAAACCATGGCTAGCTGGAGTGGTTTATAAGCTTACCCCAGTGTAGTTTATTAATCTCTCTGTGGGAGGAGTGCTGCATTCAGAAAACACACTAAACCCACCAGAGTTTATAAACCACCATGACTTAATGTATGGTGCAAGCCCCATCAATATGTGCTTTTAACAGAAGCAATAGCGGGCAGAAGGCCAACAGATTCAGTTTCCTGACATGAAGATGTAGTATTCACACACACATATTAATATGTGTGCTTGTCATACACTAGTGAGACACAGAACCCTTGTCAAGATAAAGCAACAAATCTGGTGTAAACATGGTGTAAAATGTGCATCCTGCATTTTCGGTCAGGAAAGATGGCACTTGCATACAAAAAGCAGACATATTTGGGGCCTCCGGATGGTTTTGTCTACAGCTTCCATCAACCTTAGCAAGACTTGCTGGAGTTGAGGGCTCATGGGAGTTGTAGGCTAAAACATCTGGGAGCCACCGCTTCCATAGCCTGCTGTATATTCAGCAGTTTCTAATTTTATGAGCTTCTGTTTCAGAATTGCATTTTGAAATAGGCATTTAACTTGCCTCTAACTCTCTCTTCCTTTTCCTTGCTGGCAGCCACTGCCGTCTCCAGCGAACAGAACCCTGTAATAATCATAGCAGTGGTAGCTGTAGCAGGCACTATCATTCTGGTCTTCATGGTTTTTGGCTTCATCATTGGACGAAGGTACAGTTTTCAAGAGTTAAGACACTTTGCATTCAGTAGATCTTAGAATGAACTAGTGACTTTTAATTAGTAGGCAACTGTTTTTGTACAGCACATGATTCTGGCTTGCCCATGTATAGACTACTGTGTGGGTGTGAGTGTGGCATACATTTAAAAACCACAATTTTGGCTTTTTACTCTGAGCGAAAATTGATTAACATCATCTAACCTTTGATATATTATATTTATTACATGTCTAATCTTGTGGATGACTAATGTTCTCCACGTAGATTGGAAACGGTCCCCTGAAATGATATGGAAGAGTTAAAAATATAAAATAGAATACAAATATTTAAAGGGTAAAATGCAATAGTACAAGAATTAAATACAATATATTGGAAAACAATAAACAGCACAGAAATCAATAAACAGTCATAAAAAACTAGAACTAATAGCCATGTTCTTCAATAGCAATGTTAGTAAAATATGGCCTGGATATTCAGCAGACCCACTAGTTATTTAAATTGTTTCATTGACTTCATCATAATATTTATGGCAAAGGTCAAGCTTCAGAGACTGATTGTGCAAGTTTGCCAGGAATGTTCTGAATGCCTTCCTGGCACAGACAAGTTTTCACCAAAATGCAATGCTTCCCACACAGACATGCACACCTCCTGACCAATTGTCTTTCCCAGCTAGTGTATGGATTGTAATGGGAGTGAATTAAAATGTGTAAGGATTTTAGACTTAGACTTCTTGTATGCCTTTCATGATTGTAATAGTAAAGTATTAATGTGAATGCATGTGTGTGTGTGTGTGTGTGTATATATGGAGGGAGAGAGAAAATTTCATATTTTAGCAAAACTGTATTTTCTCCTTTTTTCTTACTTTGCAGGCATTGTGGCTATAGCAAAGCTGATCAAGAGGGAGATGAAGAACTTTACTTTCATTGTAAGTGTTTTGCTGTTATTTCCCCCAGGAATTTCCAGACCAATTATAATGCATTGGGACTGGCAGTAATAGAATAGAGACAATACTAAAACAACATTCTTGGAGAGAAACAACTATAATAAATTTTAAAATGCTGTGTAAACAGCAAGTGTGAAGTTAAAAGCTGTAAAAGAAGTATGACCTCTTCTAAAAGGACACAGAATAAAATCAACATTGTTCACACCACAGATTTTATTGCTGTACATTTGTGTGATGCATGGTTGTTTCCAGTCCCCATTTTCATTGGTTGCTTTTGGATAAGTGTTTCACAATATCCTAATGGTCCCCCATGAGATATTATGATTGGTAGTTGTCAGCCCAAATGCAATTTAATTTTTAAAAAATCAGTGAGTCTCTGATTATGAAGTTCTTTAGTCCTGAGGGTTCCTCAGTCATCCCAGTGCTTAAGACAATCAAGTAAAAGAAATTCCCAGTAGTTCAATAGAAGAATTGGGATAAAAAACTGCTGAAAGCTATATAAGTTTAAAGAATCAGCTTTATCTATATAAGTGCAGCCTTTGAAACATAAATTGATAAATCAAATTGGAAACATAAGGTGCTAAAAAGATATAAAGACCTATCAATATCAGGAGTGTTTCAACCTTATAAGTTTTCTTCAATAGTGTAGTATAAAAAGATTTTTAATAAAATAAGCCTCTCACATAGAGTTATCAAAGGTGTAAAACTGTGGTGTTCTTCCTATAATTAAAAAGAGATATTATAGTCATTTTAAATGTGTTATGTAAAGTCAACTTGTTAAAGATTAAATAAACTTGTGAAAACTCACCCAGTCCATCAGTATGTTAGAAAACTTACCCAGGAGAGTTAAGTGCATACCATGGTGACTACATCTAAATTTATTGTGCTATAGTTCCTAAACAATACAACTTTTTTAGTAAATTGCTATGCACTTGCATAGATAAAACTGATCATTTGAGTAGCTAATATGACTTTCACCAGCTTGTTTATCTGAAATCTGAACAGTTTTCTCCTTTTTTGTGGGATGGGGATATAATTTGCTTTGTCTTGTAAAAACACCCTTACTTTCATAATTTGTTTCATTGACTAACCAAAATAATGAAAATAGTTCAGTCAATCAATTCAGATTTTATTAAGTTAATCAATCTTGTTTTAGCTGTAAATATAGAAACAGATATTTGTGAACATATTTGAGGAAGATTACATGCATAAATAATGTACAGTCTGAATGTGGTCCTGTGATACTCATGCATTTTCTATCATATTGAGACTTATGTGGATATAATTGTGCACAGAAATTGAGTCTTATTGAATACATTGGACACAATTAGATATATGTAAATCAAGCAAAGAGTTGTGAGTGCAAATATTTGCGGGAAGACAGCTATTGAAATCAATGGGAAAACTCTTACTGATGAGCACATCCTCAGATTATACCGTCAGGCAGAAATAGCTGCACGCAACATCAGACTCGCTCTTCAGCACTGATCAGCTGCAGAGGAGACAAAGATAACAGGTTGCCTCAATCCAGTTTCTCTTTCACCCTAAAGTGGATCACTGCGGATGAAATCAATCATCTTTCAGCAGAAGCATTTTGAACGCGCCTATATGCACTTAATAAGGGTTCTCTTTCCACTGCTGTCTCTTTGATGTTCAGGATCAATTCCCACATAACCCTCTTTATGTAAAAGCCTATTTCCACACACAGATCACTTCGGCTTGATTTCATCGATGGGCTAAGTTCTACAAACAGTTCTGAAATCGGAATCTGTTATTAAATGAAGGGTGTGTTTTCTCATTTAAAAACATTGTTGACAATACTCCCTTAATACATGCCATAAGTAGAAATGTACCTTCATTTTCTTTTGGCATTTTTTGTTGATCCCTTCTTTCTGATGCGAATATGATTCAATAAAAATTGATTGCAAATGCCTTTCACAAGGATTTCAATTTAAATCAGTTCTAGTCTACTATTTACATCTGGTTGATTAATTAAATGATTGAAGAAAATGCATTATTCAAGAAACACTTGGTAAAAAATTAACTTTAAAGTTCTTTGTGCTCCAAGAAGAATGTGTCAACTAGTGAAAATAACTTAATCTAATCATGATGTGCAGTACACAGTACTGGTAATGCACTCCTGCTGGTTCCATTGCACTCCAAACCTAGCACTTCCACCACCAGTCCTGGAAAATGGAGGAAATGGTTCTTTCTGTCATGGCTCAAGTCAGTGAACCTTCTTTTTGCTGAAGGATCTTTAAGTTCTTGTTGTGCTTTTGGTGGGTCCTCCTAGAGCACAGGCACCATGATACACTGCCTCATGAATTTACTCCAGCTTTTTTCTACCAGCAGAACCATTTCCTGAGTGTAGTTCCACTCAGAACTCTGCAGCAATCTTTGTGTACTCTCCCCTCTCTCTGCTCCCAGTAAAATCTCGTCTACTGGTACCTTCTCCTCCATAGCAGATGGAGGCATAAGGACACTGCAGGACAAGGGAGGAATGAAGAGCTCTGCTTTGTCCATTTCTTATAATTACTTATCACATGGGTGCCACAAATCAGCACTTTGCTTACTAAACACAATGACTGAATTGTCAAACGAGGCTGACTGAATATGAGATAATGCCAGTGTCAGGTTTCATATAATAGCAGATCACAAGATAAATATGAAATGGGAATATCTGCTTTTCTGATTGCCTCGCTTCCTTTCAGCTTCCCTCATAGATCCAAAATAGGTTTCAGAATTTGGAGGGGCCCTTCAGAAGACTTTGTGAAGTGGGATGGGGACTACATGGGGGAGGGATCGTTGCAGGAAATTGCTAATATCCATTCCTCTAGGAGATGTTTTCCATAAGCAGAGATGAAAAACACAAATTGTGTACTACCGGTAGTAGCTTATTTTCTTTCTAATTTAATTTTCACCAGTTTTGCCAGGGATTATTTCTTGCCAGACATGCAATAATAAGAGTAGCAGTAATATTAATAGTAATAATAATAATTTTAACACTCTTTGCCACCATATCACCACAAGGTAGCAAGTCCCAGGTTATGAATGTTTTGTTTCTGATAGATTCTTACTATTTTGTGGATATCGTTTACGATCAGATTCTAGTATGCTACAGTACTAGCCATATGTTATTCTGGAAGGACTTCCATTTTTAGCATTGGCCAATAGTACTCAGAGATGCAGGTCAATGCCAAGTCATGAAAAAGATTTCTTTTCCTTTTTCTCTTTCCTACACTTGGAAATAAAAATAGTTTTTTTTTTTTTTTCATTCATTTTCCCTGAGTTTAGACATAGCAATATTTAACTCATGGGGCAGAATCCACTTAGTTTTTCTCCACTGATAGAAAGCATCCATTAGTGAAATGGGGAGTTGCTGAAAACATTTTCAGCAATTACCTTCCTCCATTGAGCCTCTGCACCACCACAGTTCTGAAAAATACATTCTGGAGGATTGTGCTATTTCTAGGGCAGATGGGCAAGATACAGGGGTTTGAGAAGGAAAAGGAATTGTTGAAACTCATGCTCCTCCTGCTCCACAAGCAAAAGACTACTACTTGGATTCTCCCTATTGCACTCAAGTATGCATTAAATGTATTCCAGCTTTAATCCAGCTTCTCTGAACAAATAAAAAAAGTGTAATGGGAATCAGGATTATCACATTATGACTGTTGCTTGCTTTACAAATGAAGCAATCGCCAGTACCCCACTCTAGAAATGGAGATGCTCTGAGGGAGTGAGAGCCTTTATAACATTGCTTCATTTTGGTTATGGTGAGAATCTTCACATCTTTACAATACTTTGAGTTCTTGTAAACATTCCCTGCCGGGTAATGTCTGAGAAGGAAAGGAAATTAATTGTTTTTCTTTTTACGTCTGTCTATGGGGAAAGGGAAACGGCTAGCTGAAGAATGCCTTTCCCCAGCATGCACTATTTTTAGATTATATGTTTCAGAGAAAATGTAAATAGGTTAACAGCCTAGCCTTAATAGTCAGAAACTGAAATTGAAAATAACACTTCATTCGTTCATTGTATTCCTTTCAAGAAATCTACTTATCCGATATCGAGGGAAGTTTAAAATCTGTCAGAAAAGATTACCTACCAGGAAACCTAGTCCAAAGTCTTATGATTTTCTTTTTATCTGACTTTTTTTACAGAACCTTTCGGTAGACAGCATAGTACATAATTTGATATGATCATTGTTTCCAGGGAGAGATTAAACACTATACTGTAGTCACCAGCCATTTCCAATTTCGCATCCTTTGGTTCTGTGATATTCGGACAGTTTCCTCGTAGGCTAAAATATTAGCCTGGCTTTTTGTGGTAACCTGAAACAACAACCTTTCACTAGCTCCCAGAGCAATGGATTTAATGCAATGTCCAGTCTTCTCATTCAATTCTCCTCAACTTTCAATAACCCCTAGTGCTACATTTTTAAAGGTATAAACACAATGGAAGAGTTTAGTCGACCAATTCCAATTTACATTTTGTTTCCTCCTACCATTTTCTTGTAACAATGTCTTTGAATCTGAGGCAGCACTATTTCATGTTAGTATGCCAAGAAAGCTTTGGCCTGTCAAAATGTTTTATGACAGCTTGAATAAAGTACCATCAGAGACCCATTTGAGATGCACAAGGTTACCTCCAATCCAAACCCCTTATCACAAGTGCAAGAGGATAGCTCATTCTCCATCTGCTTGCTTGAAAGCACAATACAGAGGTTAACCTATTGTTTTCGGCTCTCTTTCCCTTCCTCTTGTGGGTGTAAATAAAAAATGAGTACTTATCAGCTCCAGAAGCTAAGCCATTATCATTATGATTAGCACAAAACCCATTGAAAAGTGCAATGCTGCAAAATTAACCTCTGGAGAAGATACGAAATAATTTCTTACACATCATCAGTATGGGGTGACCTCCATATCATGAGCATTGCTTTCCCATAGCACTGTTTTGAAAAACACAGTTGCCACAGTTGTAATGCATGTTGCACCTGCTTAATGTGTGATCCATGACTATTTCATTAAGAGCTCCAAACAGCTGTGTGTCTTGGTGATCTTGCCAGTGCCTTGCCCAGGACATTCTTTTTAGCGCAGTTTCTCACCTTCTGTTGTTTTGCAAAAAGACAAAAGTAACTGCATTATAATTGTAACGCATTATAAAGAAGCAATGCACATGCCTGATCTCATTAGGATAAGAGAATTTTGTTCAGAACTTGCTAAATCCATACTTCCTGAATAAATATATGAACCAGAATGCAGTTATTCCTGACTACATACATTTTTCAAAATTTAGTATAATAGTTCTCCAGAGAACAACAATACATAAGAAGATGGTACATTTGGGATATGTATGCACAAAGTGTGCATAAGTGGGGAATGTGCAAAATGCAACAGTATTAATAACAAGCTAGAAAAAATACGTATATTATGTAAACTTGTACGTATTAGGCAAAAATGCATATATTGGATAAACCTGAGCACAAAAATCCAAGTATTAAGAAAGGTACTCACAGACTTTTAAAAACAAAACAAAACTGAATGAATTTAAGATGGGAAATTGAGAGGAACCAAAATGAGCAAATTTGTCCGTGCCTACATTCCCTGGTTAACAAATGGACACGCCTAGGTAGATTCCTTATGGTACTGATTTGCATACTTCCCTATTTACCAGTGCACTCACAATTCTGGGAGAGGCATTTGGATTAGGTGGTTCAGTAATAAACAAAAGAAAGAGAGAAATCCCACAGCCCAATTCACTGCTATGTGTCTTATTCTTAATAGCCACCTCCTGTTTAGAGTACATGAATACATGTGTAGCTTTTTGATATGTGGCTTTTTTGGGATATTCAGGAAGTTGATAACAGCTGGGTTGCTCAAAAAATGGTATAGTTAGTAAAAGTGGTCCTGCTGAGGAGAACTGTGGAACAACAAAAGGCAGCAATCTGTAATTGGACTTTTCAGGGGCAAAGAAATGCCACAGGTTGGCCCTCCTAGTTATCTGCATAGGACAAACAAAGAAATTGGGCTGAGTGGTGACTATGGCAACAGAATTGAAGCTAGGGCCTTCATTATTCATCCCCCACCCAACTGGCCATTCTGGAAAACAGATTCTACACCATTACAGTAAGGAGCTGGGGAAATGTGTCTTGAGGAACGCCAGGACTGGGGTGCTTCCAGATATGTCTTTATTATGCATTCACCCTTGTGGAAATTTGTGGAGGATCCAGACAGTCACATCATACATTTGTAAGCCTCCCAGGTTTTCCCACAGCTTCTTTCATTCTTCTTCTTAATTATTAAGGAGGGAAAGAAGGAATTGCACCGGGATGTCTTTTGGCTGGTAGTGCTCAGAGACATCCATTTGGAAGCACCCCTTGGTGGGAGCTTCGCTTTGCATAATGAAACTCCGGGGCTGGCTGCACAATAAGTGCTTTGCTTCATCACAGTCATGCTTTCTTACATCATTACAGTTAAATTTCCAGGCACCAAAACCTACATTGACCCTGAAACCTACGAGGATCCAAATAGAGCTGTCCATCAATTCGCCAAGGAGTTAGATGCCTCCTGTATTAAAATAGAGCGTGTGATTGGTGCAGGTAAGCAGCTGTGGCTTCCTTATACAATTCTTCCATTTAGCTAGGATCGAAACTCATACATCATGATGACAGGCAAATAATTATATCTCGCGCATGGAGCTTTTTGCCTGTACCAGCATGGTTAGACGCAATGAATCTTCACTTGCTCGTAAATGTAAAATAAATAAATAACCAACCCAGTGGTCCCAAACATGTGTGTGTCTATTTCCACTTAGGAAAATTAAAATGTTATTGCATTTTGTAAATGCAAATAATTGTATTCTTTCTTGTGCATTTTAATAGAAGGAAGTGCATTTGAACTCAGCTCCTGAGGGCAATATATTTGTGTAAATATATTCTGTTAAACTCCAGTGCTGGGCTTGTTTATGTGTACATGCAAAGGATCAACTAGCAAAGTCAGATCATGCTTGTTATAATCAGGATTTGCTTCTATAAAGCAAGCTTTTCATGGGGTCTCTTTTTATGCCACTCTAACATATTTCATTGCTAAAAAAATTCCTTGTCTTGGCATTTGTGAGTGATGGTAATTGTGCTGTCATTACAGTGCATTGCTTGTCTTCCTTTTTCCACATACTTAGGTCATGGTGTTTGTGTTCTGGAAACCTGTTTCCATTTGTTTGCATTAATAAGATATGTGACACGTTTATTATTCTAGTTTATAAAGTGAAATTAAGTATCCGTGGGCAAGAAAAAATTCAAATACCTGTGACTCCTGGAGGAAACATTTCATGATTTCCTGTTGTTTTATGCTGTACTTCTAGAATCCTATTTGTCTTTAAATCACCCTTATCACATGTAACTCATCCTTTGCTAATGTTGTAAATTAAGTGCATTCATTCTTCATTGGAAAAGATGGGAATTGTTATTTCAAAAAGCTAATATGAAATAATTACTGATTGGTTGGTTGCATGGCTGGGTTTACGGGTCAGGCTGTACCGCAGTGGGTTGTTTTCACACCTAGTTGCAGGGTGGCTCAGTATGACATCTGAACCAGGATGGGTGGTTCTCAGGGTGATGTGCACACCTGGCAAGACAGTTTTATTATGCATTGCCATGAGCTGCTAGAGAACCTCCCAGAAAATATTTAACATTCCTGCCACTGCTTGTAATTTCAGTAGGGCTAGTCTTCTCCTTCATTCATCCCCAGTGCCCTCTGCCTCAGGATGGATTTTTATTTTATTTTATCTTTCACAGAAATATGAAGAAAGGGCAGTAGAGAGTATCCCAGATGCGTTCACTGTGGGGTTTTTTTTTTTCCACTGCTAAGAAGTGTGTGCAATTTTCCCCAAATGTTTTCTTCTCTGCCTTGAAATTTGCACCATTTCCTTTTCTGTTTTACTGTGCTGCCACGAACATGCATATTTCTAGCAATCTACCTCATTTGGTTGCCTTGAAATTCATGCATGCTTACCCATTCATCTCCCTTGTCTGCTGTGAAATCCGCATACATTTACCCAGTGTTTTTTTGTAAAAAAAAAAAAAATGGTGCCAGAACTCACATCGCCGGCAGTAAGCGCATGACCACACACACCAATCCCAAGCTGAGCAGCGGAGCAGCGTCCCAAGCCAAGAGCAGCGCCCTCACTATCTCACTATCAGATAGCAGACACAAAAGCAGCCTGCAGGCACTATGTTAATGATGTTTGCTGCTGATCTGCTACAATTCAAAATCACTTCATAAAATCCATTGGAAAAAAAGGTGCCGGAACGCTGTTCCGGTGCGTTCTATGACAAAAAAGCCCTCCCTTGACCCTCTCAGTCCTACTTTGCCTCGAAATGTGCCTGTGCTTAGTGATCCCACTTGCTGCCCTGTAACCCTCCTGTACCATGACAGCTTGCAACAGAGACCAGTATAGGAAAGCAAGGGGGGGGGAGTGGCTGGCAGCTGCCTGGCAGAAGGAGCTTTAGAAGTGGATGATATATCTTCAACAGAACCTGAAGTAGCCTTTCCAAGAAGGGTCTTTGCTAGCAATGGAAGCACTAAACAGGATGAAATTGACAGGGATGTGTCTGTGCTGAGCTGAATCGGAGATGGCTAATTCACAAAGTTTGTGAATGGATCCAGAAGAGCACAGACTTGCAAATGCTTTGGTGCTCTAATGTAGGAAAAGGAAGTTTCCCTTGACAGTCAGCAAACCCGGTAGACCAACTGCAGGAAGGTTGCTGACACGAAGAATGAGAGAGCGTTGTGGCTAAAGGGACAGGCTAAAAATCAAATCCATATAGAACAAGGAAAAGGATTTCTACTGCAAAGGGTCCTGGGGTATGTGATAGAGAACTAAGCCATAACAAGATACTGATCATCTAGCAGGAGTAACGGACAAGCCACCCGCCCACTATGGCTTATTCTTAGGGTAGCTTAGCATAACCTGCCAACTCACCCATTCTGCCTGAGAAGTGTAACAATAGGCAATACTGATCAGTGTTTCAGTAACATTAAATGCAGTGCACTTTTTCACACAGCATATGCTTGCAACTTTTAATTTCCACTGAAATTAGAGCATGTTTCTGTCGATGCTGCTGTCCTATCTGATTAAGGCTATCTTCCTATTGGGCCATTGTAACACTGTACTATGTAGTTTTGAATTTCCCATCCTAAGTAGGTACATGCAAAACAACTAAAAGAAAGCTTAGGGTGTAAAAAGTGCCCAGCTGAACCTTTAACCTTTTGTACATATTATTCACCAAAACCCAGAGTCTTAATAGCATGTTGAAGAAGTGGCTCAAGCACCTCCTTCCTACGATGCAAACAAACTCCCCATGTGAGTTGGATTTTCCATGCAAACAGATATGTCTTTCCATTGTTGCTTTGAAGAGCCGTTTCCGTGAAAGCTGAAACAAAAGGGTCACTGGTGGACAATTCAATTATTTCTTGTCCTCAGCCATTAGTTTTACAGGAAAAGCTCTTCAAATCAGCCCCTCGTACAAAGAAATGCAAGCATGCCTGTGCTGCTTTGAAAGGCTGACCTTGACACAAATTAGCACAGTTAGGCTGGTTTGTAAATTAACCACAAGAAAATCCCTATTTGTGGGGGGGGGGGGCGCAAGGGAGAGGGGTTAGCTTGGATAAATTCAGGACAATTTGACATGTGCCTTGGGAACTTGCCCATCAGCAGTCAATAGTAAATGAGACTTCCTTGGTAGGCAAAGATTGCAGAAAAGTCTCCAAGCACTGCAAGCACTCACCGTCTTAGGACTTAGCTGAGATAATGGTGAGGGTGCTTGGCTAAAGCAGCTGGAGGCAGTACAAGATAACGACCTTGAATTAACAACCCTTGCTTCCCGTTCTTGTCAAATCTGACCTAAATTCTGATTCAGCTGGATCTTTAAAAACAAAATTAATTTCTGTCTTGGACAAACAGAATCTAGAAGGACAAGCTCCTTCCATGTGCAGCATAAGCATTTGTACTGGGCTTGTTTATTGTTTAGGGATCCTATTTACCAAAGAAGACAAGAATGAAATGGCCCAGTTGCACTGGCTGACAAAGGCAAAGAAAAATATCTGTGCCAGACTTTTATAGCAAATATAAAAACATGGAATATCTGCGGAAGTGACAGACAGACGAGTGCATCAAAATATTCCTCTGCTCTTGTGGTGCAATCAGCTGTGGAGTAAAAGCTCTCAGTTCTTTGAATAGTGATGCACATGTTTGATGAGGGCACTGTAATTTTCTTCTTTTTCGGCTGACATGTCCATGATACCACCTATTACGCACCACCATTGCTAGCTGTCTACCACGCTATTTTCTCCCTTAGGTGAAAGCCTAAAGGCTTTATAGCTTTCACAAGCTGCTGTAGGAGAAGCTAAAATGTGATGGTTTGGACCTTGAGATTGTCAAAGTAAAGTATTCTGGGCAATGCTAACAAAGCCTTTCTTAAAGAAGTTCTAGTGGAATCACTGAAACTGTTGCAGCACAGTTCTGTCTTTGTCTGCTCTGAAGTCCAGTTGGGTCCCGCTAGCCGCCCTGAGTCCCTGTCGCTGGGGACAGGCAGGATGTAAATAAACATAGCAAACCAACAAATAAGTTTGTACAAGTTTGTAGTTACAATTTAGTGATTAATTTCCATTTGGTTACGCCATGGGTGGAAAATCAGATTGTTGCTGAAGGCAGAAGTGTTACCTGGGACAGTTCCACTGGGCAGATGAGGTTAGTGGGCAGGTTCGCCTCCCCCAAAGCCCTCCACCCTGGTGCCCTGTGCTGTGTCATCACCTGGCCCCTTTCCCTTTCACTGCAACTGAGAGGCAGAGAGTGTTTCCCCTGTGTACAGGAGGCAGTGCCCTTTTCTCTGCACAGAGCAGTAGCTCTGCACCCCTTTCTATGTAGAAAAGGGGACTCTGCCAGCACCTGGACGACCTGTTCCTCCAGGCACTGGCTGAATGCACAGCCAGCTCACTTCTCCTCTCCTTTTTCCAGGCTTCTGCTCAGTAGCTCTTCCAGACATGCTGCGAATACACAACTGATTTTACTTTTCCATCACTGATCAAAGGTGAAGGTGAAATGAAACAGATTCAGGTGTTCCTTGAAGCACTGGCACTGTCCTGAGTCATTCTCCTCCTACCCAGACAGGGAAGGTGAGGGAAGAATGGCCCGGCTCAATGGATCTGCAGCTTTGCGGTTCTCCCTGAGGCTGTAGCACAGTCACTCCATTGCTCCATCTCCGTTCCTGAAGAGGAAAGCCCTATTCAGAGGTTCAGCTTCCATGGGATAGTGATCTGATCCACAACTGGCATAAAATAACTGGGAATGTTCCATTTTCATAGAAGTATATAGGACTGACTCCTGCTCTCATATCATTAGGAATTAGAATATGTTCTGATCGAGCTGTATGCTTTCCATTTCAGGAGAGTTTGGTGAAGTATGCAGTGGGCGCTTAAAGCTTCCAGGCAAAAGAGATGTTGCAGTGGCCATCAAAACCTTAAAAGTGGGATACACCGAAAAGCAAAGGAGAGATTTTCTTTGTGAAGCAAGCATCATGGGACAATTCGACCACCCTAATGTTGTACATTTAGAAGGGGTTGTTACCAGAGGTAAGTAGGTACCAGATCAGACTCCCAGACACTGTTCTAAGTAACTGTGAAGCTTCCATTGCTGGTGATTCAAAAGTGAAAAATGTACTTGTAGTTTATAATACACATGTTTCTCTTTATTTATTTTTTATTTCATTTAAAATACTAAAGTCTCTGGATGCTTACAAAAATAAACAAACAAAACAAACGCCAAAGCAACCATATACAACAAATTGTGTCTTGATCTGTAACTAACTAAAGCAATGTCTAGTTTATGTCACAACTTGAGGAAAAAAACTCATGCATAATGAAAAGATGAAGAATGTTGCAATATAAAGTTTTCCTAATTGCATTTAATCTCAGATACTGTGTAGGAAGATAAGTTTTCTTATGTCCTTTCATATTATCTGAACTGTCATTTCCCCAGAAACCTCCTCCCACAGCAGGAATTAGCAGAACACAATGACATTTCAATTCATATGGTTTAATTTTCTGAATCATGACCATATTTTGCACACAGGCCTGGAAAGTCTTATTAGATCTTGGTAACTATGTTGGGAACCTCAGGAGCATTTATGCTCAGCCCTTCAGCCCTTCAAAGGAACAACACATGTTTTATTGTGGCAGGGGCAGGGGCCTGCTCAAATTATGATTTCTTTAACTAACATGTGCCTCCTTATTTATTTTTATTTTTCAAGGGAAACCAGTAATGATTGTAATAGAATACATGGAGAATGGAGCACTGGATGCATTTCTCAGGGTAAGTGAGTGCCGGAGGGAAATATATATATAGCACTTCAAAAATAAAATATATGTGCTACCAATTTAGCATAATAAAACATAATAAAACATTTTCAGTGTAAAATGAGAACATGCCAAACATTAAAATATCTTTGTGAATGGTCTCAGTAAAATCAGATTAGAAATTAGAAGACCAGACGGGATCAAACAAAAATATTTTTGGCCATCTAAGTGATCCAATGTGGGACACAAATTGTGGTTTTGATTACCATCATAGACTGAGACCTGAAGCCACAGTGTGGGTACACATGCTTCTGAATCACACTCATATCATTTTAGCGTAGTTGAACAGAAAGATTCCTTAAATTAAGTGCAGCAATAATTCAGAAATAAAGGAAGAACTGAAAAATGTACCTGCATTAGAATTAACTAAAGGAATTTAAAAACTTTTTATATCAAATAACCAGTTTTAGTAGGCAACTTGGTAAACACTGCAAGGCCAAAGGGGACAGAAAGTATGTTTAGTTCAGAAGGCTAAATATACCACATAGATTCCAAAGTGTGCTGTGGTGTCTTTTCCCTGTAGTTGCCCATTTACTGCTTCCTTGCCATATGAACTAGCAGAGAAGGTGTGAATGCATGTTTATTTATTAAAGGTGTAGATGTGTGAATAGATGAGCAGGGTTGGTTGTGAGGAAATTTTCTCCGTGATCAGGCAGGCCCCTATGATTAGAAAAATCCCAGCAACATGACATCCCACCATGGGGTAAATGGCTGCCGGTTCTATACCACATATGAGCACTAGAAGCAAATATATTTTGTTGCCAAGTATAAGACAGCCTAGCTGCAGTCCAGCAAATCACGAGCACAGCGGAATGCCCCCAAAGTTGCCCAACACTGATTTTAAAAAGAAACTTCGCATTTCTGCCCTTTCCCCAAATTTTTGTTACACCTGCAAGCACTCTCTCTCACACACTATTTTAGGCAGTTCTGCAGGTTTGCATAATATATAGCATATATGGGTAGATGGATGGATCTACATATGTACACACCTTTTGTTATAGACATATTTTGCCCTTGAAATGCATTTTCTTTCCATAACATTAATGACCGCTACACTGATTATTCCATCATGTGCATTCTACCATTATTATTATTATTTCCATTCATACCCTGTACTATCACTTCATGCGCTCAGGACGGCTTACGAAATATATAAAAATACAATAAATATAAAACTACTATAAAAACATTAATTCTTAAAACTATTTAAAACACCCATATGAAATGTGATTGGGAAAAGGGAGAAAAAATAAAATAAAATCCTAAAACATTTAAAAACATTAATTGTTAAAATAACGATCAAATAAAAAGTTCTTTACCTGACGCCGGAAAGAATATAACGTCAGCGCCAGGTGGACCTCTCTGGAGAGCAGATTCCATCAGACATGCACACTTCCCCACCCTTATGGAGGGCATTCAGTGTGAACTGGGGCTTATAGATCGGTAGTCCTTCACAAATAGGCCGGCTCGTATCCTTGTGCTACTGCAAAAAAGGAAAAGAGAATTCAAATGGTGGAGAGACTGTACTGCAACAACTACGGATGAATATGTGTGAGCCCTGATTAAGTCCTGTGTGTGGCCTGTGGAAGTGTGCATTACACATCAGGTGCGGTACAGATCCTAAAGGGCAAAGAGACTAAACATGTTTAATTCCTTACCTATCAGTTGCACCAAGAAGTATTTATCTCCTTCTGTCTTCGCTCCAGAAACATGATGGACAATTTACAGTAATTCAGCTGGTGGGGATGTTAAGAGGAATTGCGGCAGGAATGAGATACCTGGCTGATATGGGCTATGTGCACAGAGATTTAGCGGCCCGTAACATTCTGGTCAACAGCAATCTTGTTTGTAAAGTGTCAGATTTCGGCCTATCCAGAGTTATAGAAGATGACCCGGAAGCTGTCTACACAACAACAGTAAGTTCTGCATTAAAAAAGGACCCACCTCGTTCAAGTATATTGTTGCACACTTAGGTCTTTCCTGAGCAATGTAAACTTGCAGGGGCTGTGTTTGGTTTACTTTAGAAGAGGGAGTGCTAGTGTTAAGTCAAATGTTTGTAATATCTGCTCTTTTAAAAATATGCAAGCAGGATAGTTGTGTAATGTTTCAAGGTAGTGCAGCATAAATGGGGGAAAGCAGCATACACAAGTCTTACAACATGGAAATCAGCTAAATCACAGTTCCAAAGAGGAAGCTACACTGCAACCAAGGTGCCTCCATCCAGTTATCACTTCCTTCTCACTCTGCCTCTTTCTCTTTATCTCTGTGTTCTAAACTCTCTATCTGCTGTTTCATCATATGCATCTCCCATTAGCTTCAGGCACAGGTGTGTCACCTTCCCTAAGCTCTGATGCTTTTCCAGTTCAAGCATCTCTATTTAGAAACATTAGCTTTCATTGGGGGAACATAATTCTGTCATCCTGGACTACTTAGAAACTATCTTGTGCTTTTCCACAAAAACAAAGGAATTCTCAGTCAGTCATAACAAGAAACCTGTGCATTATTTTAGGATTAAAAATATGATAGCGCTTCTCTCTCTCTCTCTCTCTCTCTCTCTCTCTCTCTCTCTCTCTCTCTCTCTCTCTCACACACACACACACACACACACACACACACACACACACTTATTGAAATTAAAGGAAGTTCGTGGGAGGAGGACCAATCCTGGAACTATATGAAAGGGAAAGTAGAAAATTAAAATGGAAAAAAAACTTTAGAAAATTCTAGATTAGCCACAATGTTTTGGCACTTACACATATTTGCAGTGCCACATGGAAACTGTAATGTGGGGAATGGCAACAGTGCATTGTCTAATCTCCTGTTTCTTGACCATCTTAAGTCCAAATGGAGGTGGAAGAGGCAAGTAAGGAAGTGGGTGGCTGCCTCTCCAGGAAGAGCATCATGTCATCTCCATCCACGCCCCTGCCAAGTTTTTTTTAGTTGTATGTAAGAGACTAATGCTGAGAAGTGGCAGCATGACATACAAGTGGGATTTTAGATGGCTGATTGTTATTGTGAAACTACCTTGCACCACTGCCTGCAGCAATAGGGATGCTTGGACTGATCAGAGTGCAAGCATCAGAAGCAAAGACAGCTTCTCATTGAGACTGAATGAAAGGTTAAAGTAATCATGTTCTGAACATGTGCCAAGAGCAGTTCTTTGCCTTGCCAATGTCTGACTACACAGTTGCACAATTGGAACAATTGGCTTGGAGTAGTCTTGGTATTAATTATACATTGAGTAAGCGTTTCAGGTTAAAGGTGCCTGGCTTATAATAACAATGCGCATTACAGGGACTGAGCTTTCATATTACATGCCCATTATTTACAAACTTCGTTAGGAAGGTCATCATCGCACAATGCAACATCTGGAGAACATTCACTAATGCTTGGTGAAGGTTGATCATGTCACTGGCCCACATCTGCACTTATTACCTCTCTCTGCTCTCCAACTGCTGTGTCATGGCATCTGCACAATGCAGCCTCTCCTGCTTTCCTAGCTACTGCCTGCATTTTCATAAACTTTCTGGACTGCAGAAAACTGACCTCTCAGCAATCACACGAAAACTACCACACGTTAATTTCAACATGTGATCATTGCAGGAGTCTGCAGAGATGCAGTAATAGATTTACCCTATGATTCTGTAGAAGTGAAAATCTTACAACATCTAAGGCATAGGCATAGTAAAGCTCCTCAATTTTAGTATTCTTTTATGGTTGCTAGATGAAAGGTACTTATCCACGAACATCTTTCATATGCAGATTGTTTATTTATTATTACATTTCTAAACCAGCCATTAACTAATGTTCTCAATGCATCTGTCAAACTGTTAAAAAACCTAAAATGTCATGGGATTGTTAAAAATATTAAGTATGATACATTTAAATATACATGATATATTTAAAAGAATAAATGCAGTATAATGCAAAACAAGACAAAGGAATAATTAAACAGATGGTTTCATCATGATCACTGTGTTAGTTTGATTGAGAATCTTTCTGTTTCTAAAGGGTGGAAAAATACCAGTGAGATGGACAGCTCCAGAGGCTATACAATATCGCAAGTTTACATCAGCAAGTGATGTATGGAGTTACGGAATAGTTATGTGGGAAGTAATGTCTTACGGAGAGAGGCCTTACTGGGACATGTCAAATCAAGATGTAAGTTTCAAAAATGCTATGATTGCCTCCTCCCACGTCCTACTTTTCTCTTGCCTATGATCTACAGGTGACATTCACTAGAGAGACAGTATGAGATGGCTCTACATCCAGGTTTCAGTTCCCACCTGGCCATGATGCTCAGTGGGTGATTCTGGGACAGCCGGTGACTTTCAACTCAACCTCCCTCATAGGAGTTGTTTTGGTGAGGATAAAATGAGTTAAAGGAGACACTTGTAAGCTGCCTTAGGTTTCTTCCAAGAGGAAGAAAGGCAGGGTATAAATGTAAGGTAATAACTAGGTAGAATTTGTGAATAAAACTATATAAGATAGTTTTCCATATAAGAATACATCAGAAGATCTTAAGTACATGCAATATTTTCCATTATAAAATGATTCTGAACAGAGTAAATGTATATATATTTGAATTTGCTGTTTATTAAACCAAATGCACAAGCATCTTAATATAAAGTACCTTAATATAAAATAAGTTCTTATAATCACCAATGGTATAGTCTTTTATTGCTTACTAAATGGCTATTGCAAGTGGAGAAGCATACACAGATAAGATGGTGAATTAAAAAACATAAATTAGTAGAAAAAAAACTGGATACAAGGAGGCAAATAATCATCCACATATATAATGGGGCAAGTCCACAAAATCCACTGCAGAATTCATAGGTTCGATTCTTAGAAATTCAAACTCAGGTGAGTCTGCTGAAGATTTCTCTAGCTCATCGTAGCTGAAGCTGAGTTCCACATAGAATTGGCATCGTACATTGCAGAAGTATCCTATGAAAGTATCACAAACTCGAGGTGACTGGTTTTCCCATAACTATATTTACATTACTGTCCATGTTTTTCTCAGTGAGATTTCATATTAAGAGAAGCTTTGAATTGTTCCAGTCATAGGATGGATGGCTGGATGGATGGATGGATAGATTCATTCATTCATTCATTGGAAAAGGGAACTATTCAATAGCTTATTCTAGTGTCTAATAAATGCTTGTCCTGGATCATTTGCAAATATTTATTTACTTATTTACTTCCAGCTTCCATCAATATGATGGAAGAATATATGAGGGCCGTTCTCTGGAGAACGTTTGGGCATGGTGCCACAGGGGAGGCCCTTTTTGATGCAATGTGTGCTTTTACCATTAGCATCTTGGTATCATCTTTTTAGTTCCCATTTTTCAATATTTTATAATACGTAGAAATGAAAAGGTATGCACCAAATGAAATTTCATTTCCTCATGAAAAATAACATGCTTCTGTGTTGATAAATACTGTGCGGACGTTGGTACGGGGGTAGGGGTTGGTAGCTATATATGAATATGATGAATCAGTTTGGCAGAGCGCAAAGTTGTTAATATTTGACAGGTCTCAGTGTCAGAGATTTCATGGACTGTCAAAATATGGGCAAACAAGTCCTTGGGGCAGAGAAAGAGAAATATTTACATTCCCTAGACACCCAATAGAGTTTCATTCCTTTTGACACCTTCCTTCTGTACTAGATTCAAACATAAAAGGTGTCTGACAAGAATATAAGATGCCTCAAAGCAAAGCTTACCTATCTTTAAAAAATCTCAAATAGTTAAGCAAAAAACTCTTAGAAAAGGACAACTCTGGCAAATCATATTTTTCTAATTCTTGCAGAAATTTTGCATTGGGCTTGAATACAGACAAATTTAGACTCGTTTGTCTAAATGGAGTTTTCAGTTTGTTTCCTACAGTGACATGGATAACCATAGCCTAGATATATTCTAAGCTGAACATAGATGAAGATGTGTTTCCTGGCTACTGAAAAGGAGCTTTTAGTCTCCTGAGGTTACCTAATACCTACTACTTTGCAGAGTAAAAAGAAAAAGGCAAATCAGAAAAAACAAACTGAAAATGCAACCAAAGGCAACCACAATGCCAAAGAGAGTTATTATATTTATAGAAATTGGTTTCTGTTCTGTTTTATTTTAAAACCTAGAATGTGAAACTGTTTACATGTAAACACACTTGAACTTGTCTTATTTGCATTTAGAATTTCTAACTAATTCCAGACAGAGAGATTTCACCTTCATTAAAATAATTTATTGAAAGGAAAAACTAGCCACTTTGATAAGCAGAAGCAAACTGAAACACTTTTTTAAACTAATTGAAGGCTTACAATTTAGAAGAACCATTCAAAACATTCCTACGGTTTGCTTAAGTTTTGCTCATATAAATGCACTAAAAGTTTGTTTGGTGAAGCAGTTTGCACTGAAATGTGTAGTGGTATTGTTGAAAATGAAAACTATGTTCAAATTTAGTATTAGATTAGTATAATAATGTTAGTTACATTTAGTATTATTGCTATTCACTAAATAGTGAAAGGAATACCTGCCCATGCAAACCTTTTGTGATGCTCATTTCAAATAGCAATAGTTAGACAGGTCTATCTAAAGATCTGTTTCTCTGCTGTGTTGGCTTAATTTTTTATCCAGTTTATTTGTAAATTTAAAGTGTTCCACATTTATTTCAAATGATGAGTAAAATGTGATCACTCCTTAATACAAACGTTATTTTAATTGTTAATATTATTTATTTATTTTATTTTTTGGCCAGGCTGACTTAATTTATACTGTTAAATTATATTGTTTTATATTATGTTATTTATTTATGATTGTGAGCCACCCTGAGGCTTCGGCGAATGGGGTGGCATAGAAGTTCCCTAAATAAATAAATAAATAAATAAATAAATAAATAAATAAATAAATAAATAAATAAATAAATAAATAAATAAATAAATAATACAGAGAGTATTGCCTCTTATAAAATGACATAATGTGAAAACTGACCACTTATTCTTTTCCAGTGTAGTTGTTGCTTGTTTCCCATCTTTATTGTGCTTTGATCTTAATGTTTTTATTATTTACATTTTTCACAAGCACATTATGGTCATGAATAAAACTGCCCATTTGCAAGTCTGAGTTTACGTGTTCTGAGCCTATGAGTATAAAAATAATCTTTTAAAAAAACGAGCACTATTCTGCTTGGTTGTGAATGATTCCTTATCAGCTTGGATTTTTTCACTGTCAAGAAAATATATTTACGAGCTTGTCTTCTAATTCATTTCTCATTTGCTACTGCAATTTTCTCTTTTGTTACATTCGGGTTTTGCTATCTGGATGAGATATTCTTCCAGCTTCAGCATTCTCATGGTCATGTTTTGGATTTCTGGATCAATTGCCACCAATCAGGCAAATAATTGCTTTACAATTACTGTGGGAGATCAACAAGGCATTTCACTTTTCTTTTTAGCTCTAGTGTGTAATTCGGAGGAATTACCGCAGGGATTACACACCAGAGGGGGGGAAATGGACTATTTGGAGAACATTCATTCACGGGGGGTTTCCATAAATCAGAGATGACTTGATAACATGGAAAAACAACTAATATAATGTGAATCATTCATATTATATTTGTAAGTGTCTGAATTTAAATTTCATTGTATTTTTAAGAATTAAAGGAATTGTGTTGATCATGCCTTGCAGTGACTTTATTTATTATTTAAATCACAAGAATTTAATATACACAAGAATTGCTAAGACAGCTAACAGTACGACAAGGCTATCAATCCAAAATTAACAAACATTTAGTTTCATTGTCTATATTGCCTTCCTTTTCGTGCTATCTTCATAATGCCAATTCTTTACAAATATAAAGAAATGAAAATGTTTTAAGATTTCTGAAGCAAGAAAAAAAAAAAAAACACAACTCCTAGATCCCCTGTGTGTATTACCAACATTCAGTGACAGTCTTGGGTAAGCAGAGGTATAGAACAAGAAATAAAAAAATTATAGGAGATTAAATGCACATGACTCAAAATCAAACAGATACAAACTGAATAATGTCCAAACAGAATGGGTAGTATCGTGAATGGCTGCTACAAAGGGAAGGATAGCAAGGCCAGGGGTGTTTGTTGTTATTTCACTGCCCCCACCAAAATTTGTTTTGTATACATTGCAGCATGTATTTCCTTATTAACCAGAAGGAAGTTGGCTTCATTTAGTCATACATATTTTGGTTGATAGCTCTATTTATGATGTTACACAATGCTACCACCTTTTACAGCCTCATCTTGCCGTTTTCTGCATAACAGAGCTCCTTGGAATAGATTCACATTCTTTCCAGGCATCTTTCATTTTGCAGTCCAAAATTCTAGCATGTTGCACACATAAGAACAGAGTGTGTGTTTGTGTGACATTGCACATATGTATGCGTGCATGTATGTATATATTTTGATGCATCATGGCAGCTTTATTTCCTAGGGCTAATCCCAGAAGAAACTACTGACATTTTTGTTTTACAGTCTACTGCAAAAGAGCTCATCTGTTCCCATTCAGGAAAAACCACTCTTCCTTAACAAATCTAATGTTTCTATGCCTGTCAGTGTCACTATATGTGAAACTCCCACCCCAATCTCCAATGTATTAACACTTTATACAAGCCTCTTTATCAGCTCTTTGCTTCCCACTGTGTTTTTTTTTTTATTCTTCCTGTGGGCCTATTTAAGTTTCTTGTGATTTTCCAAGTTCCTTCTGCCTATTTTTTACTTAAATTCCAAATGGACTTTGCTAGGAAATCAAACTGTGGGTTGTATCTCTTCCTGCAGACATTAGGTCCCCTGCCCCATATCACAGTGTGCAACTTTTTTTTTGTTAGTACTAGACTCTTGTTATGAGTCATTCATATATCACTTGGCCATGCTGTCTGTCTCTTGTCATATTGCATTCAACTCTAGTTTTGCTTCTTGTCATGCTCAATATTACGGAAAGTTATATTTTCGTCGTCCACAAATTATCAGATAATTTTCCTGCACAGAATGCATGGAGGAATGCCTAAACCTCTGTTAATTTAAAAGCTTCTTGCTTGCCTGCAAAAAGGAAAAAAATCCTATTGGGCAAACGCTATTGCTTTCAAAGAGTATCTCATGTATCAATTTATCAGCTGCACCCTTGGTGAATTTAATTGCTGTTCCCTGCTGATGATTTGAGTAGGTAATGCAACCATGTTCCCAGCATACACCACAAAATAATCTGTTTAATAAGCATGGGAAATAAAAACAAGTTTATTATGCAGCAACATGAATGCACGTGTCAAAACAACAGGCTCTGTTTGAAAGATACATTTCATAAAGCTTTGATTGCTTAATTTGGCTGCTTGATTCTTCATGGGCTGTAACAATTCAAAACAATGTTGCTTTGGCTATTAGGTTATAAAAGCAATTGAGGAAGGCTATCGCTTGCCAGCACCCATGGACTGCCCAGCAGGCCTTCACCAGCTGATGCTAGACTGCTGGCAGAAAGAGCGTGCGGAAAGGCCAAAGTTTGAACAGATAGTCGGCATTCTGGACAAGATGATTCGAAACCCAAACAGTTTGAAAACTCCTTTGGGAACCTGTAGCAGGTAAGTTAGTGATGACATTCCTAAATTGTAGACCAGGCTTTAGGCTTGTCTGTCCATCTGCCTTTGCATGGGAGTGTACAAGCAACTCATGTTCAAGATACCTGTACAAAGGCAAACTAGCAGTTATCTAGGTTATGTTGTGCATAGGTTGTCATAAAACTAAGAACTAGATATAGTCCAGACATCCTTGATAATACTGATTAGGATTATACTCATTTGCTAGAATCTGCCATGATTACTCTAGTGATGGTTTGTAGGAGAACCACATGGGAATTGCACCATTGCCGATTCTTTCACATCCTTTAGTAGCTTTTGAAATGACTAAGCATGGACTCTCTCTGTGCCTAGTTGGCCTTGGCCTGCAGGGAGACTGTGTCGTGGCAACCCTGAGGTTCCTGAGGTTAGGCCCTAGCAATGTTGAATAAGTACCAGTCTTCCTCATGACATTCAGAGTGCCACAGGATTGTCTGTGTCCCCTATGCTGTTAAACATCCAAATGCGCGCTCAATATATGGATAGCCTCCAGTACCTCTGGCTTCCATAATCAGATACTAGAAGGCCAATGAAAGTGCTTAGGGACTATTTTAGATGGCATGTGATTGAACACAGTGAAGCTCAATCCAGACAATAGAAGATGCTGATGGAGATGCTGGCGATCCAGGGAGGATGCATTTTCTGTTGTGAGTGTGGTTCTACTACACCTGAAGCATCAGACCTGCAACTTAGAATTGCTCCTAGATCTCCAGGAGTGCATTTCCCCAAATTGCATGAGCTGTATCTGTTGCACCCTTGCAGGAAGAAGGCAGACTTATCCCAATGGAGAGTTCTCCTTGAGAACATCCAGAAACAGTGCAAATTGTGGCAGCCAGCATTCCGGAAAGGGCTGGGAGCATAGTACTCCATTCCCTTACCGACTGTACCGGTTACAGTGTGTTTTTGGACTCAGTTCTAACTCCTGACCTTTAAAGCCTGGGGCAGGAGTGTTTCAAAACTGTCTCAGGTTCTGCTCAGGAACTATTCTCTATTGTAGATGCCATCTGTGTTCCCTTCGCATCAGAAGTACGGCAGCTGGGCACAAGAGATAAGGCCTTCTCAGTGTAGCACCCAGACTGCTGAGCAGGCTTCTAGCTTGCTCCCCTCGTTGCATGCCTGCCTCTCAGCCTTTTGGCAGGCAAGGTGCACAGGACTTGACCTGCTCTCTTTTAAATGCTGCCATTCATTGCTTTACTGCTGTTTTTGCTTTATGACTTGGCACTTTATGATTTTTTATTCTTTTATTGCGAGCTCCCTTGAATTCAGCTTGGTGTTGAAGGAAGGAACAAAGGTATACAGAAGCAATACATAGCTAGGCTTATCCATATACATGTTTTCCTGAATTTTTAAAGTAAGAGTGATTTTATATTGGTGAAAGATGGTGAGGAAAACAATTAAGTGAACTTGGAAGCTCTTTCCATGAGATGGAGCCAACACTAAGAACGTCTTGCTGCTTCCCCTCATAAATTGTGTCTAGGTAAATAATGGAACAAAAAAGAGGAAGCATCTAGCAGGTAAACAGTATTGGCTGCCTCTTGCCACCTCATTTCAAGGAGAAATTGATCAGTGTCCTATTTTATCTGCTCATAATAGCAATTTGTAAACTCCATCATTTCAACCTATCCCTGCTAAAGAAATTGGAACGGTTCTAGGTGGAATGATTTGTGTGTGTCATGCCAGTTTCTCTTCAGATATTTTTGTTTTGTTTTGTTTCTCTGTGAATGCTTTTCCTCATATAATAGTGTTATTAATAATGTATAGCATGGTTGTGCATTTCCAAGCAAGTTCCATCGTGTTTAATGAAGTTTACTCCCAAATAAGTGTATATGAGAAAATTGGTCTTCCTCTTAGAATTACAGAAAGATCTTTGCAGAAGGTTGGAAAAATAAAAAACAGGCTGCTTCTGCCTCTTTTCCAGATGCTTCTTTTTCAAACACCACATCAAGGGAAAAAGCCTTAGGAGAAGCTTTTATCTGTACCTTAATCCAGCATCAAAAGTCATATAATAGTCAGTACATTCCTCTGTGACTTTTATCTGAACCTGCACACAAGCTGTTTGGACCAAGGCTCATTTCTTACATGAATTTCTATAGATTCTAGCCCATTCTGCAGGAATATGATATGGTGCACTATTTGCAATGCAACATAATGATAATCACTGATTCCCAATATATAACAAATATTCTGTTTTCCTAAACTCTTTCATAGTTTAAAGCAAGGTGCTATTAAAAAGGGTTTTTCCTTGTTCTAAGAAAACTTTCTTTATCTTCATGCCTTCCAAAGATATTTATTTATTTAAAACTTTTCTATACCGTCGCATAGTTAATCCCATAGTTAAGGCATCTCAGGATGGTTTACAGCCAATTATACTGCATTTTATACAGTATACATGCATTATGCATGTTATACTGCAATTCACATGCTGGCAGGGGATCATAGGGAAAGTAGTCCAACACACACCTGACTCCTCTGAGTGCTGAAAAACATTCTGAAACTCCTAAAGTGCTTGCTGTGACTTTAAGCAAATTGCACATTGTTACATCGTTTTCCTTTCAGGATTAAAAAAAAAAAAAAAAAGCTCTCTGGTGTTTGTTCTATCTGCACAGCTTTCTAATAACAGCTATGTTTTTTCCTCCAAATCTAGACCGATCAGCCCACTTTTGGACCAGAATACGCCTGATTTCACAACATTTTGCTCTGTAGGTGAATGGTTGCAAGCTATCAAGATGGAAAGATATAAAGATAACTTTTCAGCTGCAGGTTACAATAACCTTGAGACCGTGGCCAGGATGACTATTGAGTAAGTGGCTGATGTATCTGGGATTTTAAAACTGGACACAAAAGCCCAATATTTTAAATATTGGCTATGGAAATGGTATTCAGAGGGGGTCAAGGTACCATAGTTTCAGCAGCAAGTATAGAGGTTGGAGGCATTAGAAATAAAGGAGGACTTGGGGGTATTTTTAAAGGACAGGTGCCCACCAGCACTTCAAAAAGTAAAACATAGGCTGACTATTTTAGGAATCAGGGGGAATGCCTGAGTTCAGAGTGCTTCTGCTCACACAAGTCAGGTCATCCAGTTTTCACCAGTTGCCTCTAAGCACTGAAGCTTTATTCCATTCTGTTCTGGAGGCTATCCTGAACCTCAGCAATTGATTCAAGGTAGGTTGTGGGATCTGCAAAGATCAGGTGTCCTGAGGTACAAGAGCAGAAGCACTTTCTGCAGGGGCAGCAATGTCATTCCAGTTGAGCACAGCCAAATGTGAAAATATATTAGTTGGAGATGTGGAGGGTGGAGGGATGGAGAGTGCAGCAGAAAAGGAGAGCTTGCTAAAGTCCTATTCCACTAGCTGCATCTTTCTGCAGGCAGAGAAACTACTGTGGATCAGAGACTGGGCTCTTCCATTTGTAAAGAGAGGCACTTCTGGAAGAGGCTTCCCTCTGAAAGAGATGTATACATGGCAGTTTTTACTTGTTTCTCCTTCCTCATTCAGCCCCAGGACAAACACCTGAAAAATTGTGGGTCCTGATGCTGAGGAGTACAAGCTGAAGATTCAGTCAGAGAAAACCACCAACTTGGGTTCTTCTAACTGGAGTTGGACAGGGATGGAGCTTGTTCAGCTAGAGCTGGAGGAAGGAACCTGGGCTCATGAAAATCACTGCCCAGGCCCCTTCCCCCATTTCCAATGAAATGCTGTTGAGTGTAAGTCTCTCCCATCCATTGCTGAAAAATGATGTAAAATGAAAGAGGGCTCAAGAAGATGCTTACTAGCAGAGCCATCTCTAGGTCTGAGAAAGGAGCTGCACAAAAGCATCAGATGCTCTGTCCACAAACAACTCCTGATGAATGGAGATGTTATTAGATCTGAGGGTGCTCAACCCCAGTCTTCCTCTAACCTGACAGACAGTCCCTCGGGAGTCTGCTTCAATGACCCAGGTCATATGTGACAGTCAAGCACCCCAGGAATCTAATTCCAAATTACCAGACCTGAGGTATTCCAGGATGCAATCCTAGGCCCACTGATTGAGAGGAAGGCTCATTAAAATCATAGAAACATGAGAGCGAGTCAGAAGGGGCCTCCTGGGCCATCTAATCAGAGGGAGCTGCCATCTGAACAGACATGTGCACGGTTGTTCCCCCATTGACTCAGGAAAAAAATATAAATGGGCCACTATTCTGAAGCTAAGATCATACTATCTCCTTTGAGGGATGCTGTGATGCAGCTGGAGAACTCATGGCGCTTCCTGAAAAGATAGTCACAATCATAAATGATCCTTTCATTCATTTTGATTCACTGTCCAGAGAGCATTTTAAATCATCAAATGGTTGCCAGAAAAATCCAGCATGGCTATCCTGACATCCCAGGTGCACGAAATAGAAGCTGTTCTATGAATGTTTTTGTTGTTTCTTTCCGTTCCCCGTATACTGTCAGCCAAATGCCTAACCTCGGACATTTTTCTTTCCCCCTCCCCAGTGATATCATGAGCCTAGGCATCACACTGGTTGGCCACCAAAAGAAAATCATGAGCAGCATTCAGACTATGAGAGCACAAATGTTACATTTGCATGGCACTGGCATACAAGTGTGATAGACATTTCTCCCTCGCGAGGGAGCTGACGAACTCGAGAAAGAGTGCTGGCCTTCAGTCTCCATGACGTGCTGCTAGAAGACACATGGTTTTCGGGGTCCTTCCTGCAGACAGTCGAAGGCCCACAAGAAGCACCTACAGACTTGAACTCCTAAGTGCCACCAGAAAGTTACTTAAAAAGGGGAAAAGGATCCACCGATGGCGGCAACGAAAGCAGTGACAATAAACAAAGTACTACCTGAAACACCTATGAACACCTTGAACTCTCTAACCTCCTTTTTATCTAATTGACTTTTTAAACTGTACATAAGGGATTTTAAAAAGAAAGAATATATTTGTCAGAAAAACATGATATTGTTAAAATCAACAAAATATTTTCCTTAAACTTTTGATTTCCAACTCACTCTTTTTTTTAAAGAAATCAGTTGTGTTCCTTCTTCATCCAGACCTTATTTTAGTGTGACATTTATCTCTTTGGATCTTCTTAGTGCTAAGCGTATAACACATTATTACACTGGGGACTTTTGAAAGATTGTATGGATTTCTAAAGACACAAGAAGTGTATCTGAGAAATGTGCGTGAGGCTGGCGACTGGGTGGGTAAAGTCGGGTTAGGGTAGGGCTTTCTTTATATTTACTTTTATCTGTTAATGCCACATGACATTGATGTGGTTTGCTAATTGGCAGGAAATCAGGAAAAAAAAGATGTTGCCAAGAGTTATGATATTTTTGTCAAAAATTTTGTATGACTAAATCACATGATCTCTTTAAACAGGAAATGGATAAACTGAGAATCTAGCAATAATGTTCCCTAAAAAGAAAGCCCAAGGCACTTTTAAAGAAATGGTTTGAAAGATGGCTTTAGTAGGTTGCCTGGGTTAACTCTGCAACTTTAAACTTGTTGAAACCCCTTTTACTGAATGATTGTAGGTGTATAAAAAAAAATAACAGGTACAGTACTGTAATGTTGCCTAGCCTTTTAATCAGAGCACATTATTGTTGTGTGTGTGTGTTTGTGTGGTTACTTTTCCAATATTCCATATCGGAAGGTCTAGGAGAAATAACTGGCAAATGGTCAATATGAGATTAAGCTGAATGTAGTCCCTCTTGCAAAAATAAAGCTGTAGGAATGCAGTCCAGAGAACAGTAGATGTACCCACAACTCACATTACTAGAAAATTAGCATTTAACTGTTCCTAAATTGAGATTTCATTGAAGTTATTCTCTTGTGAGATAGAGGGCATACAGATGCTCCCACATATGATAGCCTTCTGTCATACAGATCACTTAATGCCTTGTGGCACCTGATGCTGAAACCCAGGTGGGTCTTCCCACAGTTCACACAATGTACATGTCCTTTCTAAGAACTGTAGGAACCCACTTTGGACGAGAAGGAAGAAAAGTGGAGCTTTGCTACCACTAACCTATGATCCAGCTATAAACCAGCTTTCACTGGATTAAACCTTTGGGACACAGTCCAGTCCAGATGGACAAAGTTAAACACACACCAGATTCAATGTAATTTGAGGGCCTGAGGCTACAGAAGCCTCTTGATTTCACAAGGCCAAGTACACCTAACTTTCTCTGGATTGCATTCCTCCTTTCAAGCCCCAATAAAATGAATGAGAGGTAAGCAAAAGTTGTGGGGCTTGCACAGAAGATGTTCCTATCAGATGGTGCCTTTGGATTTTCTATTAGAGCTCTAGAGTGTAAGGCAAGTGGCAATTCAGAATTCAACTTTTGTTGTTGATGCGTTTTTGTTGTTTTACAAGCTGCTCTAAACACATGCATTCATTCAAGACTTTGACAAGGTAGCTGTTGAGTGAGAAAACTCTTTTTTAAAAAAACAGAACAAAAACCAGTTTTAATTTAATATATGCGTACTTGAGTCGAGTGAAATGTAGAATTACCATAAGCAATAACGAAATGTGTTGCAGGAATATATACAAAACAGGTGATTAATGCTGTCAAAAATACCATGAAAATCGTGAGCTACCCCAGCAGTGAATCGCTCTACTTCCAAAGAGAACTGGGCTGCTCCTATTGGTTTTCATTGCGAAAGATCCCAGGGATCATTCATATAAATTAAGTCTTGTTTGATAATGTGGGTGTCCACTATATATAAATATATATATATATATATATATACCTGTAAATATTCCTTTGTAAAACTTGTACATTTTATTTATACTGTCTTGTTTTGTACACACATTTCTGTGCAGTGAGCTCTGAATACATTGAAAATGCACTATATTTTTCTATTTTACTTAACAGAGCATCACACACAAAAAAGAACATTTTTTGAGCACTACATAATGTGTTTTCCCACATTTAGGACCAAAGATAGAGACAGAAAACTCAAATAGATCATTTGCCCTTTCCCTGCCCCCATTTTGGTTTTGCTTTTATTTTTCCTTTTAGAGCACTGTACAGTGTTATATTTGTCATTTTATTTATTTGATTGATTAGAAAACACATTTTATTATACTAATTTTCTTCTTTTCCCCTTTGTAAAAGAAATCTGTAAAAAAGAGTAACAAACAAAAATATTTGAATTAACATAATCCCATTACATAGACACTTCCATTTGTAATCTTTGTAATAGACTGTAAATATATTTTTGGAAATATAACAACGTGAATAAGGGTTATTTTTCATTGTCTGTCTATTTAGCAATCACAGCACCTTATGGTCCTAATTTTCCCACGATTCTTGGAAGGATTTAAAAGTTTAGGCAAATATGCTGATTTCATGTAAATTATAAGTAGAAGTTGCCCTCTTATGTACATAGTTGAACTTTTCCCAGATTTGTAAAATCGGTTAATTCAAAATGTTGGTTTCAAAATAACATTCTGTAGATATATTGCCTAGGAATTACGTATGGCTACCTGGATCTAATTACAGCCCTGTACACACAGGATCTGTGCATGAGAAAGCATGTGCAAAGTCTGAAAAGCATCCCTGTGATAGCACCCACACTACACCTAGATTGCTGCTCAGGAACCAGGATAGAGGAGGGGGATTTTTTTGTTTGTTTGTGTAGTCTCAAAGTTGTGTCTGTCCCTTTACAACCCCATGGACAGCACTCCTCCAGGCTCTCCTGTCCTCTACCATCCCTCAGAGTCCATGCCCAAGCCTACACCGACCACCCCGGTGACCTCCTCTAGCCACCTCATCCTCTGCTGTCCCCTTCTCCACTTGCCTTTAATTGTTCCCAGCATCACGGTCTTCTCTGGTGAGTCCTTCCTTCTCATTAGGTGGCCAAACTATTTGAGTTTCATCTTCAGTTTCTGACAGTCAGGGTTGATTTCCTTTAAGGCTGTCTGATTTGATTTCTTTGTCTGAGGAGTGGGACAGGAGGTTTAAATAGGAAGTACCAGTTTAGTGGTAGAGCACACTGACACTGCAGGTTCAGTCCTCGGCATCTCTAGGTAGGGCTGAGAAGAGTCCTGGCTGCAGCACTGGAGACCTGCTGCCAACCTGTGTCAACAGTACTAGGCTATATGAACCCATGCCTTGGCTTTCCATCCCAAACAAATGGTGGTGCTACCGTTGAAAGCATTTCAGCCAGGAGAAGGCACATGCTCAGCAGCTCAGTGTTTTGCTCTTGGAAAGTTGAATTATTGCCTAAGGCTGTAGATCCCATCTTGCTGAATTTGGTTGCCATTGACTTTAATCCCCTGACCTTTTGCCATTCACTTTCAAATTTATGTCTGTGGCTATCTTCCTATAACCTTATGCAAGATGTAGAAGCTAATGGGGTGGGGATGCTTTTTGTATGTTAACACAAAAGAAAATCATGTGTGCAGTACACCTGGATAAAAATAACTACATTTACTAGAAATTAAAGGATATACTAATGTTGCATGTAGTATAACCCTTCATTGCCTGGATCTAGTGAGACATACAAAGCTTCTGCTTACACACCCCCTCCTTGTGAGAGGTGTCCTAGAACTATCTGTGTCAGAACCCAGTCTCCCCTAAGAAGGTTAACCTGGTTTGCATGCACAGCAACCCTCCGTGAGCAAGTGGCCAAGGTAGTTGACCTATTATCTGAATTAAGAGCACTTCTTACACAATGACTTGCCTGAACAAGCCATGCTAAAAGACCACGGCTTATTCTAGGGGCTTTTTGTAGCACAAGCAATTCTTATTAGGGTTGTGGTGAAGCTCTGCAGAATTCAGCATTTGCAAACTTCCTCTCCTGCTTCCACCTCCCTCCACATGTGCAGCACAAAGCAAGGCTGCTGCATGTGATGCAGAAGAGACACACCTCTTGTGCAGAATTTGCACGGGGCTCCATGTCCCTGGCAAGTGCCACATGAATGCTGCGTGTGCTTGCCAGGAACTTGGACTCACAGCTGCGTCAAAGCAAGCTGGAACCCAGGAAGCTCCCAAGATGGATTCTTCACACATCTCCAGCATCCCAAAAATGTCATTGTGAGTTGCAAGGATTGGCTAGCAAGCCACTGGTAAGATTGGTTAAAAAAAACCACCCTGCTGTTCTTTGCACCCTCATGCATGCCGCCACCAGTGACTCTTCACTGGTGGTGATCGGCAATATCCAAGAAGCACTTTGGAGCCACTGACCCTGGTCTGATTCCATTGCTCAAAGCCAGTCCCAGAAAATGCACTTTTGTGTTCATAAGCATTTTTTTAAAAAAAACTGTTATTGTCAGTCTTGGAAGATGTGCTCTTAGCACTGTCCAACAGTTGTCATGTCTAGTCAATTTTCTTGTCTGTTTCAGCTGTCAAAGAGACAGCGAAGTGCAGTAGGTAATGGATTGACAAGGTAATATTGCATATAGGTTAATTTGTACACAGTTGCCAAGCTGACAATGGAAAAAGACTGGTAAAGGGAAGGGGGACAGCAAAAGAAAGTGCTCCGAAAGGTTCACAAGGAACAATGTACTCCCCTTAGCAGTGTAATCCTCTTGCTTTTATGTGTCAACTTGATACTCAGCATCTTCTATGGTTTCAGCATTCGCCAAGCATCCAGCTTCTCCAGAAACTCCCCACCCCTTTCCATGGCTGCTTTTAGGAGCAGTTTCTACAGGTGTATAAAGTTCAGCTCCATTTAATTCCCAGCCTTGAAATTGAAGCCATAGAATTTGTGTATATAGTTTAGAAGACACTGAGAATTGCCAGTTCCACCCTTAAAACTGAGAGGATCCATTGCTAAAGAGGAGATATTGTCACACACATTGTTGTTGTTAGTCGCGAAGTCATGCCCCACCCATCACAACCCCATGGACAACATTCCACCAGGACTTCCTGTCCTCCACCATCCGCCGGAGTCCACTTAAGCTCACACCAACTGCTTCTGTGACTCCATCTAGCCACCTTATTACCTGCCATCCCCTTCTTCTTTTGCCATGTATTGTTCCCAGCATTAGCCTCTTCTCCAGGGAGTCCTTCCTTCTCATTAGGTGGCCAAAGTATTTGAGTTTCATCTTCAGCATCTGGCCTTCTAAAGAGCAGTCAGGGTTGATCTCCTCTAGGACTGACCGGTTTGATCACCTTGCAGTCCAAGGGACTCGCAGGAGTCTCCTCTAGCACCACAATTCAAAGGCCTCAATTTTTCGGCGCTCAGCCTTCCTTATGGTCCAGCTTTCACAGCCATACATTGCAACTGGGGAAACCATAGCCTTGACTATATGCACTTTTGCTGGCAGGGTGATGTCTCTGCTTTTTAGTATGCTGCCTAGATTTGGCATAGCTTTCCTCCCCAGGAGCAAGTGTCTTTTAATTTCTTGGCTGCAGTCCCCATCTGTGGTGATCTTGGAGCCCAAGAAAATACACATACACCAGTGCTTTGGTGCACCATCTTCTTGCCGTGTTTTGCCCCCTTTATCAGTGCTTTTTGGTTTACAACTTGGCAATCGGTCCCTAGCAATTGTCTGCAAATCAACCTGCATGAGTCTACCTACTCATCTTTGCAGTACCCTTTGACAGCTGAAACAGACATCTAGATGGACTGGACCAGACCACATCCTGGACATCCAAAAAGCAAATTTGCACTCTTGGAAAAGATCAACAATACTATTCTGTTTTTTTAATTTGCAAACAATTTTAAGACAGAAAAAATAATTTTAAAATGATCCCAATTGATTTCTTTTGAGATTTCTAAAAAAGATTAAAAAAAAACCTTTGCAAACAAAAAGGGGAGTGATTGGAGCAAAAGGGAGCAAATAAGATACTGGGATGGATGCTAGAGCCTGCTGGAGGAATGGAGGACAAGGAGAAGGAAAAGAATCATGGTGACCCATATTGTGCGTGAGTTGCACCGTGGGTTGTTCAGTGCACAACTGACCACTGTGGATTATTTGCAGAGTGGCTTAGCCATTTATTTTGTGACTCAACACATATAATGTCTCTGAAAAACGGGAGAGGATATAGTTCTAAATTAAATTGTCAAAATGTGAGCAGTCTTTTTCTCTTTAAAAATTGTTAAAATATGCATTAATTTAGCCTAAAGACTTAGTATACAATCTGTATTAGGTATAGTAGATAAGTACACCAGAATTCCCATGCAAGTTAGATGGATTTTAAGCCCGAACATTATGATGTGTTTGTTTTTAATTGGCAAGTGCCAGAGGCCTCCCACACACAGGGAGATACTCCTCTATATTAAATAGGAGTTTTGAAGAGCAAGGAATGGCATAGGCATACATGTTTCTGGAGAGAAGATAGAGCATCATTTTGTTGGGTTCACCCATCAGGACAAACAATCCTGCATGGTCTTCATCGTGCATGATTTTTGGCATGGAAGGAGGACAAGCACTGCCCCACCTCTTTGCCACTGGCCAGCTGTCCCTCAGCCCGGCTGCTGCTTGTGAGGAGTGGCTGAGGGACTTGTGCAGAGGGGCAAAGGGGGAATCCGTGGAGTAGCGCCATTCCTTTCCTCAGCGGGTTGTTGCACCTGCTGCTGGCTCACGAGGAGCAGCATGGAGAGCTTCACTCTGGCAGCAGGAGGAGCAGCATGGGGAATCCTCTGCAGCATGCAGCCCTCACCTGGGCCCTGCCTACCCGACAGATCCTTGCTGCTTGCACTTGTGCAGGGGTGGGGGAATCAGCTGAGCAGCTCTGTTCTTCTCTCAGCACCAAGCAGCTGTTTGCCCACTCCTGCTCCAAAGAAAGATACTTAGGACAGGAGACAGGCGGCATGGAGACACCTCTGCCACTTGCCCCAGCTGTGAGCTATCAGTGGTGCTCCCTGGTTAGACACTGGCAAGACTGGCAATGGGCTGCTCTTGCCAAGCAACTCTATGGTCTTGGCCTTGGTACCACAGCGAGTTGTGTTTTCTAGTTCAGTGAACACAGGAAGCTCTTGTGGAACCAAGAAGTCATTAAAAAGGCCATCATTTCTGTTTGTTGTTTCTCAGAACCAAATGTACTATGCTGAAATACCATGGTAAATTTTGGATGACACAACAGAATAACAAAGGTCAAACAAGCAAAAAACACCATTGTTTATCATGTTGTACAAATTTACTCTTTGTGTATTTATTTCTAAGAGCTTTAATCTCCTTCATCCTCAAGGGATTCCAGGGTGATATGCATAGAATTAAACAGAAATTCCATGTACAAGCCATACACAAGGCAAATTAAAAATAATACCCTAGTGAATTTTGTATCTGTAACACACTTTCTTCTGACAGAATTTATCCACCGCAGTTTGCAATCTTAGACATCTTCCATGTGGCCAGTGTGGGATGAAGGCACCCTGTATCCAAGAGCCTATTTGCCAAGCATCCCTGCAGAAGTTTCTCCTAGAGAACACATTGCCACCAGGTGTTCATATGTACAAGAGATGGCTGCTTGGGTTTAAAATCATGCTAACTATTCTTAGGAAACTGACTCATCATACAAACTGTGTAAGACTGGTGTGAGCCCATGCTAGGCAGGAACATGAGAAGGCCTAACACCGTTGACATCAGGAAAAGCACATATAAAGAGCACAGATTTTGGACAGCATCAGAACAAAAGGAAGTATTTGGCTCTCATTTGAAGGTCCCATTCATACCAATGGCACCCATCCTCATGAATGACTGAGGGCTGGCATCGCTTAGGATTCATGCTTGCATGTTTGCATTGGGAAATAGCTGTGGTCGCCACTGATCCCCCATTTACCTTTTGTGTTGCACACAACTTTGTAAGAATTAAAACACAAGAACAGTTACATGGTTATTTTAAATGTGCTCAAGCAGGACCCAGCAATCATATAGTTAACAATGGCAGATATAGCTACTAGAGAGACTAAGGAGAATAAGCCCAGGATGTGCTGCGTGGCTGCGGGTATGTGCTCAGTATGGGAAGGAGATAGGGTGAAAAGAATGATGGACACAGCTAAGATCCAATGGGGTGGTTTTGCCAAGGGTAATATACTGGAATAAGAAGCAGGTTGGAGAGTGCAAGGCATTTACAGATTGAACTGAGAGGCGATCTCCAGATGAGAACAGGGAGAGCACAAATGTGGGAGAAGGATGAGCTGAGCAAGAGAAACACGGACAGAAAAGGCCTGGCAGACTAACTTTTGGAAGCCTGAATTTTCAAGCTACTGAAAAATGGGATGCTGACCCCCAGAGCTATTTGGAATAAGCTCTGCCACTGAGCTTTCAAAGAGCTGGAGACAAAATATTCTGGAAAACCTTTCATGTCATAGTTGAGAATGTAGGAAAGTGCCCAAAGGAAAGGATTTGAAGATCGGTGTATTAGGCTCGAGGCAGAGGAAGGCCTGGCAAGACCTTAGAAAAAAGCAAAGACTTGCAACTGGTTAACAGACCAGCCCATGAGGCTGCTAGTTGGATACTGCCTGTTAATCTGCAAAGACAGGAAGCCTGTGAGGCTCTGAAGGAACAAAATAGGCATGGCAAAGTTTCCCTGCAGCTTGTGATGAGGTTCCTCCTTGGAGTAAATGTGCCCTAGCATTTTATGGCTCTGGCTTCACCCTGTGTCCATAATACCAGTTAATGCTTATTATTCTGAATTTAATTGAAATAAAAGGAATGAAAATGTCCCCATTCGTAGTACCTTATTGCTCCTGTGATTAGAAAGCTGGGGATTTTAAATTGTGGTGGTCAAGGATTATGCTACCTTGTGATCATTTGGGAGGTGGGGTGGGGGGAAGAGGGCTCCTGATTAACATGAAGCTGAATGCATTCCCGGTCCAGGCATAGCTGCCTCTCCAGCTTTCATTGGATGACATACAGGAGGCAAGGCAGTTAAGCTAAGGAGACAAAGGTAGGTGGGGTGAGAGTACGATTTTCACAGACACAGACCAGGTTTACAGAACTTGATAATCCAGGGTGGCTTCCAAGCTAGGGGTTGTCTGAACCCAGCAGTATGGTTTATTAAGCATTGTGACCGGGTTCAGACAATGCAGCAAGCTATCCCAGCTCATAAGCTACCATGGCTGAATGCACAGTGGGAACCTGCTCACAAGGTTTGAAAGGATTTGCTAAATTGGAATTTTTACCATTGTTGGCTCCTTTGTAGCTATTTCTCTCTTAAGGCAAAATGGAACACATTCCTGGCAGTCTCATTCTGACAGTATATTGGCATTCAAATGCCTGCAAGGCAGTTTATAAAAGCATGAGTGATAATAACTAGGCCCAAGTCTGAAAGAAGAGGCTGAAGCTGGACTACAAGGTCAATGACCATATTTCAGCCCTTTAAGAAAAGAAATGTGGGAGAAGTAGAAACTGGAAGAGAACTGATGTGGGACAAAGGCAGCCTCAGTAAAAGAACACACACACACAAACACACCCTCATCAAACATTTCGCTCTCAGTGTCTGAAAGATTTCATCACATGCATCCTTGACTGCTAGACGATTTAATTGGATACAGGAAAGAGGAAATAATACAGGGTTTACTGTGAAACCTTCAATATCATGCATGATATTTTTTACAAAAGAAAAAAGTAAATTGCCTTTGAAGAAGTAGTTCAGCTTTCAGGAATTCCGTGACATTAATTGCAACCAAAGAAATGTAAGCATCCCTCAGTCCCATGGAAATCAATCACTGAGGTCCCAGTGGTTTCTGGCAACTAAGATGCACTGAAAGTTCCCTGGATTATATCCATGGTGGTGCTGATGGTGCAATCCCAGTGTGCATTTCCCAGTGTTATACACAAGCGTGATGGATAATCCTGAAGAAGGTGGCGTGCCTGGTAGCTATTCAGACTCTTCCTATCCTGTAAAGTGAGTGTCAAGTACTGCTTCAGGTTTTTTTCCTTGAAGAGGAAAAAGAGCAATAAACTTGGCAGCATAATGTAAGAAATCATCAACACGTTCAATTTATATTTTCTTTATTTAAATGTACTTTTTCTTAGTCTTTTCAAGCTGAATCATTCAATGTTGTTGTTGGATCATTATTACTTTTGTTAACGTCTTCTCCACATGGACACCCCAAAAGATCCCAAACCCTGGTCTCATGGCCACCATTGTAAACATGTAAAGAGTGTGTTCTTTCTGCTGATCTACTGTGAAAAAGGTCCCCTTTATATCAGTGGGGATGAATGCTTCCATAAACCACCATTGATCCAATGAAATAATTTGCAGAGGGGAAAAAAGCATTAAAAATCCTAAATCCCATTTGTTATGTGACAAAAGCTACCGTCCAATGAGATCAAGTTATTGTTCTCAAAAAACCTTTCTACTTTCCCAACCTCAGCTCACACCACTGAGTCAACATTAGGCAGGTGGGTTTGTAGAATCTCTGCCTCTTAGACAGTTAACTGAACAGAAAGGTTGCAAAATGTAGAAATTGCTGCACTTTATTTAAGGATACCGGAATGGATGAAACAAAGCCAGCCCCTGAAACAGGCAGGAATTTCCCAGCATACCTTAGGTCAGACCCAGCATGGTGCTACCACAAGTGGAAAGGGCAGCATCTTCTGCAGGATGCTGGGGTCCTCTCCTTCCTGCTGTGGCCCCCTCACATTTTCCAAATCAGCTCTGGAGTATCATCCATATGGTATCAACATTTGGAACTCCTGCAGTTTTTCCAATATCTATTTGGCGGCTGTTTGATGGAAAGATGCCTCTGTTTCTGTATGCTGCATGATCCAGAAATGTCTGCACCACCTACAGGTTGCACCAAACGGGCAACAGAGCCTTGTTGCATGTAGAGAAGCCACTGAGCTGGTTCATGCACATGGTTCCTGTGCATGGCTCACCAAATCTTTCCTTAATGAATTATTTGAGGATGGTGTCCATGCTACTAATAATGGGGTACACTGCACAGATGCAGAGGAAAGATCATGGCTGCTTGGGCCACTAAGCCCTCACCTACTTTACATGCACGTGGCACATAGCTCCTGAATCAACATGTGTGCATGCTAAGTACATGCACCACCGGGAGACCTGTTTTTTGCAGAATCCCCAAACTCATATGCGAAGCCTCTGAGCATGCAGCTTGCACATGCATGCACGCCTTAAGTATGTATACAGAAGTGGGTGCACTGCCATTCCCCCATTTCCAATGCATTTGATTGCAATTTGTACACAGCCCTAGAATAATGGTTAGCTCAATGCGTGAGCTGTCTCAGTTAAAAAGAACTGCATTTGAGCTGGCATCTGGTGACATGAGCAGAGGTTGTAGCTCGGGGCAGAGTGCATGCTTTGCATGTAGATGTTCTTGAATTCAACCCTGATATCCCCAGGTGGGGTGGGGGAAACTGTCTGAAATCTGGAAAGCATTGGCTGCTCGGTGTAGACAAAATGACCTAGATGGACTAGCTTCCTATATTCCTGTAAAACATTGGTGATTAATCTTTGATGGTTCATTCACATATGGAAATCATCACTTGATGCTATCATCAACTAGCAATTTGCATGAAGATTTGTAAACAAGAGGACTCTCTCTTGTTTGCAAATGAGTGCTGAAAGGACTTTATTAGAAGTCCCATTAGTTTCAACAAGACCCACGTGCATTATATTTTGTCTGTACATTGCTTTCCTTAGTGAAAGTCAATGGTTGCTTGGAGCATTGATACACTGGCCAGAGCCTAAATTAATGGAATAATCTATGCAAAATTCAAAATAAATATTTCAAGTAGAACAAAATAATAACTCTGTTCTTCATGTTTTAAGATCGGAATGAACCTATTTAACAAACAAAAGCACTCCCCATGCCAGTTCTGACTATTCATAACATTGCTAGCAGTTATACGTCTTCAGGGTTGTTCTGTGTCCCAGTTTTAGCTACACTTGAGGCATGCAGGGTCATTAACAGTTTTTGTGACAGTGAAATAATGGACTGAAGGGAAATGATGAGCCAGAGACAAGAGAGGCATAAGAGAAGAGAAAGGAAGGAAGCAACACTGGTCACTCCTTCCCATAACATCCATATGGAGCGCTTACATCCATATATGCCTGCCCGCCCCTTGAGATCAGTGGGAGAGGCCCTTCTCCGGGAACCCTCCGTGAAAGAAATTAGGAGGGTGGGTACTCGGAGGAGGGCTTTCTCTGCGGTGGCACCTAATCTATGGAATGCGCTCCCCAGAGAAGTCCACCTGGCGCCGTCCTTATTTGTTTTTCGGCGCCAGATGAAGACCTTTTTATTTAAGCGTCATTTTAATTGTTAATATTATTTGATTTTATCTGGCCAGGGTGACTTATTTTATATTGTTATTTTTTGTATTTTAACTTAATGTTTGTATTTTACAAACATTTTAACTTAATGTTATGTTAAGTTAATGTTTTAACTTAATGTTTGTATTTTAACTTAATGTTGTGAGCCGCCCCGAGGCTTCGGCGAATGGGGCGGCATAGAAATGTTTTAATAAATAAATAAATAAATAACACCAGATTGTCATATTGTGTTATGTGTGGATTTGGAGCAATGTGTACTGGGGCACTGCAGGAAGAGGCAATGCAGATGTTTTGGACGAAAACCCCCATAATCTCTTACCACTGGTCATATTGACTGACACTATTAGGAATTATAGACCAAAGCATCTGAAAAGCACTATATTACCTACCTCAGGGCATGAGACTATGATAAGGCAATGAACAATATTGATTTGATCTGTCCATTTAGTATGTGTGCCCACTAACGAACGTTAATGGGATTCCCTGTTGCTGGGTGGTAGTAGGTTGCATACTCAATGCTTCCTTTGCTACGTGTTGGAAGTTATGAAAGACTCTGCGGCAGTGTCTATGCTCAGGTAGCCGTTGGCTCAAAGCCTCAGTGCACTTCATGGCTGAGCACGTAGAGGAAGCCCCTCTGTCTGGACCACACTGAGGGTTAGAACAGTGTCAGGCAAGCTGACCAAATAGTACTGAACACGTCTTTCTAATGCATCAGGCACCTCTAGGAATCTGTTAACAGCACGACTGTTTTGGCAAACATAAAGTTAACCGGAGAGTGGTTAACAAATTCTGGGCAGATGCATATTTTTGGACTGAGAAGAAGTCATAAAAAGCCAGCCAACAATTACTTTCAAACAAGAATGGTTGTTTGCCTTGTGCAGTCTTGCATTCAGCTCAGAATATAAGCGTATGTAATGACATTTCCTTTGAAAAACAATGGTTTGGCAAGGGTTTTTTTTAATGAGTTTGATGAAAGTTAAAAGAATTTGGGGGGAAAAAATCTCAAACATATAGAATAAGTGAATTATATAAGAAACAAAGAAAAACTTCTGTCATCTGCAGTAAAATTGGGCAGTAACCACAATAAGGTGAATGGAAAAAGAAACCTGAATGCTGGAACAGAATTGAACAGCATTTGGGACCACAATCCTACATCTCCTGTAGGTAGCACATGTATGTATGTATGTATGTATGTATGTATTTAAAACATTTCTATGCCGCCCCATTCGCCGAAGCCTCGGGGCGGCTCACAACATAAATTAAAATATAATACATTAAAAATATAAAACAAATCAACAATATAAAATAAGTCACCCTGGCCAGATAAAATAAGCAAATAATATTAACAATGAAAATGACGTTTAAATAAAAAGGTCTTCGTCTGGCACCGAAAAACAAATAACAATAATGTATTGGTTTGCACTGTTCATATGTTGGGGTTTAAATATTTATTGTCATTATTTGAAGGATGGACTATAAGTCTAAATAAGAATACTAAATAAATGACTACAGATTGCACACAAACACATACAAGTAATACCCAGTGCCGATTATTTGAAATTAAAAGGCCATTTGAGAAGGAAATAAAGAAAAAGGTAGAGCAAAGGGCTTAATATTTGCCTTGCTCCCCATTTCTCTACTTCAGATAACTCCTAACAGCCAGCCGCTTTCAGAATAAAGACACAACACAGTCTAATTGGGTATACTTGGATGTGTTTATCTGTTCATTCTCATATCCTTTTATGGTTTATGTGACTGTTGCTACCATTCAGATGTTCAAGACCTTTTTTGTGGGGGGAGCAATAATAATAATTTTCAGGTAAACTTTAGAAATGTTTAAAGTTTCTACTTGCTTTTATTGTTGGGTTACCCAGCTCAGGCATAGAAGCTGATGCCCTTGTCCTCCACAGGGAGAGAGAAAGAATGCAAAAGTTGTTAGAGGAAACCACAGGGCATGATAGCTGGTGGAAAAACAAAAATCCACCTGGTGGCAATGGAAAAGTCATAGTGAGGGAAATGTAAAGGAGAGCAGGGCACTTTATTTTGCTTGGCTTTCCTTCAACACATAGATCAAGGCATAGCTGGTGCTGTGACGTGCCTATTAAAGGCGCATCCACTTAAGTGTGCCAAGTTCAAAAAGATGTTTGCTAGAGAAAATATACTTTTTTTTTTCAAACTTGCAGGGGAGAAAAGCCACCTTGAAACAGAGAAATGGCTGGCAGAGAAAGGGTTAAGCACCATGTCCTCCTCCTGCTGCCCTTCTAAACTTCTTGCTCAAGAAGCAGATTTTTAAAACTGCTTCTTGAGCAAGTTTATAACTCAGCACCATGCCTGAGTTAAATTCACACCAGAAGATTTTGCAACCTAATCATTTTTTTAAATACAAGCATACATGTAAAATTGTGAATTCATTGTAAGCTATGCTGAGGCTCCTTGCATAGGATGGCATAGATTTTTTAAATTTAATTTAATTTAATTTAATTCATTAAATGGTTGCCCACAACGTAACTGGTCACAAAAAGGCTTCTTTAACTGGAGAGGCAAAGTCAGGAAATACCAGTGGACTTTTAGCACATATAAATGTATACCTTCTGAAAGTGAAGGGCATAATTTTGAAGGCTATGAAATGATGAAATCTTCTAGTTAATACATAAATTGTTTCAAAACCCCAAAAAGTGAAACCAATAAACTGAGCTGAATCCAGTAAAGCATGCAGGATATGAGAAGAGCATGTGAAGGTATTCTGAACACCAGCTTCTCCATTAGCAAATCTTATCCTACAGAGTTTTTAAAATGTGCAGTGAGGTCAGAAAGAGCAAGGTGATGGGGGGAGGGGGCAAGAGGTAGTCAGAGAAGGTGTTAAATCAAGGCCATTGCAATAAGATATGGCTAATTGCTTGTAAGTGAGGTTGATTGGGCATTATGATTTTATTTCTCATGCCGAAGTCTAATTTGTCAAAGGAACTAAATTGAGGCAGATGGAATAGCAACTTATTCAAGTGGATTTGAAAAGACATGAAAGGATTTCTGTCTTTTTCTTTTCTTTTTCTTTCATTGCAGTAGAAAACCATGAAAGTAAAATGCTAGCCTTGATGATATTTGCTCTCCGTGGAATATAGAAGGGATTTTCAGAGGTTTGTCTAACGAGGACAACTTTCCATGCTAATAGTTTGTGGAGCGAGCAAAGCAACTTCTTGATTAGGATAGTCAGAAGTTCAGGATATTAGGTACCATACTTTCTTTAGAGATGGTAAAATAAAGCAGAGGAATTTGATAGGGCTGTGCTTACCCAAGTAGTGAAATAAATTCGAGAGAAATAAAACTAGTGGTCCTAAAATACTGTCAACTAAATAATGTGGATGATGAGTATTTGCTTTTCATAAATCCAAGTGTATAGATCATACTGAGCTGAATGCCTGACTGAAGCAAGAGATTAGCCATGGGCCAATTCATACATCAATTTTTGCAGTAGAAGAGTCACCATATGGGAGCCTTTTTTGTTGTTGTTTTGTTTTTTATGGCACAGCAGCTCTTTCCCGAATTAGTAACTGAAAACTGTGACCAAATAAATGTAGGCAGATACATTGAAATGGAATATAAACAAGGCAGGGGTGATGCCATTGAATTATCATTAGGCCTTGCAAAGCACTAGTTTGGCATATAGCATCTCAATGACTACAAGGATGATCTTTGACCCTGTACTGCTGTTGCTGCCATTTATGGAAGAGGAGGAGGAGGAGGAGAGGCTAGCCTGAATGGTCCATGTCTGTTACACAGGATCCACCATCCCCTGAAGAATGGACAGCCTACCACACTGACCCTGCTTTTGCCATTTCCCAACTTGAATTTTCTAATACAGGCTTGACCGCCTGTGAAGATGACTCAGAAGCTTCAGCTAGTGCAATATGCAGCTGTCTCCCCTTTGAAATGTTGGCATGTTTGTGCAGTGATTGTTTTCAGCCCAAGTCAAGGCTCAAAATGCTGACTGCATGTTTTGGAAACCACATATTTCAGAGACTTCATTTCTGTGAATTCCAGCCAATGGCATTCCTCAAATCAGGCTCTGCTAATATTTCAGGAACAAGGAAGGTAGATGTGTAACTATCAAAAGGGCCTTTGCAATGATGTCCCTGAGAATTTTTGGAACTGTTCCACACCTTGTATTGTGTGGAATGCACCTTTTTTACTTGCATTCAGAAAGGCCTGTAAAGTATAAATCCTATTTCATTTGACTGGCTTTTGGTTTTACTAGAAATTTTGTCAGCAAAACCAAATTTGAATACTCTTTGCTGTAATAGGTGACATGTTTTAGTTTTAATGTTATACTTTGCAATCTTAGGCATGTTTACTCCATAGGAGGCTCTGCTATTCCATAGATGTGTATAGGATTCCAGCTTTAAGAAACTGAAATACATAAATAGTATTGGAAAAAGGCGCACCGCCTCCTCAGACATCTAATTTATTCAGTATATGGCCTGTTCACAAGTCCAGTTAACTTCAGAAATACAGAGCCAAACCCCCTGTGGGCTCTGCCATGGCAAAGTCAGTATGGACAAGGTGAATTGTTAACAAAACAATAGCACTGGAGTGGGGGGTGGGGGGGAATGTCCACATTCCATTTCCAACTATTCCATACTTTGGTGATTTTAAAGCAAAGTACTGAAGTGCTAAGATGCTCCAACACAAGTCTCGTTTAGATCTCAACTCAAGGAAGGAATGTGGTGGATTCTTGGCATGAGTAAAACAGAACAAAGAAAAACCTTTTATCATCTCCTCACATTCCTTTAAGGAAATCTAAAATTGTTCATGAAGTAAAACAAGGTGGGCAGGCAGAGCAATGCCATGGGAGTTGTGTAGGTGTGTGAGGAGGTGGCTCCAAGAGGGGTTCCCTTTATTTTCCATGCATTTACTCAGTTGGGACACACTTTAAGTATTCCACATCCATAGTGTATCAGTTTTGGCCCTTGTTTTGAGTATATTGAGGAAACAAGGGGGCATAGCGTGTGTGGATATCTGGGGCGGTACCAATACTGCCATTGCACACCTCCTCAAGCAGGACCCACAAGAGAGTTTGTTCATTCTAGAAGCAGCCTGAAACTAGACATGCATTTCCTGGCTGGGGCAGGTCAGCAGAGTTTGCCAAGGAAGCTGACTGGAAACACTGTGGGAAGGCTTTGGTGCTGCCCAGTTTTCTGGTAGTGCCCCACAGTGAAGCCTTGTTCCTGGCCTGGCACCAGAGTAGCAGTGGTAGATCCGTAATTTTGGCAGGGCTTCCAGTGCTCACAGCCCCACTTCTCCCCCTGTTCTATGACCCCTTAGCCGCTCTGCCTGTGCCTTTTCCATACGTGGGAGAATGTGCTAAGTAGCAGACAAAGAAAGGTACTAGCCTCCTATTCCTCATTCCTTGGACACCGAACTGCTCTAAAGTTTGTAACTACCATTTTTCTTGTTGACAAATTGTTCATTTTTGTCCATCCCCCCCAAATTATGCATAGTCTAATTTCAAGAGACAGATTAATAAAAACGCCTTTGAATGTAACTTTTTTACCATATTATCTAAAATTACATTTCTAGCTAGGAGGAAAACATGTGCTCTATGCTGCATCTATGTCAATGTATCCCAGCAGCTAATCTACAACCAATATGTCTGTTTGGAGCCAATTTAGTTTCACTGAAGGAAAAAAAGGCGGGTATAAAGAAGCTTAAAACAAAAGCAAAATCAGATTAAATCAGAAGCTTAAAACAAAAGCAAAATTGTGGATCAGATAGTAAAAATGATCAGGGCAATAAACAAGCCTATGGGTTGTCCATTATTTCTTCATGCTTCAAAGTGTGGAACAGCAATGCAGACCTATTTCTATGTGAAAGAGTTTGGGGTGGCAGAGGGGAAAGAAATTACCTATGTCAAGAGAAATATTGTCTCAAAGCAAAGCATAGTTTATACTTTGTCCTCTTTGTTGTATTAACTTCAAGCTGGTTTTATATGTAAAGCTTTAGTACTTTCCTTCACACATTAACTGGGAATCATTTGTCACTGAGTGAGCCTGCGTGGTACGGTATGCAGACTGGCTTTAAACTTTGCTTTCTGCAAACAAACATTTATGCTGAGTTAAGCATTAATGTGTTTCCTTTTCTAGATGGGACTGTGGATCGTAATGTGCTTTTTTAAAAGGGAAAGAAAAGAAAGATCCATCATATTTTTCTCTTAAGGCAACCAAATTCTTTGTCCACCAGATATGTAGGGATTAAAATTGATGGAACCTCTCTTGGACTTGATGGAATTCTGGTCTATGGCTAAAATGAGAGATATTTCCTTGAGCAAGTGTGGACAGTCATTTGGGTAGGCGCACAGTTTCTTCTATGCCTGGTTGTTTAACATACACCCATCAATTCCTGAGTGCAGCAGAGGGCAATCAGTGCATGAAAGAGCTGAACTACATGTTACACTAACCATATAGCATATAGTTAGGTTTCTTATTCTGGGAGCAGAGGATAAAACCTGCCCCATCATTTTTTTTCCCTGCAACTCTTCCCCTTGTGCTCATGTGTGTGTTGGGGTCAGGGTTACAAAAGAGAAAAGGCCAGTAATGAACTGCCTATCAGAAAAGACAATACTAGATGGACCAGTGTTCCTAAGCACACCATACTGTTACCAGCATGTGGGTGCAGCACAGGAAACAAAATAGGAACATTTGGATATAGGAGCTTAAGATCAACATTTGGAAGTTTTATTTTCTCTAAATAATTAAACAGTTTGGTAATCTGCCCAAAACCTACATTATTTAGAATATTGGTGTCTCTACTTGAGCAGCCCAAATTTTGGGCAGCCAAATTATATATGGATCGCTATTTATGTTAATAAACTTGTCCCACTGATACTAAACCACACATGTTCTCTATGGTGTAGTGGAATCCTGCTCAACTACAGGGAAATATTTCTCTCACTTTCAAAATGTTGGTCCATAGAGTGCCACATGAGCAAAAACTGTGGATCCTTTCTCACTAATTGTGACCAGAACAGCACAAAAAGGCCTTGTTCAAAAAAACAAAAACAAAAATACACACAAACAAACAAAATAGCAATTGAGGATGTAGGCTGGATTTGCACAACAAATCCAAATAAACATCTGTAGTAGCATTTGGATAGAGGTTATGTGGAGGGATTCTTCTCCCTAACCTTATATTTTCAAATGAAAACTGAGCCAAATGTGTTCATTCATAGAATCATAGATTAGTAGAGTTGGAAGGGGCTAGAAGGCCATCAGCTATTGCAGGACACTGAGTTACACCATCCCATTCAGATGACTGTCCAGATACTTTTTGAATATCTCCAGTGAGGAAGAGCCCACAATTTCCCCAGGTAATAGGTTCTATTGTTGTACTGCTCTGGCAGTCAGGGAGTTCTTCCTGCTGTCTAGGCTAAAGATGGCTTCTTTTAACTTATATCCATTATTCCATAACCTGCACACTGGAATGATCAAGAAGAGATCTTGTCCTTCCTCTTTGTGACAGCCTTTCAGGGACTTGTAGAGTGCTATCAAATTACCCCTCAGTCTCCTCTTCTTGAGGCTGAACATCCCCAGTTCTCTTAAACTTTCCTCACAGGCTTTGTCACAAGTCCCCAAATCACCCCTGATGCCCTCCTTTGTACTCTTTCCATCTTTTCTGCATCCTTTTTAAGCTTAGGTGCTCAGAACTGGACACAGTTCTCCAGATGAGGTCTGACTAGTGCTGAGTATAGTGGAACTAGTACCTTGTGTGTTTTGGAAGTGATGCTTCTGTTAATGCAGCCCAAAACAGCACTTGCCCTTTTTGCAGCTATATCACATTGTTGGTTCATATTTAGCTTGTGATCTACAACAACCCCCAGATGCTTCTTGTTTGCAATATTGTTGAGCCAAGCGTTCTCCATCTTGTAGTGGTACATTTGATTTCTTGTTCCTAAGTGGAGGACTTGGCATTTGCTCACCTGCTCCTTGGGAACTTGGCTGCTTTAATCACAGAGACCCTAGGGACCAGCTAGGGCAGCAAACTCTCACAATCTCTCCTGGTTTATGGATGATTTGATGGGAGGAAAGAAAAGTGGGAGGGTGCTTTTGCCGTCCTGCACTACTTGCTTCCCATGGTCTACTACTGTGTGAACAAAATGTTGGACTACAAAGCCCTTTGGGCTAATTAAGCATGTCTCTTCAATTTTAAGTGTCAAAACACTATGTAATAATTCCAACTATCTATCATCCATCCATACGTACATCCACACATACCATACATATTTATCGATATAAACAGATTTATGTCAATTTAAATATTTAAAGCTTCAAAAATCCATCCTCTTTACATTGTCCCTCATGTAACTTTTAAATAGTTCATATTCAGAGACAACTTTTTCAAATTATTCAACTTCATCCATATGTTATACCTCTTGGCTGTGGGTCTCAGTGCTGCATTGAAGTTTTCTACGTGTCACTGAGTTCAGCTAGTTCTAGATGAATTGAATTTGATTTGTTTGGTGCACTTTCCTTTCCCCCAAGCCCTGAGAACTACTCAGCCTTCGAAGGAAGGCGCGGGAAACAAATCTGAACAGATGAGAGTTGAACTGAACTTGAACATTCTATGAATGTTAATCTAGCTAATGTCCTACTACAGGGGGATGAGAATGACATTTTTTCCTTTGGTGGATAACTTCCTACAATTTCCCCACCTTGTTAAACCTCAAGCAAATATGGCTATTGATTCTGTTCTCTTTCAAACCTGTAATAAAACATCTGCTCAGATTTGTCCAGCGTGGTGGCTGAGATGTGTGGCCACGTTCTGAAGCATTAATAATGTCTTTTTCTGTTTTGAGGGTTCAAATCTACCCTTTGATTCACACCATTAAATAATCTTCTAATCTGTGCACCAGAATGATAACCAATACTTTGAGATCAGTCATAAGGATATTGGTGGGTCGAATGGGGAGGGAGTTAAGACACATTCCTTTGTGGGTTTATTTTTCTTAAGGATTAGTTTAACATTGGCTCGTCTCTGTGTCTGTAGTAAATTGCTTTTCTCTCAGGAATTTGTAGATAATTTAGCCAGGGGATTGCTAACCATATGTGTAATTTTTTTCTATTAACTCCTGGCTCCAAGCCAGCAGCCATTGCAATATATTGTTTTAGATATTTCATATAGCTGACCTGTCACTGAAAATAGAATAAAATTTGCTTCTCTTTTGGCCCATGTTTCCTTTGGCAATATGAGAAGTTGGAACAGGGTTCTCAGAATGCCTAATATTATGTAATGACTGAGAGAAGTTAGTAATTAAAGGTTATGATAGCACTTTTTCCATGAGATCAGGATATAGATATTATCATTAGACCTATGGAAATTCTGGCCTTTGAGTAAATTGTGCCAACAGACATCTATCTTGTCTGCAATTCATAAGTTAAGTTTCATTTAAATTGAAATATCTACACAAGTACAGAGCCACGTTAGGCTTTACTAATGGCATTTCATCTTCTAAGGTGAAATGTAACGATAACAGATTTTGAAAGACTCGTCTACACACATGCGGACTGAAAATATCATTTGAGATTCATTTGAATAGCCTTGTGGCTGTAATATATGGCCAAGTACAAAACATGCCAGCACACCACAGGTTAATGTTCCTTCGGCAACTAACTAAGCTTGAGCAAATCCATTTCAACCTTTTAGAATGGGGTGGAACAGAATTTGCCCAAGAGTCAGGAAAGCATGAGACTGTTGGGTGTTTGGCCACCTGGGCCACCCCAGAGGGCTGGCTTGGCATCCAGGAAGGCTACATTTGGTCACTGGGGCTGATGTTGCCCATCCTTTGCTTAGGAATGATCCGGGGGGGGGGGGGAATCCTCCATTCAAAACATCATCAGACTGATTGCTCTTAAACCAGGCGCTATCTATGATCCTCAGCACCCCAAATGAGGATGGTGCTAGTTACACTAGCATTCCTTGCAGGGATTGTGTGTGGAGATAGCAAACCTGAAGGACTCAGAGCACCCAGGGGAAGTTATGCCAAGCCAGTGTGGTGCAGTGGTTAAGAGCACAGGCCTGGGGGATCTGGATTCTAGTCCTCGATCGGCCCACTGGGTGACTTTGGGCCAGTCACAGACTCTCTGCCCGACCTCCCTCACAGGGTTGTTGATATGGGGATAAGAGTGAGAGCAGGAGGAGGTGAAAGATGTAAACCACATTGAGTTCATGGCTGGTGAGGGGTGGGAACGGACACAGGATATAAATCTAATAAATAAGTACTCTTATGCTACACCATCTCACCTATGCCAACCAATAAAATGGGTTTGAGGCAAGAATGCACTTGAATTGCAGTACAGAATAATGCTAACAGGACAGCAATAGTACCATACAAAAATGGTGTTATATCTCTAGCCAGATCTGGTTTTAACAGGTGCTTTTTTTAAAAAAAGGACAGATGCATCTCAGGTCCTCGTTTCATGCAGAAGCCATTGTCAATAGCAACACTTGCAACCTTGGCGTATCTTTCTATGCTTCTCTTCTTACAGTTGAATTCCGACAATTGCAGAAATATATATAGGATTGGTAATAAGTGACCCCATTTTTCTGAATCTTACAATTCTGAACCCCCATATCTATGATGCCCAGGCTATCCTAGAATTGGCTTTTTATTCCTGGTGGTTTGTTCATAGAATCATCTAGCCATCTTGCCTAGTGTAATAATTATCTGTGCACGGTGGTGTGTTATCACTTGGTAAATGTGTTTCTTCTAAGGACTGAAGCACCATCTAGCTTCAGGAATGGTAGGCTGGATTTTTACTGCACAAAAATATTAAAGGCCTGTCTGTACTTACTTTATTGGAAGTAAGTTCAATTCAATTCAATGGGACTTTTGAATAAACATGTATATGATATGTATCTTGGTTGGCTGGTTGTTATGCTATAAGACCTTGATGAGCACAAACATTTGTTGTAAATAATTGTTTTCCATAGATTAAAAACAAAACAAAACCTTGTATTTTTATTTCTGAAATGTAGTAAGCTGCCCTCCTTCAATAGCAAACAATAATCTGATTGCCTTCTGCACTGAGGGGTTTTGCAAAAATTTCTACCACATCAAGAGGCTTTTTGGTACTTCATGGTGTAACCAGAAATGATGTTAGACAGTTTTTCTCAAAGGCAAAGGACACCAGCCAGGGCGATGGTAATAATGTGTGGTACTGCAGCAGGCATGGAGAAAGTTTCTGCTCTAAAGGTGCTATTTGCAACTGGCCCTTGGGACCAGGTGGAGTTTGAGGATGACAAAGTGTGCTAAGAAGAGAGAACTGCAGAAGTGGGATGAAGAAACAAGTACAAGCACAATGGCTTGAAGAGTGAGAAATTTGAGCTTGGGGTGGCTGCAGAGCTGGATAATGAATATACGGAGTAGAATTTGAGAAATGGAGGCAAGAACTAGAGAGGAGCTAAGGTCTTTGGGTGGAGAGCTGGAGCTACTCTTTCACTCCAAGCCACCCAAACTCAGGTGGGGGTGGGGGGGGGACAGAGAGAGAGAGAGCAGAGATTCCATGAGCTTTTCTTTAGACTTCTGTCTTCAGAGAATCTTGGCCTAAGTGACTTGGCAACTTCTTTCAGGGATCCCAGGAAAAGCAAAAGAGATGTTTCCTTTGACAGCAGGATGTGTAATGATTACTAAAGGTTGGCCTCATGCTTCATCAGATACTTGATCACCTGTGACTATTCCAGGGAATTCAGTCCTGCCAGCCAAAATTAGCATTAGTGTAGGGAAGTCACTTGAACACTATTTTCCACTCTGGCTGCTGAAAGATTCATTTCAGGGGGAAGTTTTGGCGATAAGTACTCTCCTGCAGAATGTTGCAGGTATATATATTCAGTACCATTCACCTCTGACCCTTGCCCAGAATATTGAAAATTGCCATGAAATTTCCCACTAAACTGTGAAATATATTATGTTTGGAACAAGTATACATATATATTTTGGAACCTTGTGCTATGCTAGTGTAAAACTTGTCGGAATTTAATGTACATAAGCAGGAGGATGGTGAGCTGAATAGCAAAAAAAGTTTATGTATTTTGAAGGTGGAATAAAGTTTGGCTACATGAGAGCCAAAAGCTTGAAGGAGCATCTAAACCTTTATTTTTGTTCTAATGGTAGTTTAAGAAGCCCTAATTTTGACTGGATCAGTAGTGTTGGAAGAGAGTATGTGTCGTCCTCTGCCCACAAGTCATCTGCCCAATTCACCCTGCTGAAAGTAAGAAATGTATCTATACATGTGCCTTGCCTTTGGTCCTCACCCCAGCCCAGATGAGGCAAATAGCTTGAATGATTTGGTTCAAGGAAAGCCATGAAGGAAAGCTTCAGCCAGCTTTCCCACCACCGGTGCCACAATCGGAATTGGACACATGTGCGCACAGGCACACACAGAATGATGTAAAGTTCCAGGATATCTGCATTTCACCTTTTTCAGCCCTTCTTATCGGATGTGCCAGGTCAGGGGTGGATAACATCAGGTCTAGAGACCAAAACCAAACCTCCTGGGGTCCAGCAATCCAGGGTTCCCCAGATGGCTGCACCCCCTTCTCCTGGCCGCATCCTGTTTCCCCTGACCAGCAGCTAGTGGGTGGATTTGAACTGCTCCCTGCCTACCTCCCTGCCATTCTAGCTAGAAGAATACCTCTGTTTAGGCTTAATTACTGGCAGTAAGTACTTTTACTGGCTTAAGATCTTTTGGTTTTTGCTCCTGCTAGCCACTGGAATATGTTTATTTTTATTTTCCCACTATTTTAATGTTTAATTGATTTTAACTGGGATATTAGTATATTAATTGTCAGATGCTGTGGCATTTGTTTTATTCTACTCGTTTTATGCTGTCCCAAGACTTTTGCAGTGGACGGGTTAGAAAAACTTTTAATTAATAAATAAATAAATACTAAACACTTTTCTAAAATCAAATGCACTGCTTGGGCTGAAACGCTGCACTAGAGAGTTAACAATTAAAGCAAAGACACAAAACAGTGTGGGTGAAGGGACCATGAAGGAGTGGAAGCAGGAAGAGGAGGACAGCAGATCAATAGTCAGAGTCATATCTTGGGACTACTTAGTGAGAATTGTTGGAGAGAGATTTTTGGCCTCCTTCTTCTCGTTCTCCCTTTTAAAGTAGAGGGGCAATAAAGCAAAATAAGCATGAGAACAGTTTGCAGGTGCCATTATGGGACTGATGCACAAAAAGAGAGGTGTATCTCCAAGTACTGGTGCTAGGAACACACGAGCAAAGAACAGTGTCCATTGCCTCTGGCTTGCAGGGGAGGAAACACTAAGGGCTCAGTGCAATTTGCATGTACTCAGCCATCCCATTGAATTCAGTGGGACATTCTCAACTAGGTGAGAATGGCATCATAGCCTGGGATAAAATGTAAAATATTCACTTAAATAAAAATTAAAGGAAAGTTTTGAAGCCATTCTGGTAACTTGCAGATGGCTGAGGCTGATGGTATTTGAAGTCCAAAGCAGGGATAAGGACAAATTTTCAGTGGGTTCATATGAGTTCAAGAGTCTATGAATCTAACATTATCTGAGTCATGTAGATTGCGGTGACTTGTAGCCAGTTCTGTATTTTGAGAAGGGATTTGTGCTCATTTGTGTTGGAGCAAGTAGAATAACATTCTGGTTTTTTAAAAATCTATTCCCTCCATGAGTGGATGATCCAAAAACAGCTGACGTGCTATGAAACTGAGCTGGAATGGATTCAACAATATCCACACATCCCTAGTCCAAAGCATCTGGATGGCACCAAGTTGGACAGCAATCCCTCAACAGTTGTAAACAATCCCACAGTCCTAAAATATAGTCGGCTGTTGTTGGAAACAGGATCCTGAACCAGAAAGAACTCTTGATTCAGCAAGTTCTTATTAAAGATGTGAACCTCTTTCCTCCTTGTTTGCCCTCTCCAATTCCTTATGGAGATCAGTGGCATAATGCATTGAGTTCAGAACCTTTCCTCCAGGTTCAGGAGATTCTGTTTCCATCTTGCCGACTGCAGCCTGCATTGATAGGACAACGGCTATCAATCTGACTGTGCCTTGTTTTCCAGGAACTGAGGGGCAGGCTGCACAAAGAGGAGGTCCCATGGTAAAATTGCTTTGGGAAAGAATTTCAGATGAAAAATTCCTGTGTGTTTGACCAATCCTAACATTTTTTTTTCTTTTTAAAACAAGTTGTTTATGTGGAATGTTATGATAGACAGATGGGCAGACAGACAGATGCCATCACCTTCATCTCTCAAGGGTTTCTCACAGGTTGTAGCACACCTTCTTTCTCTTTTTTGATGTGTCTTTGATTTTCTCGCACTGTTATTGCAAATGTTGACCACATCAACTGTGTAGATAGCCTGGGCCCCATTTGGCATCCTCAGCAATGCAGATAAAAGAGGTTATGCAGCTGGATTCAGCCAGTGTAGTGTAGTGTTGAACTTTAGGTAAGAGGTGGAACTATTGCTATGCAAAAGTCTGTCCTAAATTCCTGAAAGTTTTCTTTGCCCATGAAAGGAGTTTTCATTGTTCTTTCTAATTTGCAGGACATTTTACAAACCAAATTTCTTCTGGATTTATTTTTGTAAGGTTTTTGAATGTACCAAATCATTTCAGGGTGACTGAGGGTCTCTCCTCTCCTCTCCTCTCCTCTCCTCTCCTCTCCTCTCCTCTCCTCTCCTCTCCTCTTCCACAACATCCATGCTTGGCATGATCCTAGACTGTCTGTACTTCATGCTGTGGAAAAGCCCCATACTGGAGATTACTTCCCCTGTCTTCCTGTGGGCTTTAACAAAGTGCAGGAAGTGATGAGAACTATCACAGATGTGACTGTATGATGAAAAACAAGGCATTCACATCCTTGCCTGAGCCATCTCATAAGTAAAGTAAGCCTGAGAACCTCAACTGAATTCATCTGAAAATTTATCCGAAATTTTATTCTCTTTTACATTTCTTTTTGAAAGTTTTTTATTTTCTATCTAATTGAATGAAAATGTGTGAATATGTGGAAGACATTTTCAACACAGTTTTAGTCTGAACCTATCTCTTCCTGCTTGAAGTTCATTACTTGAACCATGAGGTCACAAGACAGATCAGTTCAAGGGCCACAACAGATCTCAGAATATAGAAGCGATGTTGCACTAATGGCTAAACACACATCCAATTAAATATGTAAAATAGGAACCTAATCAAGGATCACATTTTGCTATTACCTACTATTATATGGTAAATATCTATATTTTTTTAAGTATAACAAAGAGTGAATCAGTCTTTCCAATAGTCATTTGTATTCAAGTTCTTATTTTTTTAAAAAACTTTTAAGCTTGTTCATTCTTTTTTCTGCATGAGATTGTGATTTGTTTTAGTTTTTAGCTTTAGTAATACAAAAGTTCACATGTATGTTTTTATAAATATATCAATATTTTACTTTTTATTGCAAATCTATGATTTTTGTGTGCAACTCTTCAAATGCACTTGTTTTCCACAAATACAGTGTGAACTTGGAAAGAATTTTATAAAGAATGGATTTTGACATTTAATTCTGTTCCATTTCACATTCAGGTTCATGGAGTATGAATTCAGTAAGTTGGCACTGAAATGCAAAGTGAACAAATTTCTCATCCATCCCTAATTACATGAAATATATATTTGCTAAGAATGTGGTCCACATTTGCTTAAACATATGATTTGCTCCACTGAAGTACTGGGAGACATGTATAATTACAAAGCTCTTTAGTGAGAGAGTTAATTGAACTGTAAAGCTATTTTTTTAAGTGCCTTTTGTTTTTCTTTTACCAACAGAGAGAAAGCACCTGAGGGTAGTTTATATATTTTAGTTACCTGCTGTTTTCTAAAGACAATACCAGAAATAAATTCGGTGGTGATTCTAATTAAACAAATTGTCTTTGAACAGTGGTTGTGCAGCCATCAGAGAAACCAAGGTAAATCAAGAAAGAGAATAGGTTGGGTTTGTGTGTGCTTTCCTTTTCCTTTTCTTTGGTTTCTCCTTTCTGTAAAACAAAAAACAAAAGAAATAAATCCTTGCAGGTTATGTGCAGTACACTGAGTGGATTTAACACAGTAGTGGATCAAATTTCTCTAAACCTTCTCATTCCTGATAAGAGCCACCTCTGTGAGGTGGCTCACCAAACAGCATAAATTACCTTAAGCTGCAGATAAGCAAAAGGCCATTTGGGGGTTCTCTGAGTGCCAGACATAGAGATGCAAAACAGCTAACAGCAGGTGAATTGGCACTCATCTGGAACCTCCCAAGGATTAGTGGCGAATGCTCTGATTTCCTAGCTGTTCTCCATCAGGATTTATCATCAGACAGTGACTTGGAACGAGATGGAGTCTTTGATCATATTATAGTTTAAATGGCTGTCCCTTTATCTGGAGGTCATAATTAAATGAGTTTGATCGGGGCCTTAACAAGCACCTAACAAGCATTTGCAGCATTTCCTGCAGGTCTGCCCCTTCTGGTGTGGGAGCTAATTATTGGCCACTGATTATTAACAACAACAAGCAGTAATGAGCAATAATGATGATATTAGAATTATGAAATTAGATTAGGAATCAGAGGGAAGGCCACATTTGGAAGGGAATCAACACATCATCATCATCATCATCATCATCATTGTTATTTTTAATGGCAGACAATTTAGGAAGGTGAATAGAATTTGGGCTTCACACTTTTGCTTCATTGTGCTATTTGGCAGGAACTGGGAATAGTTTTTTTCAGTTCACATTGCAGAAAGGTTTCAGGAGGCACATTCTAACTGGGCGTGATTCTTACAAGTTTAAGCCTTCTCAGACTTAAGCAGGGCAAGGTACTGCTGTGTACCTTCTTGGAAGTAGGTAAGACTGAACCCTACATCAGGTTCCTGAGTCCCAAGCATCTGCATGTGTATTCAGAAGTAAGTGGGTTGGCACTAAGGTGGCAAACTGCTCTAGGAAGGCTATTCTACAAAGGAGGTACCATCACCAAAATGGCCCCTTTTCTGTTTGCTATCCTCCTCACGTCCTTAGAGGAGAGCTCTTTCAGAAGGGCCTCTGAGCTCAGTCTAAGGGGATGGGTAGGTACGTATGAGAGAAAGCGGTCCTTCAGGTATCCTGGTTCCAAGCCATTTAGAACTTCGGATGTCAAAACAAGCACTATAAATTATAGATTCCAACTGGTAGCCAATGGGGCTGATATAAAATTGGCAAAATATGGGGCATAGACTAACTCTTATTAATACCCATGCCACCCTATTTTGAGTTGCATTTTCTGGACTGTACATGGCAGCACAATGTATAGTACATTATAACTGTCTACCGAGAAGTTTCCAGGGTGTGGATAAGTGTGGCAAAGCTCTGTCTGTCCAGATAGGGCTGCAGTTGGTAAATCAGGTGTAGCCGAAGGAAGGTGCCCCTGATCATTGGGTCCACCTGAGACTCAAATGATAGCTTTGGGTCCAAGAGCACCCCCAGAATACAAAACCTGACCTTCTGGGGGGGGGGTGACTCCATTCCTGCAACTGATCAGACACTGCACCCACCAACAGTAGTTCTATCATGTCTGGAATGAGCTTCGATTTATTGGTCCTCATCCAGTCCATTACCCAGCTCAGAAACTGCCACATCTGGGTTCAATGAAAATGAAAGGTAGAGCTGAATGACATAAGTGTATGGGTGACATCTCAGCAACCACCTCTGAATGACTTCTTCCAGCATGTAGATGTTGAAAAGCATGGGAGATAGTATAGAGCCCTGTGGAACCCCATGGTTTGCCAGGTGCATACTCCCTCTGCTGAACTCTTAATAAACCATGATTGGCAAGGATCAATTGAACAGGTTGTAGGATAAATAGAACCAAGAGTCTTGTCCACATCATTGGACTGCACCAATTGAAATTCTTCCATCAAAATTGGACCAGATAGTGTCTTGGATGCTTCACTTAACGTCATAGAAAGAACCTTTCAAATCAGTTGTGTTTGTTTGTGTTCTCCACACTACTGAAGATTTGCAAACCTTTTGCCACATCTTTCAATTCAGTGCTTAGTCTTTTCACTCTTGAGCTGCACAGCAGAAGGCAATACATACTGCTAATCTGAGGTGACTAGAGGTACAAATATAGAGAAAGAATGGTTTTTTATAGACAACTAATTAAGCAAGGATGTATTTATTCTTCTATCTGTTCAATCTGTATGCAGAACCTATGATAAGGAAAGTTGGATTAGGATCAGAGGAAAAAGTAGTGAAAATTTGTGGAAGATATATCAGTAATTTAAAATGTGCCTATGATACCATAGTATTGGCAGAAAGCAGCAATGAATTGAAAGGATGAACGTGAAAAAACAAAGTGCAAAGGCAGGACTACAGCTGAATATTAAGAAAACAAGCATCATGACTACAGAAGGATTAAGTGACTTTAATGACAACGATAAGGAAATTGAAATTGTGAAAGATTTTGCATACTCTGGCTCAATCATCAGTACAAATGCAGCCAAGAAATTTGAAGAAGACTTAGACTGGAAGGACATCAATGAAGCAACCAGAAAAGGTTATCAAGTGTAAGCTCCACCAGACACCAAGGCTAAGATCATCCACATCATTGTATTCCTGATCATTATGCAGGAGCATGAAAGCTGGACAAGGATGAAAACTGAATAAAACTACACATTCAAATCATAGAATTGGAGGAGAACTGTCAAATACTGACTGACAGAAATATGAACAGGTGGGTTCTATCTCACATCAACCCAAGACTTGTTCTGGAAGCAAAAGTATCAAAACTGAAGTGATCATATTTTGGGCAAACTCATGGGGAAGTAAGACTCACAGGAAAAGACCATAATGCTCAGAAAAGTTGAAGGCAGATGGAGAAAGGGAAAAGCACACATAAGGTTCATTGATTGGCATCTTTGAGTTTACAAGAAGTGAGTTGGGTGTCAAGGACAGGATGTTCTGGAGGGTATTCATTCATAGGTTCTCCATAAATCTGACACAACTAGATAGCATGTTGTAACAAGCCTTCAGTGGCCTTCATCAGAAGTAAAACATGCTGATTTCAATAGCACTTGGGATAGTCAGCATGGGAGAAGACCTGCAGGAATTGTTTTTGAGTGGGTGGGAAAGGTTGGAGACTTTCTCTATCTCCCCATCTCCTTCTCCTTTTCCAATTTCTGTGTGGGAGAAGCCTGATATTTTTCTCCATTTTTAATATGATCTTCTTCATTCCTTCACATTTCTACATAGATGGAAAAACAACCCCAGTTTTTCTGGCAGCCCATTTCTTCCTACTTTTTTTAGCAGTCTGTTTCCTTCCTCATGTTTTGAATTTTTCCTATTTCTGCAATTGTGGAGAACTGTATAGCACAGTATCTCATTTTCAACACAGTAGAAACTTGGTGGTGTTCCTTAGCAAGTGATAAATGCCTTTTGCGGAAATCATTTCAATAGAGCTCCCTGATCAGCCAAAGGGTTCCTAGTGCAGAGCCACCCTCAGTCAGTGTCCACTTCCCACAAGTGCCTCATCCAGGGCTTCAGTGTTTCCCTGCCTTCTCTGGTTCCTTTCCTGGGTGAAAATGTATGACGTTTCTGTGTGTGTGTGTGTGTGTGTGTGCGCGCGCGCGCGCATGTAACAGTGCATAGGATGTATGAGGCAGAGTGTGGATGGTGGGCACATTCTGAATGGGGGCCTTGATGCAGGGATTCATGGGAATGGGCCTACGATGTGTGTGCATCGGAGAGGTTGGAGATGGGTGAATATAGCTCCAGTGGCAGCCACTTTGGGCTTTGCTTCTTTCCTCTGCTGTCTTCATGGCCCTAGAAGATTGCCTGTGAGAAAATATGGCTGAAAAAGGCACCTTTCCTATTCATATTTTCCCAGTTAAACATTGCAAAACCTGCAGTCCTTCCTCCCTGCCCTCTTAACAAAAGCTCTGACCATCTCTCACCTGGCTGCAATCTTCTCATGCCTGCTCTTTGATTGTCTCACCTTGACCTAACAATCTGCTGTCAGCATCATTCATCATTATTCCATGACCAGTGTCTTTAAATCCCTACATTGGCTTCCTCTCCACTCCTGGATCCAGCACCAGCCCCTTTTCCTCACTTTCAAAACCCTTCATGACCTTGCATCCATATCTCTGCATGTAGATTGCAACGTATTCCCGCCCTTCATCACTCCATCTGTTCTCTAAGTGATGCTGGCTGCACAGGTGGGGTGCGGGGGAACACAAAGGCTTTCCTCCTTTGTAGCAGCTCTGGGTATGAACACCTCCACACACACATCCTCTAGTTCGGGGCTGCCTAGGAAAACGGTCTAGAAATTTCTGCACATTAAATCTAGAGTGGAACTAGTTAGTGGAACTAGTTGATATTATCATAATATGCCAATGCTTTGTGACATACACTGGCAATCAGGCTGTTTTTGGGCCCAGTTCAAGATAGTAGTAGTAGTCGTAGTCATACGAGTAGAAGTTTTAAGTTTTAGGGCCATGTTACCTGAAGAATTGTTCCTTTCATATATAATGGCTCATACCTTAATCTAATCATCAGAGTCTTCTTCCATGTGCCTCTACCAAATGAGAAAGGGCAGAAGTTTATTGAGGGTAGAACCATTTTAGTGGTGGCACCTCAGTATTGGAATGATCTCCCACCTACGCGGTGACCCTTATAGCACCAGCTAGTATCTTTTATATTTCACTCCATTTATGACATTTCAGTTCAACCCAATAATATGTTGTCTGGGTAGATTACAAACTTTCACACGAAAACACACTAAAACTACATCATATCGAACCAAGGTAACAAATTCAAAAACAGTAAATTGCACACCCATTAAAAACCTGATCATACACTGCCAAAGGCCAGAGTATGGAAGAAACGTCTTGATATGGGCCTGAAAAGGTATGAGTCTTGGCCCAGATGCACCATGCTGTGGAGAGTGCTCATCACTGGCAGCTTCCGCCAAGCAGGGCCTCTCCCTTGCTGTGGTCTCTGGGCCTTCCACAGAGGGGACACTCAAAGAAGAGCCTCAGGTAAGCATTGCAGTGCTTTTAGAGCTCCAGTTTGTAAAAAGACTGCTTTAGTGTGCTTTGCACTGTGACATTTGCTTGGGTTTTGCTTGTTAATGCTTCTATAACTAATTGGTTGATTAGTCTTCCATTCCACCTAACAGCCGAAGCTCTCTGAGACGTTCAGAACAGCATATTTAAAAAACAATATAAAATATAGCACTAAAACATATTAAAGCATCATATAAGTTAATAGTGCAACATTTAAAACCAAATTTAAAGCAACATCAAAAGCATAATATATTGAAAAGACCCTATTAAACCCTGTCTAACAACCAGCAGGACTTAGTAATTAATTAAATGCTCTGCAGAAGGGGATGGTCTTTTTTGCTTTGGTCTGGTGCCAAAAAGATAGGAAAATCGACCCTAGGCAGGCCCTGGGGAGAACTCATTCCATAACTGGGGGCCACAACTGAAAAGGCTCTTCTTGATGCTTCCATCTGAGCTTCCCTCAGAGGTGGCCATCAGAGAAAGGGCCCAGAACTTGATAAACTGTCTCAGTAGATAAAATTGGGAGAGGTGTTCTATCAGATATTGTGGTCCCACACTGTGAAGGGCTGTATAGGTCAAATTCAGCACTTTGAATTTTATACCATGTTTTTATTAGGATATTGTATTCAAATGGTTTTAAGTCTGATTTTGTGAGCTACCCAGAGAGCTTCAACTATTGAATATTATACAAATTTAATAAATAAATAACCTCCCTCCCTTTCCAAATTCCCATGAAGCCTCAATTAACCCTTCTTCTCCCACCCTCTCCAAACCAAGGTTTTTTTCATACTATTCCTGTTTGTTCAGTAAGGGAATAGGACACAGCTGCTTTCCTCCATTGTTTGGCAAACGCAGAACAAGGGGGGTTAGCCATAACTGATTAATTCTCAGGATACTGAAGGGATGGGTAGTTTACTGTTGAAGAAGAAGCAGAGTTTACCAAGGAGTAGATATGTGTTGGAAGTTGAGGAAAACTTTTAGGTCAAACTTCAATAGCCTCTGTGGAATTATTGATGCAGCTTGCTAAGAACAAAGGTGCGCTTTGTGCATATAATATGGAAGAAACAGTCCATGGTCCCTGCCACCATCTGTCCTCTCCTCCCAAGTCAGGAAACTAGTCTGGAGAAGGAAGGATGGTCAGTGAAGAAGGAAGGAGCCTTTTGCCAGGCAGAGGAAGGATAGAAGATGAGGTCTGGGAAAGCATTTGGGAGAGTCTCTTAGCTGCTTTATGTATTTCGAGCCATCTCCTGTAGCTGGGTAAGTAATTGAGCTGGAGTAACACAATAAATATGCATTAGTTTGGAATTCCAAGTTCAAACATAACAACAAACCAAAATGGGTCCAAGATTCACAAAGCAACTTCAAACCATGGCTCCAGAGCCTGGTTTGTTGGTCCTGAACAAACAATGGTGAGCTACCTTAGTTGGTGGATTTATTTAGTCATTTATTTATATTTATTTTATTTTATTTTTAAACTGCTCCACAGCTAAAGTTCTATGGGCAGTTTACAAAAAGCCATAAAATAGACAATAAAATATAATTAAAAATCAGAAACATCGTATGCTTTGGATGCATAAACAAGTCATGGTTAAGTTCAGCATGCCTTAGTTTCATGTTCCAATGTGGTCACTGGCTAGAAAGACAACCAGTCCAAGCTTATATTGAAGAAACGTTCCTTGTAGGGATAGGACTGTGTGTGACAAATGATTTCCCCCCTCTCTTCTTCCTATCTCTGGAACAAATCAGGAAGGACTGATAAAACATGAAATCCTGCCCACAGAGAACAAAGACAGTGTCATGTCGTCTGTGCCATGCTGTGTTGTCAGCTGCGTCTTGACTGTTGCCAAATGTAATAGAGTCATATCAATCTGAAAGAATGAAAAACATCATCAGGCCTGGAATATTCTGTTCTGCTCTTGTTGTTGACACACACCCCAGCAACAGGCTGAGTTCACACATTGTTATTCAAAGGTCAGAGCTGTTTGGGCAATGCATGCATATTCCATACTCAGGGGGTAGGACACGTACACCCTTTCCGTGAAACAATAATTGGATGGATGCAATAAAATGTATGACAGCTATAAGCAGCAGGGATTGGCAATCAACCTAATGAATGTGCTTGAGGGATTGCTGGGGTAGGAACAAAGGGAACTGCAAAAGATAACAAACAAACAAGTGAAAGAGATTATGTTTGAATATCGAAGGTCCCACTTGTGGAGGATGGCCCACAACTTAGCGCTGAAGCAAATGATTCTCATGAAAAAGGTCCCAGTTCAGTATCTGCCATCTTCACCATGGCTGGGAAAGCTCTCTGTCTTCCAGCCAGCAGGCTGTTTCTAGTCTGTGTACAGGATATTGGGGCAAAGGGACTAATTGGCACAGCCTGTGGCAGCTTAACATATTTGCTTGGTTAGATAAGGCTTTGGTCAGGAAAGAACTGTCGGTCCTTAACAGAGCACTGAGCTATGCTTCACCTGCAGAATGGGCCAGGTTCAGACTCTGATACCTGCACCTAAAAGGCTTGGGAAAAAATGCTGAGAAGTGCCTCTCTTGCCTGAGAACCAAAGAGACCTGGCAGCAGCTGCAAGAGACAGCACTGGGCTAGAGGGACCATTGGGCTGATTCAATAGAAGGGTGTTCCACATGTGCTCAGGATTTCTTCAGTCTTCCACTGCCTGGCACTTGATTAGGTATCACTTCTCCTAGCATCTGAGGCTTAACATTCGATAGGTGCTGGCCTGGTACCATTCCATTTGACTACTATACCATATGGAAGTCCATTAGTACCGATTTGCATGACTGGCTCCATAGAGAAGGAACCCATAGCAAGGGACCCTCAGCAATCTTTTGCCTTTGTGGTGGAACTTTGATATTGTTCTTCTATAGAATAAGACTGGCATTCTGGTGTTGCTGTCCACTTTTTGCATCTGGCCACAATGTTTTGCCTGAACACCCAAAAGACAAGCTTTGCCCTACAGTGTCCATGTCAACATCTCGCCATGGTATGGCTTGCTTCTGGAAGAGCTATCTTTCCCACCGGGGTCAAATAAATACGGAACATGTAGCTAAATATCTTGATTTGACTTTAGTTGCAAGGGCTCAAGTGACATCCTTAAGGGGAACAGAGCAATTGGGGAAAGGAGACACATTTCTCTCTTACTCAGTATGAAAATTATACCTCCCCACCCCAATCAAATGGCTAGAAGGTTCAGGTTCTGGAGGTGAGAAATTAGTTCAGTTTGCAATTCAGTATCAACATGCCATCTTTCCACCTTTCACCTGAACAGAAATCAGAATTTAGTTAGACATCAGCATCTGTGGTCTTTGAAGTTCATGATGTTATTGGCAAACATAGAAAACCCAAACAAATAAGGGTACAGCTAAAAAGGAGTACAGCTGAAAAGCACAGAAAAGTATGGTTGGATGTATGTGTACAAAAAGTACAATTGAAAGCACATGTAAAAATGCTCCTACTTTGTGTCTAAAGTTTAAAAAATAAGTTAAAAATGAATAAATAACAGTCTAATTTGGAAATAGCATAGCATGACCCTAGCAGTGGGAAAAGGAGCAACTGTGTGAAATCAGACTCAACAACTTTGTGCATCCCTACTGTTTGGTTCAGTCCCGTTCACTCACACAATTGCCATGTGGATTTTTGATGCAATGTGCTGCAGTTGTCCCACACTGTGATGGCAGCTAGGTGATCCATATATCCTCATGGTGCCACACTGGATGGTAATGATAATTCCATTTACCATTCGGACTGCCTATCAGGCTAATCTATCATATCCCCAAACTGCTGTTTGGTAAGAGTCAATAGCAAACTCAGCAATTCATCCTTCATTCATTGGGCATCCTCAGCTGTGGTCCCAAATTAGTCCAGAGCATGGCTTGGCCGGTGATTGTGTGAATATGTCCGAATATGTGATCTTGATAACAAGATGGTATCTCCAGCTGTTGGATGATTTTTCGTCTTTTGTGCTGGCCTTTCCCATTTGGAAAGGCTTAAATGCCTATTCTAATGCTTACGTATTGGAACTAAGAACGCTAGAATGTTATCCTTTGGGCTTCCAACACTGTGCAAGGGGCAGGCATCCAATTATTTAGCGTCTTAGCTGAGTTTTGACCATGCCTCTGTGCAGCCAGTGCAAAGTGTTCCAGCTACAGTACCACTGCTACCTCACCTCATTTGGAGCACAGAAGGCATCCAAGTCTCCATAGAAGATGAAAGAGGTTCTGCACTCTTGCTGGGAGCATTTCAGTCTTGCAGGGATGCCATCCCTGAAATGCAAGGCATTTACTTTTGTAAATGGTGTGGTCCGCAACAGCATTTCTAAGTAGAGCATTAATTTTCTCAGTGCCATTTATAACAACCAATACCCCCTATCTCCAAGGTTCAGTTGAAGGCACACCAAGGCTCCATATGCATAAACATCTGTACTTGTGTAGAGGCTTCCTCATGATTGGAATCGCAACTCCACAGCACCCCCAGTTATTTGAAAGCCTGAATGTACACGTGTAGGAGACCCTTTCATGTGATCTGCTGAATGCACAGATCACTTTGTGGCAGATGCCTAAGGCATGGAACTTAGCATGGCCCCGTCTTCCTCTCAACTGTTCAGTGAGTGCATGAGAGATTGTCTGGCACAGCTGGATTCTTTTGTCACTGTGGATCCACCTGTGATTACTCCCTAAGTCTGAACAGCACAGCATAAACATCTGCTCCCCATCACTTGGATACCCCATGATGACTATAAAGTTTTCCTCAAACTATCTTCTCAGATATCAGAACAGCTACTACTTTGTCAACTAGGATGAAAACTCTAGGCATCAGACTGACTGGAAAAACTCTCCAAAATTAAACTAAAATAAAAATACCAATTGACTTGGCACCATACTCTACAATTTTTAGAATATTGATCCAACTTTGATAATATAAGTAAGGACTGATATTTATACAGAGTTACACTAAGTATTTTTCCATTTCAGTTTCCAGGCAGAAATTAGCTGACCAGCAGAAATTATATCTGAATAATATTTAACTGTTCTATCAACAAGCAAAATGTATATAGAAACGCAATTAGCCCTAGTTGCTGCTGCTTGGACACCATTTCCCCTGGTTCAGACTTTTTTTTTCTTTGCATTATTCATGTGGATGATCCCAGCATGGGTTAGATAGTAAATTTGGTGCTGTCGTGCCCCAATTCAGTCAATTATTTAAAAATTCAGTCAATTAAATGTGTTGACTCTGCCTTTACTCTAAACTGGCTTTGTTCTCCGCAATGTTCCATGGAAGTGCCGCATAAGTTACACTAGGCAACCTAGAATCTCTGATATCACAATGTTTTGTAGGCACTGATGTCACCAAGAGCAGACAAACCTGTTTCAAACGATGGCATTCTTCACAGACAAACATTTTAAAAGCAATCTATGAAAATTATATATATACAAATAAAAAGGTGGACATTTTGCTGCTTCTGAAAATGTTCACATAAAACAGTCACTGTTTTTGGCTGAGCCCTAGGACAAAATAATTCAGAATCTGTTCAGCTCCACATTTTCAGATGTCATGTAAATTACTGTTTTGACAAACTAGTACATTGGATGGAATAAGTAATGCTATCTGACACAATGTGAGTGGGGAGACAATCCCAGCTTTGCGTATTGTGTTCAGACAGGCTTAAGCTATGTATGAAGGCATCACTTTGAAGTTGCCTGAAGGGGAAAAAAAAGCAAAAGCAAATCTTGGCAGGTTCAGTACTGACTGATCCAGCAAAGCACTTAATGTGAAATCCAGACCCGACTGAACTTGAGAAGAATTCAAGAGGGCTTTGCCCTAGGCAATAACAGAATAAGGTCCCTCTTGGAAAAGGCTGTCCTCCTCATACGAGATAATTTGGCACAGCTAGAAGCTCAAAATCTGCTAGAATGCATTCAAAACCTGATACAATGTCTCACTGGGGAAGCCACCAGAAGCCAGAACTTGCTGCAGAGAAGCATATGTGGAAGGAGGACTGAAACGAGAGCAGCAGCAGAAGGATAGGCTAGGTAGGAAGGATCTAACCAGAACTGAAACTGGGTGGTGGGATGTGAACTGGTGCAAATGGCACTCCAGGACATTCTCAGAGCAGAGTCAAGTTCAGTTGTTTATCATTGGTGACCGGTTTGCAGATCAATTGTGGATTTCTCTTAACCTGAAATAAGCAATAGGAACTTGCAGGCTAAATGGAAAGCATTTATTTCCATCAAAAGTGAAGACGAATGCATTCGGTTAGGAAGAACACATCTAGCTAGGTTGAAACAGGAATAAATGTGTCATCTTCCATATGTACACATGTACCTATGGGGAATGCGTAATGGCAATTGATTTTGATGCACTTAAGCATAGCTAACTTTGCTTTAGATCATTGTATTGATACACTCAACTGGACACACAATGAAGAATATTAAAATGTGTTCTGTTTCTAATATATGATATTTTGGCAAGTGGATAATTTGCCATCTTACTTTCCAAATAAATTCCAACTTCATGGTTCCAATTACCTGATTCCAACTGCATATCATGTTATTTTGCTGAGAAAACAGCAGTACCATGTCTTCTGTGGATAGTATATGACAAACTGTACATTGCCAGAAATGTTTATTAGTTCTCATCCTGAAAAGTGGTGCAGAATTGCAGAAACCTTCTCCTCATCTAATCTGTGAAAAGTGATACACAACTCTGGTTATTGAAAGTGAAAAGAAAATGTCAGTGACATGTTGCAAGACCAATATTCAGAGGCCAGAATAATGTCTTAAAAAATTAAAAAGATGATGCTACAAAAGCAAAAGATTTCTCCATGGTTTGATAAAAGATGACAACACAGAATCATTACTGGGATGTCTTCCTCTATATTATTCAAAAGGCCATATATAAAAGCCAACACTTCTATCCATGTATTATTATTTTTCAACAGAGTTAGATTGAACTGGCCAATTTGTAGTTTGGCAATTATTGTAAGCTTAATGCTGAATAAATACATGATCATTCCTTTTTGGTTTGTGACAGCTGCTATTTCAAGGGTTGTGCCAACAGCTAAACTAGAAACTTCCCACACTAAATAAAATTAAGTATCTCTATAGCAGTAATGAAGTTCCCCTGGCTCTTGTCTGTTAGGCTTTTTGGATGCCTACTTTGGCCCTGTTACTTTACTTCATGATTTCTGCCATCCATTCCAGCCTCAGCATGACTGTATTTTCCCAGCAACGCTCTGAGAGAGGAGGAAGACCCGGTCCTTGTCACCACCACACCATCTATATGGTAAGGAGAGAAGAAAGAAACAGTCTTGTACAGCTTGTGATCTCCCAAGCTAAGCATGGCCCCATGAGCTATGTGGCGTGGTCCAGTGAGGCCTTGGTATAACTTCCATCTTGCACCTGCTCAGGATGAAGCTTCAGATTGCATGAATTGCCCAATGTCTGGCTGACTCTGGCTGCATGGCCAAATCTCAGAAGAGGACAATTATGCACCAGGAAGGATAAATAAAGCTTCTCTCATTTTTTCTTGAAAGATATTTACGTATTAATCATACTAATTTGATTTAAAATATTTGGGACTAACAGCAAAAGCGATAGGCAAATCAAAATTAAGTGTAGAATGCCCCAGAATTAATTGTAAATGATTGTATAACTTTTTCCTGAAACCATGTAGAGATAAGCCATTTTTATCCTATCAGCGGAATAATCCAAAATACTAAGTATTCCTGCAGTAAAGAGCCTACCGCTACCATCCTTATCCAAAAGAGCAATGCAACCACAGGGACTGTTTTCTAGCCTAAACTTAATGATTTTGTGGCCTCAAAGTGGCATATGACTGTTCCAGGCTGTTCCAGGTGATATTCTAGCTCAGAGGCAAACTGTTGTTGTTACGTGCCATCAAGTCCTCTTTGACTTATGACAAACTTCTGAATGGAAGCTCTCCAGACTGTCCTGCCCATGACATTCCTGTTCAGCTCATGTAAATTCCAGGCTTTGGCCTCCTTTATGGAAACAGTCTTTCTCCTGTTTGGTCTTCCATTTGGCCTTCAACTTTTCTCAGTATAATGGTCTTCTCCAGGGAGTTTTGTCTTCTTATGATGTGGCCAAAGTATGATAGCCTCAGTTTTTAGTTTTTGCTTCTACAGAAAGTTCTGGCTTTATGATCTAGGACCTATTTGTTTGCCTTTCTGATCTTCTGATTTTGCGTGTGCATGTGCACCCCAGTAGCTACATGATATGATCTTTAGTGCTTCTTCCATTTCATAATGGAACATCAAAAATTTCTCACTCTATATTCTTTGTTGTAGCAACTTGAGCATCACTTTTTATGGCAAGTTGGTGCAATGATCCTGTAGTTGCTGCAGTCTTTTGTATCTCCTTTCTTGGGGACTGAAATGTATATTAAATGTTTCCAGTCTGTGGGCCATTGTTTTGTATTCCATATTGTCGGTATATTATTGTTAGCATTTGGGCCAATTCAGACTCTGTAGCTTGAAATAGTTCTACTGGTATCATGTCTACTCCAGATGCTTTCTTCCTTTCCAGTGCTTTCAGAACAGCTCTCACTTCACTTTCTAATATTGCAGGCTAATATCAGAGGGTTCCTGTTTGAAGGAGTCTGTCATTATTCACTATTTTCAGTAAAGTCTTTAAGTATATTCTTTCAACCTTCTCTTTCTCTTTATTTTCGTGTGTCTTTTAACATTTCTAACCTAGCTTTTGATTTGTTTGATCTTTTGGAAGAGGATTCTTGTTTTCCGTCTTTTGTTGTTCTCTTCTACTTTGTTGCATTCATCATTGTAATAGTTCTTTTTGTCTCTACATGATAGTTGCTGAAAAGTTGCATTCAGGATTCTGTCCTTATTTCTAAGTAGGTGACCCTATTTCTGACAGTTTTTGCTTCTTGCCTGTACTTAGCACCTGTGAATGTCTCTTCTGTTATCCATCTAGGTTTTTTTCTTTATTTTTTGATACAAGAATTGTATTTTAGTATCTTCCCTAATCATGTCTCTTGTTTCAGTCCACAGTTCTCCTGGCTCACAGTCGATTATGTTGAGTAATACAAATCTGTTCTTTATGTGGCTTTAAATTTCTCAGGAATATTACCTAAATTGTATTTTCTCAGTATGTTTCTGTTAATAATCTTTTTTTTTTTTACTTAACTCCATTTTTTATATTAAGATTTTGTGGTCACTAGTAAATCTGCTCCTGATCTTGCTTTAACAGCAAGAATACAGCCTCTCCATTCATGATTCCAATTATATAATGTGGCCCTCTGTGATGTCCATGTATACAGTTGTCTGGTTAGTTGGATAAGGTATGCATTTTCAATAGAGAGGGTGCTGGTTGCAGAAGATTCTGGGAGCCATTCTCTTGCTTTGTTTCTTACTGCTAGGGCAAATTTTTCTACAGTATTTGATTCAGCTGTGTTTCCTACATTTGTGTTACAGTCACCTCAGATTATCAGGATGTCTCGCTTTGCTGTGTTATCAATTTCCTTTTGAACACTTGCATAAAAGCTTTTGATTTCTTCTTCTTCAGCATCTGTTGTTGGAGCATAGGCTTGAATGACAGTTATATTGATAGATTTTCTACAAATTCTGATTGATACTATTTGGCCAGATTTTGCATTATACTCTTATTGCCTGCGCTTCATCTTTCCTTATTATTGGAGCCACTCTATTTCTTCTGAGTTTTATTTCCAAAGTAAAACACTTTGTGTTTGTCTGACTAAAACTCCCCCAGTCCATTTTAGTTCTCTCACTTCCTAATAGTGGAATGATTAGCCATTCCCTTTCCTGGTTTCCAGTTCCCTGTTTGCCTTGATTCATATTTCTCCTGTTGCATGTTCCAGTTGCATGTGTTGTGCAGCCTTGGACCTCTGTGCCTGTCAGCTAGGGGATTTCCTTTCACCTTTGATCTAGTTGTGTCACTAGCAACAGTGCTATTTGTGGTTGCCCTTTGCTGTTCCCAAGTAGCTGGTTAAGTACCTTCCATCCTGGGTTCTCATCTTCTGGCACTCTCTTCTTTCCTTTTGGATTGTTTCATCATAGGGGTTTCAAGGTAAGAAATATGCAGAGATGGTTTACCATTGCCTTCTTCTGTGCAGCTCAAGAGTTAGCTTGAGCTTCACCACATTGTCTGTGAAAGATCCTCTGTCACTGTCTCCTTCAACTACTGCTGCCCAGAAAGTGCCAACATTAGAGAGATCCATTCTCTTCTGCTGATGTGACTGCTACTTCTGAAGAAAGTGGATGCATCTAGTCTGGTGTTTCTGCTTTGACCTTAGGTGACCTTCTTAGAAGACAAGCCTACCCAGTTGGTCTGGCTTCCTGGTGACATTGCTCTCAGCTTCTGTGTCACTCCCAAACCCCTTCCCCATGTTGGTGCGCATCCAAAAGGGGAAAGAGGATAACTAGTTGGCTTAAAATCAACTGTAAGCAAAGACATAAGGAGACATAAACCTACATTCCGCACTACCTGAAGCTGAAATGTCACCAGGGTCTGTCCCACACAAAGTAATCAAACCGAGGAATTTTCAGAAACATGGTTTAATGTTACAAGGTAAGACTTTTCTCAAAAGGATTATCTCCACACTAAGTACAGGATGATAAAGGTGACTTTAATATAAACATCAGTCTTTTCAAACAGCAAATCTAGGTCAGATAGAGAAGTAGTAAAGCCAGTTTTCAGAACACGTCAATTCTTCCAACAAACATTTCATTACTTATACATACTATTTTTAGGCAACCTACAACAAGATGTCATCTGGACACCTCAAAGGAAAAAAATAAAAAACTACACACATTATTATATTTGTATCAATCATGGTTGGTGAACATCTTCACTAGCATCATGTTCATCTTGCCTAGATTTGGCTTTATTTTTAATCTCATTCCTACTGAGCTGGACCTATCTGGAGGCGTATTCAGGTGGCTGCCTCAGGCAGTAGAAGCTGTGGGATGGCAAGAGCTGGCAAGAGGCAAGCAAAAAGCAACAGATTTGTGTCTGCTGCATGGACTGCTTTGCACCCCAGAACTATTCTGACTGCTCTATTTTAAATGTATGTGGAAGATTCAACAGCAAGTCTGGTTGGTTTCTGTAAGTGAATGGAGAGGTGGGGCAGGTGCCATCTCATCCTTTGCTTCATGCAAGAAAATGTCTGGCACTACTGCTTGATTGCAACTTCAAAAAGAAAGCAAGCATAGACGGGGTGAACTTTCCCCAGCTTTGTAGCGCTAACTCATTCTATGATATTGTCCACTGCCTCTTTTTGCAGCTGAATAAATGGTTAACAAGGAGGCTATCCAAAGAAAAATTAGGCTGCTGTAATGTGTACTTTGGAACACTCGGAATATTGCAGCGGAATCAAACATCATAGAAGCACAGGAACACAGATGACTTGTAAAAAGGCCCATTTTCTGTAATTACATGGTTAGATTCATTCAGTGCCACCGATCACTTCAGATACATGTGTCGGTCTATTGATCACAAATCCGCTTCTCCCTTAAACTAACAGATGTACAGTTATTAATCTTGGAAGGGTTCCATATCCATTCTTTTGTTGTTGTTGTTGAAAGATCAGAGAAGCCAATTACAGGATGATATGGCATCCTGCATGCAGGAATTTCTTCTGCACTTCTCCTAGACAGATTCAGACAATGCCAGAAAGTGGGGGAAACAAGTGCTGTCTCTAGGCGCATCTCTTCAGCATTTCTGCCTTCCATTTTAAAACGAGAGCATTTTCAATGTTTAAGCAGTTACACATCTGTGTGCTTTGTTGAACTGGGTAAATGAACAGCACCTGTTTCTCTGTTCTCCTTTCCAACTTTCCTCAGCCAAACTCTTATCTGTCCAGAGGGTTTCATTGGGCTGAACTTGATGCTAAAACTTAATGCCAAAAAGGAGCAAGTAGGTCAAGCAAAAAAGCTACAGTATGATGCAATGCTCTGGAAAATTAGGGGATGGGGCAGATCGTAAATAATGAAGGGAGTAGATGGAGCACATTTTCCAAAGAACATCATAGTTCAGTTATTAGGACAGGTTGAATAGCTGCAAAATTAAAAGCTATTAAATTGTGAGAGAATAGCTGATGCAATTGGTAGGGCCATGGTAGGATCCATGGACCTAAAATGGAACTAATCAGGCCCTGGTGGGACCATAATGGGACAGGCACTGATTTTGGAATGGTCCAAAAAACTTTTTGAAATGTTGGCCCTGGTGGGAGACAGAGGAACCTTTGGGCTGCAGTGGGCACAAGAAGAAATACGATGCTTTTGCTGTCAAGGCATGATATTCAGGGAATCAGGCTAATATAACATTCTGAAATATCACTCTTCCTGAAAGATTGTCTCTTCCTTCCAAAGGATTGGCAATTTCTGCTGGTCAGGGTGAGAATGGGGAGAAGGGCAAAAGATTGTGTTCCTCCTTTTTTCTTTCTTTTTCTTTTTTCTTTTAAAACCTTTAAAAAAGATTCTTCCTATTAAACTAATATCAAGGCCAGTAAACTTTCCATAATAATGCCTTGTATCTTTGACCTAAAATAGGCCTGTTTGGGCTTTTTAACAGTAAACACTCAACATTTTAAAAAACCAAAACAAATCAAAACAAACAAAAAAAAACTGTAGCAAAGGTATATTTACTTGCCTTCTTAATTAGGGGGAAATAATAATCTTTTATCTGTCTTGGGAATATATGAGAATTTTGTTTCCTTTCACTGAATACCAGAACTGTTGCATCCTAAATGGAAATGCAAGTGCTTTTTATAGCATAGCTCATTCATTTCAGACCTTGTGATGCTTATTTGCAAAATATGTTCTAAAGGAGTACTTTAAAAATATAGATGCCTGAGAGAAGTATATTTTTGTGCTTAAATTAATGAGAAGAAAATATGGATTTGGATGCACACTTTAAATAATGCACAAGCAAATTAGTAATTTTATTGTTTAAAGCTTGAAACCAGGAATGGGAAGTTAAGATGGCTCAAACTTTGAGCTGGAATTTGGAGAACCTCACCAAGCTCCAAACTTACTAATTTTGCTATCACTAGGTTTACTGTTGCTTGGATCCTGAAAATGGCAAACACTTTAGAATGACAAAGAAGGGGACTGCATAGCACCTGAGTTTACCAGCAGTGTTTGGTGGGAAGGCCTGTCCTATCTCTCACTATTTCTAGTGCTGTCAGAGCTGTTTTAATGACTCCATACTTTCTTCTGAAGCTTGAGGCTGGTGCTGAATATGAGTTTCGGTCCGAACAGCAATGTACATTGCAGCTCTTTGACTCAAAATCATTTGAACTTAAATTTGAATTGAATTTCTGTTGAGTTTTCTTGAGATTTTTGTATCACATTTCTTCTGAGATGAGTGAAGAAAGTATAAAATGTTTTTTTTAATAAAACGTGTAGCCAATAAATTAGAAAAAGAAAGAAAAATTAAGTGTGATAAGCGTACCACCTATGACTGTGGAGAAAGCATTTGTTTTTCTGCAAGGTGAACTGTCCTCTTGCTACCTGATACCTGCAAAACATTCTTCAGCTGAAATCACCTTTTGACATTGAAGTCATTATCGACTTCCCTTTGATGTTTTCAATTACTCTGTAGCAGTATTGTCTGCCATTATTTGTACTCTGCAGGTCTAAATGGGAGAGAAAAGTACTTAAAGGCCCACACAAATTGCTCTTTCTTTACTTCAGTTATATGGAATAGTGGGGCCAAGGCGGAGGGCGATGGGGAAGGCAAGGCAGCTCTGAAATGCCCAAATGCAGCAATGGAAAGAGACCAGCAAAGCTCCTGTGCAGTAGTCCTCTCTAAAACCGAATTCAAGGATGGCTGTGTGTGATGAGACATTGCCTGACCCAGGCACAGGACTCTTGAAATGCTGCATCTAGGCCTGCAGATGGATGTGAATGTAGCCACAAGGCAGCTGAAAGTGTGCCCTTTTACTGGGAGATCATTTGGCCATTGCTTCTGTGTTTCGTTGTGCCGACAGCAGGATACACTGAAACGAGCAGCTCTGTACAAAGCTCAAAGCAGGAGATCACATATGCGTTGTTAGGCGAGTTTTATTGTGCTCACGTCAAATGGCAAGATGACTCTTTTGATTGGCATTTGTCTAGAGCTTGGTTGTTTGCTTCATAGCTTTCGATAGCTATTATGCATTTATTTAATTTGTTTAAAACACTTCTTAGCTGTCTTTCAGGGCAGAAGTAGAGAACGCTTGGAATCATAGGTCACACTCTTCACGCCAGTGAGAACATTTCCGACCACGGAGATTTTCAAAAAATGACTTACAAAGCCCAAATGGAGATGGTAGTGGTGGGAATCTTGTCCTCAAACCAGGACAGCAGGATTAAGCAGCATATGCAATATAACATCGATGATATCCTTCAAAGGGTTTCTGTGGTGATCCCCGTTCCCTGCAGCTTTCACAATTTACAAACTGGTGGTTAGAAACAGATACCAATTTACACTCCTGGAATGAAACACTGCAATGACAAACATTTTAGTAAGAACAATTTTCAATAATTTAAGCCCTCCATTGGAAGATGAAAGTAAAAGAGAAAATTGCATGTAGCCAATTAAGAATTTATGAACAGCTGAATACACACAGTTTATTTATTTACTAGAAACTGAAGTGGGATATTTTGCTGCCTCTGTCACCGAATTAATCACTTTCTGTCTCACCTACAATCAATCTTGATAATTATAGTTCAAGGTAATGATGCAAGGCAAGTTAGAAACAGAAATACCATCACAAGAATGCATTTTTCTCGAAGGATCCCAAACATTTCCCATCTCACTATGTTGAATAGTTATTTATTTATTTTTTGAGCAGCTTGTTAAATTATCTCTTCATCAAAATGACGAGGTAATGTACAAAATATATAATAACATGATAGAATGTAACAAAACAACTGCAATAAAATAAACATGATAAAAGCATAGTTTTAAAAAATCAATCTGCCAAGTAAACAAACAACAAGAAGAACAATTACAGGGCTACTTATTACAAAAAGCCTGGTGGAGCCAGGCAGTTTCAGGCCTCACATTGAGCAACACATGATTTATCTACTGATGGGCAGCCAAAAATAGCATTCCTTACAAATGCTTGTCGCAGTGATCATGAGGCTCCATTGTGGCTGATGCACAATTGCACCTGAAAGCCAGAGGGGAAAGGAGCCCTGCCTTAGACATCTCAGCAGGCCACATAGCTGAAGATTATTCCTATATGTTCTTATCTGATCAGAAGGGGTGGGGAATGGGAAATGAGAGTTAAGAAAGAACAGTGTGTGGTATCTTCTGCCTGGTAACTGGCTTAAAGGCGCAGTGGGCGAATGCTAATTTGTGGCACATGTACATAGGCAAAAATGTCTACCTCCTGCAACAAAGAGGGCAATTGGAATTGTGAAGCAAATGTTTGTCTTTGAGATGTCCTGCATACCTGCCCCAGTCAACTTCTTATGCTGAATTAGGAGAGTAATCTCACAGGGCAAAGGATGGGACTTAGTAGCTCATTTCTGTGGAAAAAATGATTCAGACAGATTTTGAAGGTAAACATTTTTGGAAATGAGCATGTTAGACCAATTGCCTGGGGCAGTTCATCTCAGCCTTCACTCTTACAATTTGGATGCTACTTCAAGGATTACCTGGCAGCTATGTCTTCCCCTGACTATCCTTTTTTAACTTTAGAGTAGAAACAGGTGCCCTGATCCAGATCAGGACCCTCACGTGCTACGAGGAATGAATTTTAAATGTTATCTGTCTACAGTCCCAATCCGAAGTGGGGCCCTGGGTCTGTCATTGCTGCTTAGTGAATGATTAAAGCAAATGAAAGGCATGGCAATGGCATGCGACCTGACCCATGGTGGGCCAAGAAGGAGAGAAAATCTTAAAGCCATCCCCACAAATGTTGTTTATTTGTTTATTTAAAACTTTTGTACCATGTCTCATAACCAATCAGGATCTCAAAGTAGCTTACAGAGAATGAAACAAAGCAGCTAAATCCACAATAGCACTTGAATTCTAATGTACGGCACACATACACAAAGAGAGTGAGGTGTTGTTGTTAGTTGCAAGTCACCTCCAGTCCATTGCAACGCCATGGACAACATTCCTCCAGGCCTTCCTGTCCCCCACCATCCCCCGGAGTCCGCTTAAGCTCACTCCAACTGCTTAAGTGACTCCATCCAGCCACCTCATCCTCTGCCGTCCCCTTCTTCTTTTGCCATCTATTGTTCCCAGCATTAGGCTCTTCTCCAGGGAGTCCTTTCTTCTCGTTAGGTGGCCAAAGTATTTGAGTTTCATCTTCAGTATCTGGCCTTCTAAAGAGCAGTCAGGGTTGATCCCTTCTAAGACTGACTGGTTTGATCTTGCAGGCCAGGATCTGGCAGTCCAACTCGCAGGAGTCTTCTCTAGCACCACAATTCAAAGGCCTCAGTTCTTCGGCGCTATAGTAAAAATATTCAACCATTTAAATATGCCCTCCCACCCCTTGAGATCAGCAACAGATGCCCTTCTCCGGGAACCCTCTGTGAATGATATTAGGAGGGTGAGTACCCGGAAGAGGGCTTTCTCTGCGGTGGAATGCACTCCTATCTATGCCCTATCTATGGAATGTGCTCCCCAGAGAGGTCTGCCTGGCGCCGTCGTTATTTGTTTTTCGGCGCCAGGCTAAGACCTTTTTATTTAAAACTTACTTTAATTGCTAAATTATTGAATTAATTAGGATTTTAAAATAGCTGAGAATGCACTGGGGGTTTTTAAATGTTTTTTTCTTTTAAATTGTTATATTACTATAATTTATGAATGTTTTTATGTATTCTTTGTGAACCACCCCGAGGCTTTGTTGTGATGGGGGCGGCATAGAAATGTTTTAAATAAATAAATAAATGCTGGGCAAATAAATTCTTAGCCTGGTGCCAAAATAAATGAAGAGTCAGCAGTAGGCGCACCTGTCTGTGGAGCAGATTCCATAACCAGAGCACTACCACTGACCAGGCCTTTCTCTGAGTAGCCATTTTTCTAACCCCATTTTTCAAAAAGGGCTCCCAGAGAAGGACCTCAGCAGATGTTCGTAAGGGTCAGAAGGTGTATATGGAAGGAGATGCTCTTTCAGATGTATCTCAACCTTTATATGTCCATGTGAACACCTTAAATCAGGCCTGGAGTTCAAATGACCATCACTACTTCCCGGAGCAGTGAATTCTGTACATTAACTATACACTGTGTGAGGAAGTTCTTCCTTTGATCTGTCCTAAACCTCCCACCAGCCAACTTCATGGGATGGTCCTGGATCCAAAATTTATGTGAGAGGGAGAAAAATGCCTTGTTCTCTACTTTCACTACATTGTACATTATTTTAAATATCATGTCTTCCTAGAGAGGAACTAAGGGAATGAGCATATTCAAATAATGGCCTATTCAAGCTTATGATTTTTAAAAATACGTATAAAATATCAACGTCAAAATACTGATTGTATTGCTCCTTTTGCTGCCCCAGAGACTGAAGAAGAAAAATTATAGGGTGGCCACACTAACTAACAGCATTTGGACCAAAGGCTGAACTACTAAACAGCCACCTTTAAACCATTGGGGTTGGGGTGCAGGAAAGCAGGTATAAAAACACCCTGAGTCACAAACTGAATAGTTGCTTGCTGAGCCTGCTTTCTGTCCTTTTCCTTTGGCCTTATCTAATTCTCAACTGCTTGTGTAGGTGGCAAATCTCAAGCTCCAGATTAAACTGAAATGTGGTAGTTTGCAAGTCAACGGACAACTTTTCCTCAAAACATGCACCCAGCATCCAAGTACCGGATATGAAAGTAAAAAGCAGGGAACAGGATTAAGTCTAGCCGCTATGAGCGGCATTTAAAAAGTCTGTCCTCATCTGCAGACATCTACAGGCAGTCTTCTCTTCTCTTCTCTTCTCTTCTCTTCTCTTCTCTTCTCTTCTCTTCTCATGCCAGCTGTGCTGGAGAATGTACAGTGGTAAGGAGCACACACATTCTGATAATTTGAAATAATGGCTCAGCCTGGACATCCATAGAGGACGGATGCTCTTTCATCCTTCCCTCTCACAAACACAGAGAAAAATATATGCATGCAACACACACAATATAGAGAGACACCATGCACAAGAACAGAAAGTAGAGAACTGAAAGTGGGCAGAATAATCTTATGGAAGTCACTTGGGAGTAAGTCTCATGGAACAGGCTATCATTTTGTCTGTCTGCACATCTGTCTGTCTGTCTGTCTCTTGACCTTCTGTGCTGCTTAATAGCCAAAGCCCTCTAACTGGTTTGCGAACACACATTAAAAATGCAACATAAAATATACCACATTATAAAACATAATTATGCACACAAATGCACATTTCGATAACTTTACAATTCTAATATCATTTTTTCTTGAGTAAACTGTGCCTAAAATCAGATTCCAAGAAACCACCGCTCCAGCTGCGTTATACGTTACTGCTGCTTTCATACCAACCCCCTGAGGACTTGTCGCAGGAAGAAGTCATGTAGTCCCATAGCAAAAACTTGGACAGAGTTTAAAGCAATCCAAGTTTGGCTGATGCCTGTTGTCAGTATGAGTTAACCAGCTGATATATCTCTGTTAATAAATAATTATTTTTCAGCCATCTTGCCTCAAGTGCTGTTGCTGAAGAGAATCCTGCACCATTTTCTTGAGCATGCTCCGCGTCTTCTCTTCAGCCATGTCCCTGGCTTTGGTAAACTGCCACCCTACTTCTTTCACCATCAGTGTAGCAGGTAAATGGGTACATAGTAGGGACACATGGGGCATTAATTTCAGTCCAGTTTTTATTCAGTTTGCACTTTCCAGACTGAGCACAGATATGATCAACTGCAGGCTTGCAAAGTGATTTAGGGACCCTGTGCAATGCATTCAGTAGCATGCACGCATCCGAAGAACTAGCTCATGATCTGATACTAACTTAAGTCACAACGAGTGTCAAGATGAAATTCGGACAGCTTCGGTGCGCACAAACTAGTTGCTTGTGGGCGTGGGCATTTGGTCGGTTGTTCAAGGTTTTAGATACCCTACATTGTCTTGAGCCCCTTGTCGTGGGAGGCATTTGATGCCTTTCAAAAATGAAACATTGGTGGGTAAGAGATTTCTGGTTAAACCATCTGAGGAAGCAGGGCTAACAAACAATGGGACTTGAGACAGCTGTTGCCATTCTGTTAAACAGACTGTACTATTCCAATGGCTTGTGTTTTTCAGTGCCCTGACTAACGTCAGAGCAGGCTTCCATCATTATAGGTATGATACCTCTTTCATTTGTACTATTGCACAGTAAAAATGCTTTCTCTGTGCATTCTGACAGATTTATGCATCCAGTGACTGGTGAATTACAGACAAAAACCTACTGTATTTAAGAGGACCAAATGGAAATATGCATGGGATTGAGTAAGATGATTTGACAGTGCTACTGGAACAAACTTAGTTACCTCATTTCTGCCACTTGTCTTTACTTAAAGATTACTTCATTGACATTTTTCAAACCTCACACAAGAGCAATCCCTTTTTACCTTCAAAGGACAATATTATCCTTTAAAATGAAAGAAGCATGATTCAATTCCTTTGTGACTGTCTTTACAAGGGTAGTTCTTACTTCATTTAAAATGCCTGGACATGGAAGAGAAAGTCATCAGAGCTCTGCATGAAACCATTCAACAAAATCCAAAGTTATGTTGATAATAATAAAACAATGCAGACTAATACAATGGTATTTCTGGGCCTCTGCTCTACCAGCCCTATCTCATTTCAAAGAATGCATTTCACCTTTAAAACCTGCAGAAAGCTTTGTCACTTAGAATAGTTCCTTCAAAAGAATCTGCTTCATGGTTTTAACGCATCAATGAACTACTTTATGTTTCACTTTTCTTTCAAGAATTCACATGTCATATGGAAAAGGCAAAATAATTGATCTGCCAAATAAATATTGTTATTAACAGAAGGAGGCAACCTCCTAATGCTCTGGACTAAAACTCTCATAATCTCCTAGTCGCCATGGCTAATAGTCAGAAATTATGGGAGCCGTGGTCTCAAACATATGAAGAACACCAATTTGCCTCCTGGAACATCAGGGGGTTAGACCCTATGGACTTCATAGCCCCTTCCAACTTTACTATTTATGATTCTATGGTACTAAACTTTAACCTTGGAAGTGATTCTGTAAGGATCCACTGATGAACAGCAAGGATTGAATTCTGTTGGTAGCATCCCCTGAACAGAATTCCTGCTGGCAGAAGGGGGAAGACATGGTGATCTTGCTGATTCTGCTTTCCCACTATCCAGGGTAGATTTTTAGGAAGCAGATAAGGCTGCACGAGAAGGAGGAAAATCAGCAAAAGGATGGAAATCCCATTCTAGAAGTGGGATTTTTTCACTGGATCAGAAACTTTTCATGGATAGAAGGGGACCTTTTGTCTCCAAGCAGGCTTATTCTGGTAGAAATGCATTAATTATAAATATTTATTAGTAGAAGCCAATTATGTGAATCATGTGAAAGGGATTACAGAAGAGGGAGAGGGAGAGGGAGAGGGAGAGGGAGAGGGAGGAGAGGAGAGAAGGGGCTTCCAAGGGAAGGACATGCTGTTCAAGGATAGGCTGAACTTGCACATGGTAGGCATGCCATGAGCGGAGCCAACTAGAGCTGGGGGTCAGACTAGATGGCCTGGGCGACCCCTTCTGATGGCCCCTCTGTTTCTATGTTTCTAAATTGGGGTTGCATAATTATGACCTATGAAACTCAACATAGACTGCTATAGTTGGCAGTTTTTCACAAATGTAAGATATCTCTTACTTTTGATAATACCCTGAAGAGGTAGGCTATGAGTAGTTATGTGAAGAAAATTTAGTATTAATTTGGGAAGAACTCTAAGTAGGATATGAAATTGGAGGCTGTCTGTACTGAGGGGTGTGTGAATGAGAAATAATTTGGTAAAATGTTATACAAATGGAATGAATACTTATGTGGCAATGTGTGCATGGATAAATGTGTGTAAAAGGAGTCTATATCTGTTGTGTGCACATGTGTGTGTGTGTGTGTTTGTGTGGAGAACATCTGACCTTCTGCCCACATTTGGCTTGGCCCATACACCAATGGTGTGACATGAATTCCTGCAAATTATCTACAAGGGAATATGTGGATAACTTTCCCCTTGTGTGTGTAAGACTTGTCCTTTTCAGCAGCTGTTCTTAGCTATTGCTTTCCAGAACAGGTATCTGAATGCTTATTACTTGATCTGGGTAATGACATGTTTAGAGAAGATCCACTGAAATAAAGGAAATTCTAACATTCCTTAATGAAGCCTCACTGGGAAGTGCCCAATCCCACTGTTTTGCTGCCAGTGGTTCTGCTCCCTTATAAGGCCCAGGACTTGCGCGACAGAGAATTAGCCATTCTAAATCTCAGCCTGGATGGGTCAGTGGAATTTCCTTCTGTGCGCTCTGCTGAGCTGTACCCTTTCAGATTGATTGGAATACTGCTAGAGGTCCACTCTGTTAGCAGTAGACCCAAGAAGCATACAGGCAGTACTGGAAAGTCCTATTTATTTCAATTTGTCTATTATAACCCTAAGTAAGCATGGATCCAGTCTATGGGTCCTCTGATTATATTATTTGTATGCTGCTCTGAATATTATTTTATAGAAAGGGGGTATAAGAAATAATAACTTACTAGACAGTCAGTTGCACTGAACACACTGGGACTTCATTCTGAGAGAGCCTGCTCTTTACCATGTCAGATCGCTGGGGCAGGTAATAACTTTTGCAAGAATGGAGGAATAGAAAATTAAGACTACAAGTGTGCAAGGCTGGCTTCCTTCCTCCCACTCTGCACTGGATGTCATTTCTTAGAGAAGTGGAACACATTAAACAGGTTGGTTGGATTCTGCAAGGAATGAACAGGAGTTTCAGCAACATGGGTTCTGTTGGACTCATACAGACATCTTTATGGTGACTGGCAAGACAGGAGCTTTGCTGCTCAGAGCTCTATGGCCCACATGACAAAATACAGTTGCTTTTAGGACATCCCTCCCTCACTACTCAGAGTTGTGAGGAACCCAGTGGAGGTGCCACAGAGAGGCTCCCTTGCACTTATCCATAGCCTAGAGAAAGCAGGTAGATCTCAGACTGCCTCCAGGACTGGGCAGAGTGCCCCACCCAGATAGCAGTATGCAGATCCTGGGAAGGGAGAGTTCTTCTGATTAAAGAGAACGGAATAGCCCCCAGTTCAACTGAACTCTGCTGTCTGTGCCATTATTTCAATTATTCCTTCTCTGTTGGCAAGTATGCCTAGCATTGCATTATGGGAATTTACTGCAATAATATAGAAGTAGCTGGGTTTCTTTAGAAAACTCTAGAAAGCATAACGAGGAAAATCCTCTTCTATTATGATCAATTATTTTGTGGCAGAAGCATCCTCAGGTACGTTTTTCTACACTTTGGCTGGATGATGTTAAGAGAACAGTTTTGCACTACTGAAGATCAGCCATGGACTTAGATGTGCTTTAATTTTGTGCTAGCGAAGCACTTTGAAGATCAGGTTAACAAGCAGTAGAAGAGGGGGTGTAACTTCCACTGATGCCTAGACAGCAGTCCTATAACTTCAGGAGCCAGGAAGTATGTCTTTTCTTTTTATTTTTTAATGACCAGCACAGATACAGAATAATTTTGAAGACCACTGAAAATCAATTGCCATATTTTGTTTCCCCCTTTTAAATAAAACTGCAAAGTACTGAGATATTAGGGCAAAAGATTACACAGAAAATGCTATGTATTGTCTTTGCTATGCAGCAGTTATATCATAAATGGTATATTGAAAGTATTAAGTGTCAGCAGGGATGCATTCTCCATCAAATTATCTTTTACTTTATGGAAGGTACATCCTCTCTCCTAAGCCTGTATAAAACATTTACAGTACCTTTGCCATTTCTTTGTGTACTGCTGCATTTGGAAAAGATGCAAGCGACAACTGAATAGAGACTTATAAATAAAAGATTATGGGCTTTACGGTAACTTTATAAGCCTGAGCTGTGTTTGTGTGCATGTAAAGGCACTCGACCACTGGTGACTCCTGGAGGCATTTGGCCTATAACAGTCAGACAGAAATACCTTTGGGATAGAGGGTCTATTAGTCTTGAGAAATGCCTCTTACACTTTTCATTCTCAGTAAATTCAGTATCTATTTGCCCCTTTCAGCCACTGCTGGAACTGCATGCCTACAGAGGATTTTCTTTTTAAGCCATTGCTCTTAAAATGAGCCAGCTCCCATTAACAGAAATGCAATTTTACAAGGCAGATGGTATCAGGTGCAAGCAACTTGGTCCCCTCCATATGTTTGGAACCATTAACTTCCTATATTCCCTGACCATACTAGGTGATGTTTATGAGTTGTAGTACAAAATTTCTGGATTAACCTCAGGTCTAGCAAAGAAATGTCTTTTCACTTAATGTTCAACAAAGCCCCATTTAGATTTTACTATTCAGATTTTCGGAATCTACTAGTAGCAAAAGTATTGAAGGGGCTACCTGAAATGCATGGGCTGATCCCACTACCTAGACACCAACAGATGTGCTGCTAAGTTCAGTGCACAATCAGGATCAGTATGATGGGAGCTGAGATATTTATGTGCTTAGGTTTCCATCACTCTGCCCAATTAGGCTTCCCAACACCATGAAGAATGCTCTAAGCACATATTTTCATTCTCACATAAACTCCCTTAAAACTGACACTGATCACATTAGCCAGTAGTGTGCCACTTGTGTATGAAATGCATGATAAGACACTACCTTTCCCAGTACTGTTCCATGGTAGATTTTTTCAAAGATGGCCCCTGAAAGGACAGTGGAATGATGAAGAGAGTGATTGTGGTACTGTATCACAGGCAACATTTCTGCAAACTATTGCCTTTCCGAGTTTCACAAAAATAAACTCCCCAGACTAATTAAAACACAATATAAAATTAAGTTCAGTTCAGCTTTGACAAAAATATAGAACTTTTCTCAGTAATGTGCATTGAAATCCTACTGTCCAGCTTCTGATAGTCCATCTGCTGTCTATCTTCTGGTTTGAGGGAGTTAGGATTGCACAGAGATGGTTCTCTAATGGTGGAGAAGACTTACAAAACAGGGCACACGTTCTCCATAGGGATGCCCATGGCCATGATTCTTCCTCTAGCAGCTGTTCTGCAAAGTCACTTTCAGGACCACGTGATCCAAGGCTCAAGGCTTGCCCAGGGAAGCCCTAGGATTGACTACTTGCCTCTGCCAGCCTGGAGATGGAGAAAATCATTTCAATGGGTTTTATTTCAAAAATATGGAAAACAAAGATCTGTGCTGGGAGAAATCTCTCTAGCCCTGCTCTGGCTAGCATTAGTTGGCTAATCTTGGAAGCAGTATTCCTGTTTTCCCTCCATGCCATCATATACACAGACAGACTAAGCCTATCCCCATCTGTGGAAACTGTTCCTCTTGCCCTTACCCCACAAATGTTCCCTTTTTGAGACTTGTCTTCTATAAAATTTTATGAGGCTTACATTAAATAAATGGAACTAGTGTTTCTAAAAATAAGGAACTTGGATATGTTGTACATGACAGGTGGTATGGAAATATTTTAAATAAAGGAAACTCTCCAACATTATAAAAAATTTCTCTGAGACAAGGTGCCCAGCTTTAACAGTCTTTTATTCCAAATGTGAAAATGTACAGTTGCTACTTTTCTAAGCTAATAATATTGCAAAAAGTCATTGGGCATCCATTGGTGCAAACACAAACAAAAGCTACTGGGAATATGAAGGAAATTTTTTTAAAAGGACAAGAAAACTAGATGTAGCGACATGAATATTTTATAACTGTCTGTGTAATATGCCTGACAGTAACCAAGCTACATGTGTAGCTGGCACCCATCCATGTTGTTCCATCACAGGGGAAGTGCTATCCTTTTAGGAACGTCCTACTGAATAACCATGGCTCTTTTTGCTGTATAAAATCAGTTTGTTTCAGGAGAGCATTTTCTCATGCATGGTACACAAAGAACTGGTTATGAAAATTGTACGTACATACTGGGCATGGACACAAATTTGTATGGTTTCATCCAACAATAGGAGGAACATTAATTAGGGACACTGAATGGAAAACTGCATTATCTGTAGATGCCAGAATGTGAAAATGTTCTGACTATTCTTGACGGAAGTGTCAAATTCTTCCCTATGGGGCAGATGACATAGAATCATAGCTAGCATTTTGCATTGATATGACATGGTGTATGATGCAATATAATGGATAGTCCTGCAGTTTTCTTTGGCATCAAGTGCAAATACCTAAGTATTGTCAATTTCCAAAACAGTGTTTGAGTGCTAGTGCTTGCAGACCCTGAACAGGAACAAGTAAAGATGTGCAGGGCCAGTGTGGTGTAGTGGTTAAGAGCATGGGACTGGGACTCAGATGATCTGGGTTCTAGTCCCTGCTCAGCCATGGAGCCAACTGGGTGACTTTGGGCCAGTCACAGACTCTCAGCCCAACCTACCT